>NW_028230457.1:1803310-2145111 GCF_043228905.1 Azolla caroliniana | reverse complement strand
CCACTCAGATGTATGGGGACTTGCTCAAACGCCGATGATCAGAGGATGCCGGTACTACGTCATCTTCATCGACAACTACTCTCGCTAAACGTGGATCTTCCTGATGAAGAACAAGATTGAAGTGCTCTCCCACTTCCAAAAGCTCAAGAGCCAAGCCAAAAAAGGAACCGGATGGAGGGAAGGAGTACTTCTGCGACGAATTCGTTTCCTACCTCCAAGGTGAAGGCATCCGAGAGAATTTTCGCATCGACACACACCCCAACAAAATGGAGTAGCCGAAACAAAGAATCGGCACATGCCGAATTTCTATTGGGCCAAAGCAGCATCCACAGCCATCTATGTCATGAATCAATGGACCAATAATGGAGTACATGAGCTAACTCCATACGAGCTCTTGGAAGCCGATTCTGTCGCACCTCAAAGTGTTCGGAAGCATTGTGAATGTACACATCCCGAGTGAATAACGATAGAAGCCGAGGTGAAGTCAGAGCAATGTATCCTCGTAGGATACTCATGCAATTCAGGTGAGTCGAGATGTAGTCTTCGACGAATCGGCATCTTGGTATAAGCCCGATTCGGCTCCCTCCGACCCGACCGATGAAGAGTTGAACGTCAACGCAAAGGACAATATTCGGCCAAGTCCTTCACCAAAGGACCATCCAAGCTCTACTAAGCTATGTCGACCACACCAACCTTCAAGCATTCCAAGCACGTCTCGACTATGGGTCGTATTGGACAAAGGCAAAGGTAAAATGCCCGAATATGAAGTCGACCACCTCGACAACATTGATTCGGATGTGCCGGTTCCCTCACTAGACAATGAGTTTGGTGTACCCATCATGCGGACACCCGGAGTAAAGAAGGCGCTCACATCGGCAAGCGAAAAACTTTGACGCTCATCTAGAGAGAAGAACCTCGTCACTTGGCTCGGCTACAACAAGTATATGGCCCATGATTATGCCTTCACGATGAAGGTAGTGTCCTAACAAGAGCCCGAGAGCTCTACAGAAGTGGATCATGACCCACGATGGGTGGAAGCAATTTTCCTTCGCCCATTTCACACTACAAGCCTTCGTCGTCGACTTAAGGGGGAGGAACCGAAACTGCCACGAAAATGCCAACGCCAAAAGCTGAACAAAAGCCGACACCGAAAGCCGGACAACGCCGAAAGCAAAGCCAAGTATCGAACGCCTCACACTTGAGGTCGAGGGGGTGTGTGGAGATATCAAGCTCAACTAAGTTTAGCCATTTAGTTAACGGGTGAAAGCATGGGAATGGGAACAATTAGTTGTGTCCTTGACATAACTAACTAGCTATGCAAAAAGCTACATGTAATTTGCATATTTTGGCAATTTTAGGGATTATTAGAATGACATTGTGATCTCAAATAAAAACCAGCTAAAATGTGGACCATAAATGGTAATATTTCTATCCCCATAATAAATTATATGTATCTTTAAGATTTTCCCACTGATAATTAGCTAAAAAAAAAACTACTTAGTTGTGGTCATTTTAGCTACATGTTAGCTATAATAGTGTTTCCATTCACATGCTTTCACCCTAACCACGTAACTTAGTAGTTACCTAGATAGAATCTAGTTACAGTGTTGACCTTTAAACCCTTAAATAGGATCTTGTACTTGTACGTAAGTGGGGATACATTCTAGATCCTCCACTACCAAGTTCATTTAATATAGGACTTACACATTTGTACCTATATTCTCCTCGCACATGTGCACCCTTGCACAAGAGATGTATATATATACCACATTGTGGGTATCATTGGATTTTGATGCTTATTAATATAGAGAAAGGTCTTTAGCTACACTCTTGTTAATCATCCCCCATTAATTTTTCATAAGTGTAACTTCCTCTCTCTCTTGCTCACACACACATATGATATAATCTTCCGCGGTTTTATCAATACTCACATAATTAGACCCTAATTGATGAGAAATGCGCGGATTAATCTCCGGCCACAACCGAAGCGTAAATCACTTGATGACAATCAAAACACAGAAGAAATGAGAATGGAGGTAAGTTGACAAAACAGAAAGTGTATACACAGGATATTCTTGTGGAAAACCCTGAGTGGGAAAAACCACGGGATTCCACAGACTCCAAACTATCACTCTATAAAGTAATACAACAGGGAGCACAGTGGCAACGACCTCTTGCTCCCAATCTTCGCCTAGCGGCGGTTACAACAGAGACATGCTCTGTATCGCTCTCTCTATCTCTCTCTCTGTACAGTCGTTACACCAATAACTCTATCATCATGGCTATTAAGTTTGCCCTAGGTCATATTTACACTAATATGACTTTCGGGCTATTTACAAATATAGCCCCAGTGGGCTCTCTGGGACATATTTACATATATGTCCCTTCCATCCGATGAGAGGTTCGCACCGGGCCTGCAACATCCGGTTCTCACCGGGTCTTCCTTGTCGGGCACTCGTCATCCGGTTCTCACCGGGTCTTCCTTGCCAGGTACTCGTCATCTGGTTCTCACTGGGTCTTCCTTGTCGGGCACTCGTCATCCGCTTCTCGCCGGGTCTTCCGTTGCCGAGTACTCCACATCCGGTTCTCACCGGGTCTTCCTTGCCAGGCACTCGTCATCCGGTTCTCACCGGGTCTTCCGTTGCCGGGTACTCCACATCCGGTTCTCACTTCCCATCCGGTAGGGACCTGTTTCCTAACAAACTCCCCTTTCACTCCGGCGTGGGATGTCTTACTAGTCCGATCCGCTTCCGACATGCATCCAGCTTGTCGGGTATCAACACTTTGGTCAGCATATCTGACCCGTTCTCGGCCGTGTGGATCTTCGTCAGCGCAAACTCTTGATCTTCTACTCACTCCCAGATCCAGTGATACCTACGTTGGATGTGCTTCGTCCTGGAATGGTACGCTGTGTTCTTAGCAAGGTGGATGGCACTTTGACTGTCGCAACAGAGCCGGTATTCATCTCACCGGATACCGAGCTCTCCGATGAAGTCCTTCATGCATAATATTTCCTTGCCGGCTTCCACAGCCGCCATGTACTCCGCCTCCGTGGTTGACAACGCAACCGTCTTCTGCAGCCTCGACTGCCACGAAACATCTCCCCCTACATATGTCATTACATACCCGGATGTAGACCGGCTGGTATCCACATCAGCCGACATGTCCGAATCGGTAAAACCGTCAAGTTGAGGTTTACCGGAGCGGAATCGGAGACACATATTCGAAGTGCCCTTCAGGTACCGAAGTATCCATTTGCCCGCGTTCCAGTGCTCCTTGCCGGGATTCCTCATAAACCGGCTCACCACTCCGACTGCGTATCCAATATCCGGTCGAGTACAAACCATTGCGTACATCAAGCTCCCGAAGGCAGAGGCATATGGAACCTTCATCATATAAGCCTTCTCTGCTTTCGTCTTCGGCCTTTGCTTACCGGATAGTCTGTAGTTTGTCAGGAGTGTCGATCCGACCGGTTTCAGTTCTAACATGTTGAACCGCTGAAGCACCTTTGTCACGTATTTCTCCTCTAACAACCACAATTGCTTCTTTGATCGGTCCCAGATGATGTGCATCTCCAGTATCTGTCTTGCCGGCCCAAGTCTTCCATTGAGAAAGTTCGGTTGAGAGCCTTCTTCAACATCCATATTTTGTCTTGGTCTCGTCCGTCGATCAACATGTCATCCACATACAGAAGGAGTATCAGGAAGTCGCCTCCTTCGAACTTTTTCACAAATACGTAGTGATCAGTTTGCGTTTTGTGATACCCTTGGTCGGTCATGAAGGAGTCGAACTCCCGGTACCATTGTCGAGGAGCCTGCTTCAGTCCGTACAGGCTCTTCTTCAACCGGCAAACCAGGTGCTCCTTCCCTTTCTCCACGAATCCTTCCGGTTGTTGCATGTAGATCTCCTCTTCAAGGTCACCGTGAAGGAATGTCGTCTTCACGTCCAGCTGCTCTACCTCGAGGTCCATGCTTGCCGCTATGCTCAGCACCGTTCGGATGGAAGTCATCTTTACTACCGGGGCAAATATCTCGTCGAAGTCCACACCCTTCTTCTGCTGGAACCCCTTCACCACAATCCTGGCTTTGTATCTCGGGGGTTTGCCAGCATCTCCCGATTTCAGCTTGTACACCCACTTATTTCGGAGTGCCCGCTTTTCTTTCGGCAACTCCACCAATTCATACGTATGGTTCTCATGCAGGGAATCCATCTCATCCTGCATGGCACTTAACCATTTGCGGTTGTGGGTGTCATCCTTCGCTTCTTCGAAGCTTTCCGGCTCTCCCTCATCGGTCAACAGCACATGCTTTGCATCTGGAAATCTCCGGGGGGCCCTTCTCTCTCTGAGAGGATATCTCCGTCTTTGGCCTTCGGCAACCGGCTCCACTATTTCTTCTTCATCTGAATCCGATTCGGGGTCTTGGCCGGTTCCGATTTCAGCTTCCTCTACTTCTTCTTCTGTCGGTTTGGTATCCTCACCGTAACCGGCTGGTTCCTCGAGTGTCAACCAGCTCTTAGCCGGGTGGGTCCGAATCTCATCAGAGTTCATTATCTTCTTCTCCGACTCCCAGTCGGCAAGAGTCTTGTCCTCCATGAAGATAATATCTCGGCTCCGGAAAGCCTTCTTGTCAACCGAATCCCACACTCGGTAGCCGAACTCATCATCGCCGTATCCGAGGAATATGCATGGCCGGGTCTTTGGATCCAACTTTCCTCTCCCGTCCTTAGCAACATGCACGTACGCGAGACACCCGAACACCTTCAGATGCCGGTAGGACACTTCCTTACCGGTCCACACCTTTTGCGGTGAGTCTCCATCCAAGGGCACTGAGGGTGATCTGTTAATCATATACATCGTTGTCGACAGCGCCTCAGCCCAAAACTTCTTGGGTAGCTTAGCATGTGCTAGCATACTCCGGAACCTCTCCATTATGGTCCGGTTCATCCTCTCGGCTAGCCCGTTTAGTTCCGACGTCTTTGGCACAGTAAATTCGAGCCGGATTCCCTTCGAGCGGCAGTACTCCTCGAACTACCCTCAGTATTCACCTCCGTTATCTACTCGAACCGCCTTCAGCTTCCGTCCGGTTTCTCTTTCCACTCTCGCGTGGAGCTCTTTGAAGACGGATAGCACCTGATCCTTCATCTTCAACGGTGTGTCCCACAGCTTCCGGCTGTGGTCATCTATGAACGTCACAAAGTACTGCGATCCGGCATGTGACTTCGTGTCCACTTGACATACATCAGTATGCACCAACTCTAGTGGTGCATTACGTCTCATCGGTGGCCTCGATCGGAAGGAGGTCCGGTTTTGTTTACCGGCCAAACAATCAGTGCACTTCTCCAAGTGCACGTTCTTCACTGGAATGAGGTTGTCGTTTGCAAGCCTCTTCATCCCCTTCTCCCTCATGTGACACAGCCTCTTGTGCCACAGCTCACCAGTAGTGTCGGATGCCACGTTCACTTCTTCCAGGCATAACCGGGCATTCATCAGGTACAATGTGTTGACCTTCCGGGCCCGAGCCACAATCAGGCTCCCTTTGTTGAACTTCATAACATCGTTCCAGATGCTACCCGTGTAGCCTTCATCATCTAGCCGATCGGCTAATATCAGGTTCTGACGAACCTCCGGAACGTGTTGGACATCCTTCAGCAGCAGCTGGCATCCAGTTGGTGTTGTCAACCACACGTCTCCTATGCCGACAATTTGGCATGTACCTTCATTCCCCATCCGGACACAGTCGTGATCACCGACTGAGTAGGATGAGAAGCATTTCCGGTCCGGGTAAGGTGGAACGATGCTCCGGAGTTGACCACCCAGGTCATCTCATCGCCGGCAAGGTTTAGCTCACTCTCCTCGGTGATGAGCATCAACTCTTCTTCACTTGCCGCGATTTCCGTCGTTCCCTTCCGGTCCGTTCCAATCCGGTCTTTACCGTTCCAATCCGGTGTCCGCTTCGAATCGGTACCATCGGTTTCCTTATCTTTTCGAAAGTGCCGACAGTTCTTCTGGAAGTTTCCCAGCTTGCCGCAATAGAAGCAGGTAGGCCTCCCCCTTGACTTTGACCGTGTCCCCGACTTCTCCCGGTTCTGGGGACTACGGTTCCTTTGTCTTCCGCGTTCCGATTCGGTAATGAGTGCTTTGGAGTCAGAGTTCGTATCCTTGTCTTTCCGACGTGCCTCCTCATCTAGCATGCTCGACTTCACTCTTGCCAAGGATAACTGTTTCCCTTCCGGCCCGGCGTTGCCCAAAGTGACAACCAACGTCTCCCAGCTATCTGGGAGGGAACCGAGCAGGAGTAGTGTTAGTACCTCATCTGCGAGAGGTACTTCCAATGATGTTGCCTAGTGGTTTTGACCAACATGTGATATTCACAATGCTTCATTGATTTTGTTAAAGAATGTCAAATGGTGCATTGGATGCATAATGTGAAATTGTTGGCAAAATCGTCGACATTAAGGCATACTATGCATTGGGCAACTTTTTCTATGGAGATCCTATGGAAGTTTGGCCAAGGTAAGCATATGGCTAGTCTGCCCTCGGTCCATGTCGAGGACATGGTCCACCAAGGCCATTACACCTGCATAACTTGGCTATGCTTGGCAATTGAAGACGAAACCAACTATTATAACTCAAGAAATTCACTCAAATTATAATGTTGTTGACGTGTTAACTAAGGTGATCTCTAAACAAAAACTTGAGTTATGTCCCAAGCTTGTTGGATTCAATGCAAATTGAGTCACTTAACGAAATCTTCTGAAATCTTCGAATGTGGATAGGGTGGAGATATAGCCACACTCTTTAGGTGTATGTCAAATAGACCTTGGATGCCCAAATGTTATTCTTTTTAATTGTTGAGCGGCAAGCTCAACCGGATCCGGATCGGCTGAATAAGCCTAAGCCGGATCGGCATCCAGAAGGACGAGCCGGATTGGTGAGCCGGTGAGCTGGGGAGCCGGTTAGCTACATCAAGCAGTAACTGGAAGCCAAGTAGCAGCTAGTCTACTAGGGAGTTAATATCTCATAGTTAGTGTCAGACGCTCGTGTGAGCATTGAAGTACACCGTACTTCTGTCAGTCTAGATGGACTTGTATAAAAGTGTTCGCGGAACACATATGATGTACAAACTGAGTAGTATTTTTTGAATTAAGTTTTTGTGTGCTCTCTCTCTCTGTCTCTCTCCCGTATAGTTAAGCTCTCCATTAAACATGTTCTCTGTTTTCTGTTTTCTATTGCTTCCGCACGCTATTTGTTTCTACATGGTATCAGAGCACGAGGGTTGAGAACCTCTGCAACCGACATTCGCTTTCGCAAGAAGAAAACCTAACCTTTGCAAAGAACAAAAAAAACACAAATGGATCGAGGAATGGCTAGCTCGCTCCCGGTGGAAAAGCTCGACAGATCCAACTGCGCATCTTGGTCATACAAGATGCACCAGTACCTGCTTGGGCATGGTTACTAGAGCTATATCGACGGAGCTAACGACACAGCACCTGATGTGGCACACAAGGACTTCCCGGTGTGGGCACAATTGGTAAGCAAAGTGATGTACTGCTTTGCATCCAGTGTCGGAGACCAGCTGCTGAGCCACGTCCGAGATGCCAAGATGCCGAAAGAGGCTTGGGGAAACCTGAAGAAGGTGTTCGCCGCAAGCACTACAGCCCGGAAGCTGCAACTCCAATAGGAGTTGAGCAATGTCCAGCAGAAGGACATGTCGGTGGCTGATTACACGGCCTGAATCAAAGATATCTGTGACTCGCTTGCCTCTATCAATGTCACGGTAGAGGAAGACGAGATGGTACAGGTCTCGATGCTCCTTGTAGAGGAGAACCACGCCGGTGCGTCAACAAGTGCACCCACCGACAGCCGGATGTTGTACACAGAGGCGGATAAGCCCCATGGGCGTGGGGGATGAGGTGGGTCGGCACGCACTGGAGGCGGCCGGCAAGAGCAAGAAAGAAGGCACAGAGAACGTGCCGACAACAGTTCCGGGACTCCACAAGCAGGGGGAGTCAAGGTGGCGCCGAAGGCCAGCAAGACAAATCTGCCACGGAATGTTGGTATTGTGCCCAAAAGGTCCATAGAGAAAGCGAATGCTCGAAGAAGCGCGCCGATTCGGACAAATCTGGATTTGGCAAGACCGGTCAGGAGAACCGGCAAAGCTCGTACTACGCGCAGGGTTCGAAAGGATCCGGTATTGGGAAGACCGATAAGGGGCCAACCTTGGTTATGAAGCACGAGGCAAATTCGATGAAGAAAACCACTTCCAAATCGGAGGAAGTGTGGTATGTTGATTCGATGCGTCAAATCACATGACGAACCACAAAGAGTGGTTCTCCTTCCTGGAGAAACCGGAACAACCTGGAGTTGTCGAAACCGGAGACGACACTCCTCACCCAATCGTGCATATCGGTGAAGTCCCTTTGAGCCACATCAGACAGAGGGGGAAGCTTATGAACGTATTACACATTTCGACCATCACGAAGAAACTGGTGTCGGTCGGACAAATTGTCGACCAAGGAATGCAAGTGCGGTTTACGCACCTCGGGTGCTTCATCGAGGAGGAGGACTAGATTATTGCACAAGGGCGCAGAGAAGGGAGGATGTTCATCCTCAACACCAATGACGTCGGCACCGCTTTGTTCGCCAAAGGACAGAAGATTGAATCGGACATCGATCTCTGGCACAAGCGGATCGGCCACGTCAATTATCAGAGGCTTCAAGACCTGCAAACGAAACAAGTTGTTCTCGGTTTGCCGAAGTTCGAGAGCCGGAAGGCCCAAGTATGTGAAGCCTGCCAACTCGGGAAGCAACACCGGCTTCCATTCTCCACCGAATGAAACCGTAGCCGTAACAAGCTCGACCTTATTCATTCGGATGTATGGGGACCAGCACAGAACGTGAGTCTTGACGGGAGTCGATACTTCGTCTCCTTCATCGACGACTATAGCCGGCACACATGGATCTACCTCATTGAGCAGAAGAGCGAAGTCTTCGACTGTTTCCAGAACCTCCAAAGCATGGTGGAATAGGAATCGGAGAGAAAGATCAAGTGCCTGCGATCAAATGGCGGAAAAGAATATTTTTCCGGCCAATTCAATAGTTATCTGCAACAAACAAGAATTCGGAGAGAGTTCAGCTGCAGATACACACCGGAGCAAAACGGTGTGGCCGAAAGGAAGAACCGGTCGCTTGTCGACGCAGCAAGGGCAATGCTGGAAGAGAAGAGCATGCCCCATTTCTATTGGGCGGAGGCAGTCCCGACGGCCGTCTACATCCAAAACTGAATCGGTGACAAGGTGTCCGCGCATGAGTTGTATTTCGGGCGCAAGCCGAATTTGAGACACCTTCGGATATTCGGTAGCATTGCATATGTGCATGTACCAGATGAGAAGCGGAGGAGGCTGGATGCTGTTGGTAGACAGGTCCCTCCGGATGGGAAGGGAGAAGAACAGTGCCGACGAACAAACAGTGCTGTTGTACCAGATGAGAAACGGAGAACCGGATGAGGAGTACCCGACTGCGGAGAGTCGGATGGTGTAGGCCCGATATGAACCGGATGAGGAGTACCCGACTGCGGAGAACCAGATGAGGAGTACCCGACTGCGGAGAGTCGGATGGTGTAGGCCCAGTATGAACCGGATGAGGAGTACCCGACTGTGGAGAGCCGGATGGAGCCCATCGAGGCTACATTTGTAAATAGCCGAAAAGTCATATTAGTATAAATATGACTTAGGGCAAACTTTTAGTTATTAGTTGTCATTCTTGTTGTTATTCTTTTGGTGTTGTGTAGAAGAAGAAATCAGAGCGCGTAACTGTACAGAGAGAGAGAGAGAGAGAGAGAGAGAGAGACGAGGTCGTTGCCTCTGTTGTAACCGCCGCCTGTGGCGAAGATCTGAGAGCACGAGGTCGTTGCCTCAGTGATCTCACTGTTGTATATTTCTACATAGTGACAGTTTGCAGCTTGTGGGCTGCCGTGGTTTTTCCCCTATTTTGGGGTTTTCCACGTATACCTCCTGTGTACCATTTCTCCTCTTTTGTGTCGCGTTTCATTACCTGTTTTTCTGTGTATGAAAAGAATCTCGGTTGTGGCCGAGCGTCGGACATAAGGAACGTCGAGTTCCCAACAAGTGGTATCAGAGCGAAATCGACACAGAAAATGGACGAATCGTTTGGCGGCATGTTCAAGCTCACCGGCTCCAACTATTCAGTGTGGAAGTCGAAGATGAGGGACATGCTCGTGGTTAAAGACCTCTGGCTGCCGGTTCAGTTCGGGGACAAGAGACCGGCCAAAATCGACGCCGCTATATGGGAGGTGATGCACATGAAGACAACGGCGTACATACGGTGCTTCATCGACATGAGCCTGTACAACAACTTCAATGAAGAGAGCAAGGCTCATGAGCTCTGGGAGAAGATCGGCATGATGTTCCAGAACAAAAATGTTGTCAATCAGGCGTCGGTATTCCGGAAGCTTGTAAGACTCCGGTACCAAGATGGCTCCAGCATGGCGGAGCATATGAATGCCTTCCAGGGGCTGATTCACCAGGCAACGTCATTGGAAGTACCTCTTGCCGATGAGGTCCTAGCGTTACTCCTGCTCGGTTCCCTCCCGGATAGCTGGGAGACGTTAGTTGTTACTTTGGGCAACGCCGGGCCGGAAGGAAAACGGCTATCCCTAGCAAGAGTAAAATCGAGCTTGCTAGATGAGGAGGCTCGTCGGAAAGACAAAGATACGAGCTCCGACTCCAAAGCGCTCCTTACCGAATCGGAACGCGGAAGACATAGAAACCGTAGCCCCCAGAACCGGGAGAAGTCGGGGACACGATCAAAGTCAAGGGGGAGGCCGACTTGCTTCTATTGCGGCAAGCCGGGACACTTCCAAAAGAACTGTCGGCATTTCTGTAAAGACAAGGAAACCGACGGTACCGATTCGAAGCAAACACCGAACCGGAACGGTACAGACCGGAACGGTAAAGACCGGAGGGGTCCGGACCGGAAGGGAACGACGGCAATTGCGGCAAGTGAAGAGGAATTGATGCTCATCACCGAGGAGAGTGAGATAAACCATGCCGGCGATGAGATGACCTGGGTGGTAGACTCCGGAGCGTCGTTCCACCTTACCCCGGACCGGAAATGCTTCTCATCCTACTCAGCCGGTGATCACGGCTGTGTCCGGATGGGGAATGAAGGAACATGCCGAATTGTCGGCATAGGAGACGTGTGGCTGACAACACCAACCGGATGCAAGTTGCTGTTGAAAGATGTCCGACACGTTCCGGAAGTACGTCTGAACCTGATATCAGCCGGTCGGCTGGATGATGAAGGCTACACGGGTAGCATCCGGAACGGTGTCATGAAGTTCAGCAAAGGGAGCCTGATTGTGGATCGGGCCCGAAAGGTAAACACACTGTACCTGATGAATGCCCGGTTATGTCCGGAAGAAGTGAACGTGGCTTCCGACACTGCCGGTGAGCTGTGGCACAAGAGGCTATGTCACATGAGTGAGAAGGGGATGAAGAGGCTTGGAGACGACAACCTCATTCCAGTGAAGAACGTGCACTTAGAGAAGTGCACTGATTGTCTGGCCGGTAAGCAGAACCGGACCTCCTTCCGACCAAGGCCACCGATGAGACGTAATGCACCACTGGAGTTGGTGCATACGGATGTCTGTCAAGTAGACACGAAGTCACATGCCGGAGCGCAGTACTTCGTGACGTTCATAGATGACCACAACCGGAAGCTGTGGGCCACACCGCTGAAGACGAAGGATCAGGTGTTATCCGTCTTCAAAGAGCTCCACGCGAGAGTGGAAAGAGAAACCGGCCAGAAGCTGAAGGTGGTTCGAGCAGATAACGGAGGTGACTACCGGGGGCAGTTCGAGGAGTACTGCCGCTCGAAGGGAATCCGGCTCGAATTTACCGTGCCGAAGACGCCGGAGCTAAACGGACTGGCCGAGAGGATGAACCGGACCATAATGGAGAGGGTCCGGAGTATGCTAGCGCATGCAAAACTACCCAAGAAGTTTTGGGCTGAGGCACTGTCGACGGCGACATATGTGATAAACAGATCACCCTCAGTACCCCTGGACGGAGACACGCCACAGAGAGTATGGACCGGTAAGGAAGTGTCCTACCGGCATCTAAGGGTGTTCGGGTGTCTCGCGTACGTGCATGTAGCAAAGGACCGGAGAGGAAAGCTAGATCCAAAGACCCGGCCATGCATATTCCTCGGTTACGGTGACGATGAGTTCGGCTACCGAGTGTGGGACCCGGTCGACAAGAAGGTATTCCGGAGTCGAGATATTATCTTCATGGAGGACAAGACGCTCGCCGACTGGGAGTCGGAGAAGAAGATAGTGAACTCCGAGTTGACCGGTAAGGATAGACTCTACAATGAGCAGACCCAACCGGCAGGAGACCGGTTAGCACTCGAGGAACCAGCCGGTTACGGTGAGGATACCGAACCGGCAGAAGAAGAAGTAGAGGAAGCTGAGACCGGAACCGGTCAAGACCCCGAATCGGATTCGGATGAAGAGCAAATGGAGGAACCGATTACCGAAGCCCGAAGACGTAGATATCCTCTCAGAGAGAGAAGGGCGCCCCGGAGATTTCCGGATGCAGAGCATGTCCTGCTGACCGATGAGGGGGAGCTGGAAAGCTTCGAAGAAGCGAAGGTTGACACCCACAGCCGAAAATGGTTAAGTGCCATGCAGGATGAGATGGATTCCCTACATGAGAACCATACGTACGAATTGGTGGAGCTGCCGAAAGGAAAGCGGGCACTCCGAAACAAGTGGGTATTCAAGTTGAAACCGGGAGATGCCGGCACCCCCCCGAGATACAAAGCCAGGATCGTGGTGAAGGGGTTCCAGTAGAAGAAGGGCGTGGACTTCGACGAAATATTCGCCCCGGTAGTAAAGATGACCTCCATCCGGACGGTGCTGAGTATAGCAGCAAGCTTGGATCTCGAGGTAGAGCAGTTGGACGTGAAGACGGCATTCCTTCACGGCGACCTCGAAGAGGAGATCTACATGCAGCAACCGGAAGGATTTGTGGAGAAAGGGAAGGAGCACCTGGTATGCCGGTTGAAGAAGAGCCTATACGGACTGAAGCAGGCTCCCCGGCAATGGTATCGGAAGTTCGACTCCTTCATGACCAATCAAGGGTACCACAAGACGCAGGCCGATCACTGCGTGTTTGTGAAGAAGTTCGAAGGAGGGGACTTCCTGATACTCCTCCTGTACGTGGATGACATGTTGATCGTCGGACAAGACCAAGGCAAAATACGGATGCTGAAGAAGGCTCTCAACCGGACCTTCTCAATGAAGGACTTGAGTCCGGCAAGACAGATGTTGGGGATGCACATCATTCGGGACCGGTCAGTGAAGCAATTATGGCTGTCACAGGAGAAGTATGTGACAAAGGTGCTTCACCTGTTCAACATGTCAGATGCAAAACCGGTCAGATCGACACTTCCGGCAAACTGCAAGTTGTCCGGCAAGCAAAGCCCGAAGACAAAAGGAGAGAAGGCAGATATGATGAAGATTCCATATGCCTCTGCCGTCAGGAGCTTGATGTACGCAATGGTTTGTACCCGACCAGACATTGGATACGCAGTCGGAGTGGTGAGCCGGTTTATGAGCAATCCCGGCAAGGAGCATTGGAACGCGGTCAAGTGGATACTCCGGTATTTGAAGGGCACTTCAAATATGTGTCTCCGATTCGGCTCCGGAAAACCTCAACTAGACGGTTTCACCGATTCGGACATGTCGGCTGATGTGGATACCAGCCGGTCTACATCCGGGTATGTGATGACATATGCAGGGGGAGCTGTCTCGTGGCAGTCGAGGCTGCAGAAGACAGTTGCATTGTCAACCACAGAGGCGGAGTACATGGCGGCTGTGGAAGCCGGCAAGGAAATATTATGGATGAAGGACTTCATCGGGGAGCTCGGTATCCGGCAAGAGGAATACCGACTCTTCTGCGACAGTCAAAGTGCCATCCACCTTGCTAAGAATGCGGCCTACCATTCCCGGACGAAGCATATCCAGCGGAGGTATCACTGGATCCGGGAAAGGGTAGATGACCAGGAGTTCGCATTGGCGAAGATCCACACGGCCGAGAACGGGTCAGTTATGCTGACCAAAGTGCTGACACCCGACAAGCTGGACGCATGCCGGAAGAGGATCGGGCTGGAAAGACACCCCATGCCGGAGTGAAGGGGGAGTTTGTTGGTAGACAGGTCCCTCCGGATGGGAAGGGAGAAGAACAGTGCCGACGAACAAACAGTGCTGTTGTACCAGATGAGAAACGGAGAACCGGATGAGGAGTACCCGACTGCGGAGAGTCGGATGGTGTAGGCCCGATATGAACCGGATGAGGAGTACCCGACTGCGGAGAACCAGATGAGGAGTACCCGACTGCGAAGAGTCGGATGGTGTAGGCCCAGTATGAACCGGATGAGGAGTACCCGACTGTGGAGAGCCGGATGGAGCCCATCGAGGCTACATTTGTAAATAGCCGAAAAGTCATATTAGTATAAATATGACTTAGGGCAAACTTTTAGTTATTAGTTGTCATTCTTGTTGTTATTCTTTTGGTGTTGTGCAGAAGAAGAAATCAGAGCGCGTAACTGTACAGAGAGAGAGAGAGAGAGAGACGAGGTCGTTGCCTCTGTTGTAACCGCCGCCTGTGGCGAAGATCTGAGAGCACGAGGTCGTTGCCTCAGTGATCTCACTGTTGTATATTTCTACATAGTGACAGTTTGCAGCTTGTGGGCTGCCGTGGTTTTTCCCCTATTTTGGGGTTTTCCACGTATACCTCCTGTGTACCATTTCTCCTCTTTTGTGTCGCGTTTCATTACCTGTTTTTCTGTGTATGAAAAGAATCTCGGTTGTGGCCGAGCGTCGGACATCAGGAACGTCGAGTTCCCAACAGATGCGAAATCGGAGAAGGGCATCCTCATCGGCTACTCACATGAGCAAAAGGGGTATAAGTTTTATAACCCCCGGACGAAGCAGGTCCGAGTTAGCTGCAATGTTGAGTTTGATGAAACGGCATCATGGTATGCCTTACCGGCTCCGACTTCTGACCCCGACCTGATATCGGAGGATAAGGCTAGTGAGTTTGAACCGGTCCAGATAGAAGATGATGAATACGGGACTCAAGAAGAGAGTCCGGAATCGTTTCAGTTGAGTGGGCCGAACGAGAGACTGGGTCAATCCGGCCAGTCAGAAGAGGAACCGGCGAGTAGTAAAGACTCCGTCGTGCTCTCCCCGTGCAAGGAACCAAGGAGACGGTTCACGCGCAAAGAGAAGGGGAAGAAGAAGATGTCGGATTATGAAACCGGTAATGATGATGTAAAAAGAAGCGTGCGGAAGCAAGTATGAAGACCGAACAGAAGGCACAAAACTTAGGTTTAATGGAGAGCTTGAGCTTACGCAGTATACGCGGGAGAGACAGAGAGAGAGAGAGAGAGAGAGAGAGAACACTAGAACTATATTCAAAAGGGTACACAATCTCTATACACCACTCTCTACATATATGTGTTCAATGAACACTTTTATACAAGTCCTAGAAGGACTGACAGAAGTACTCAATGCTCATTGAGAGCTCCTACACTAACTCCCAAATATATTCCTCACGGAATATCTTTCCTAACGGCCTCCCGGTTTACGCACCGATCCGGCCCTACCTACGCACCGTTCTGCGTACCGGTTTACGCATTCAGCCTAACCGATCGGTCCCAACCAATCCGGTCCTCGGCTTCTTCAGCCGATCCGGCCGACGTTGAGCTTGTCTCTCAACACTCCCCCTCAAGCTCAACTTGAGGCTCTTCGGGATCTTCGGGCTCATAGCTCCGGTTCCTCCTGGCTTCACGCCTCGCTCGCGCTCCTTGACCTGTTCGACTCCGCGCACTTCGACCCTTCCGGTCGGCTTGTCTACTCATGTGGCCCTTATCAGCTCTTCTGTTGTTGCGGTGTTGACGCTTCTCCTGTTGCCTTTTCTTTCACTTGGGCCTCGATTGATTCAACGTATCTGAATCAAACATCTGAACCGACTCGGCTACCTCCGATCGGTTTTCACTCTCGTCCAAGTTGGCTGTCTCCAACTTGTCTTCGGTCTTCTCGCCCTCAATGGCGTCATCTTCCCCATGCGTGGTTGGCTTCGGCTCTCTCCTTCGGTTGCTCCCCTTCTGTCCGCTTTCGGACTTTTCCACGGGTCCGCCCTCGTCTTCTTCAGTTGATCCGAAGTCGAACTCGACAACCGAGTCAACCGACTCGGTGTCGCGGTCTCCGCTCCTTTCCTACTGCCTTGCTTGGTCGTTCGGGACTGTTCTCCCCCTCAAGTTTGGCACGTCGAGGTGACGCAGTCCGAGCGCACCTGAGAATTGCCGCAACTTCTCCAAACCAAGAGGCTTGGTGAAGATGTCGACAGTCTACCGATCCGTCGGAACGTACTGAAGTTCGACTTCACCGGAAAGGACACGCTCACGGACGAAATGGTAGTGCACCTCAATGTGCTTGGTCCGTGTGTGGAAAACGGGGTTTTTCGCGAGCTGGATGCTGCTGAGGTTATCGCAGTAGATCGTCGTTGGATCTGACACCTCCTCTTGCAGGTCCTTAAGTAGCCGCTTCAACCATATGGCTTCGCATGTCGCGACAGCCGCTCCTCGGTACTCAGCTTCGGTGCTCGACAGTGCATTTGTCGGCTGCTTCTTACTACTCCACGCGATCTCGGCACTCCCGAGGGAGAACGCGTATCCAGACGTGGATCGGCGATCGGCGGCGTTGCCAGCCCAATCAGCATCTGTGTAGCCGACTAACTACGTGGCTGCATTGGTCCGATATAGCAGTCCCCGGTCCTTAGTGCCGTTGACATACCGAAGTATGCGTTGCGCACACTGAAGGTGCTCCTCGGTAGGTCCCACCATGAACTGACTGATCACTCCGACCGGATAACTGAGGTCGGGTCGGGTGATGGTCAAGTATATGAGGCTTCCGACAATTTGTCGGAACCTCGTCGGGTCGCATACCTTTCCCGTATCGGGACGAAGCTTGACGATTCTGTCCAGAGGAGTCGAGACGGACTTACAGTCGGCCATCCCTAATTTGAAGAGCATACTCAACACGTAATGACGTTGGCTGATCAATATTCCTTCGGGGGTACGGATCACTTCGATCCCGAGGAAGTAAGGAAGGTCCCCCAGATCCTTCATGTCGAACGATGCCGCAAACTGGAGCTTCACGCGGTCAATTTCACTTAGGTCGGCGCCGGTGATGACCAAGTCATCAACATATAGTAAAATACTAACCAGTCCGAGTCGACCTTTCCGGATGAACAGGGAAGAGTCCGACTTTGACGTGATGAAGCCCATCCGACGCAATTGTTGCGTGATCTTCGCGTTCCAGGCACGCGGGGCTTGCTTCAGTCCGTAAAGGGACTTCTTCAGTCGGCATAGTGTCGAGGAGTTCGTTCAAGAGTGAAATCCGGGGGGATGTACCATGTACACCTATTCCTCAAGGTCACCTTGCAGGAACGCATTCTTTACATGCATCTGATGTAAGTGCCACCCCTTCACCGCAGCTACTGCGAGCAAAACACGAACGGTCGTCATTTTCGCGATCGGCGCAAACGTCTCATCGTAGTCGATGCTGTGTTTCTGCGCGTAGCCCTTTGCCACTAGCCGAGCCTTGTACCGATTGACCGAGCCATCGGTGTTGTACTTGACTTTGTACACCCACCTACACCCGATCGGTTTTACCCCTCTTGGTGCGTCAACCAGGTCCCAGGTCTCATTCTCCGCCAATGCGTGCATCTCTTCCTCCATCGCGGCACGCCAATTCGTGTCTTTAGCCGATTCTGCATAGCTCTCCGGCTCACGCACTTCCGCTACACGGGTCATGTACGCATAATGATGCGCCATGTACTCGTTGTATCCGAACCGCAAAACAGGATTCTTCTGGCGGGTAGATCGGCGTAATCTCACATTAGCCAATGCCGAGGCCTTCTCGGTCGATGCAGACTTCACCTTTAAAGACCCGTCACCAGTTCCCTCGGAGTCAGACTCGCGTCGATCTGACTCGTTCCTATCTGTGCCGGAATCCGACACCTTCTTCTTCCCTTTCTCTTTGCGCGTAAGCCGTCTCCTTGGCTTCTTGCGCAGGGAATGCACGGCCGAGTCTCCACTACTCGCCGGCTCTTCATCAGACTGGTCGTACCGACTCAGTCGTCCAATCGGTCCACTTAAACAGAGTGAAATCGGACTCTCTTCGTGGGTCTCGATTTCGGGCTCATCCAGAGGCATCTCGGCCTCGCTGACCTCATCGTGAGAACTCGGATTGGAGTCGGGGTTCGGAGTCGGGGGCTAGTACTAGGATGCGGACTCGTCAAACACAACGTCGCGGCTAACACGCGCTTGTTTGGTGCGAGGGTTATAGCACTTATAACCCTTCTGCTCGTCCGAGTAACCGACCAAGATGCATTTCTCGGCCTTTGCGTCCAGCTTCCTCCTTTTTTCCTTCAGTACATGCACATACGCAATGCTACCGAACACCCTCAAGTGTCGCAAGTTCGGCTTCGTTCCGAAATATAGCTCGTGCACCGACACTTTGTCTCCGATCCGGTTCTGGATGTATACCGCGGTCCTTACCGCCTCGGCCCAGTAGAACTTGGGCAAGCTCTTCTCCTCCAGCATTGCCCGTGCCGCTTCCACAACTGACCGATTCTTCTTCTCGGCCACGTCGTTCTGCTCCGGCGTGTATCTACAACTGAATTCGCGTCGAGTTCCCATTTGTTGTAGATAACCGTTGAATTGACCGGAAAAATACTCTTTCCCGCCATCCGACCGCAGGCACTTGATCTTTCGTCCTGTTTCCGTTTCCACGAACCCTTTGAGGTCCCGGAAACAGTCGAAGACTTCGCTCTTCCTCTCAATGAGGTAGACCCACATGTGCCGCGTGTGGTCGTCGATGAAGGATACGAAATATCGGCTCCCGCCAAGGCTAACGTTTTGTGCCGGCCCCCATACATCGGAGTGTATAAGGTCGAGCTTGTTCCGGCTCCGGTTTCGCTCATTGGGGAAAGGAAGTCGGTGTTGCTTCCCGAGCTGGCAGGCTTCACAAATTTGTGCCTTTCAGCCACTAAATTTGGGCAATCCGAACACTACCTGTTTCGATTGCAGATCTTGAAGCCGTTGGTAGTTGACGTGGCCTATCCGCTTGTGCCACAAGTCGAGTGTCGTCTCCAATTGCGACTACTCCAGGTTGTATCGTTTTTTCAAGGTACGAGAACCACTCCTTATGGCTCGTCATGTGCTTTGACGCGCCGAAGTCTACGTACCACACCTCATCCGATCTCGGGGTGGTCTGTTTCATTGAGTTTGCTTCGTGTCTTGTCACGAAGGCAGACCCTTCTCCGGCTCTCCCGGAGTCTTCGGCATAGTGCGATCGCCGCCGATTTCCCTTGTCGGTATGTCCGGAGCCGTTTCCGGAACCGGTTCTCTCCGAATCGGCGCGCTTCTTCCAGCACTCACTTTCCCTGTGGCCTTTCTTGCCACAGTACCAGCACTCTGCGATGGCCTTCCCTTGCCGATTCTCATCGCTTCGACTCCCCCTGTTTTCGGAGGGTCCGGAGTTGCTGTCGGCATCACTTCGGTGCCTTCTTCCTTGATCTCGTCGGCAGCCTCCATTGCGCGCCGACTCGCCTCATCCTCCACGTCCACGGGGCCTATCTCCCTTCGTGTACAGCATTCTGTTGTTGGTGTGCGTACTTGTAGACGCACCCGCATGGTTCTTCTCTACCAGGAGCATTGACTGTAAGTCGAAAAAGGACGGCGTATTCTCCCGGGTACACACAGCCGTTCGGAACGCTCCGAACTTCGACGCCAAACCTTCGAGACAGATCTGGACCATCTCGCTCTCCTCGATGATCACCTCTATGGAGGCGAGAGAGTCGCAGATATCCTTGATCTTCGAGGTATAGTCCGCCACCGACAAGTCGCGCTGTCGTAGGTTGCTCAACTCCTGTCGGAGCTGAAGCTTCCTAGCTGTGGTGCTCGCGGCGAAAACCTTCTTCAGATTTTCCCACGCACCCTTCAGCGTCTTTGCATCCCGAACATAGCTCAATAGTTGTTCGCCCACACACGACGCGAAGCAGTATAATACCCTGCTCGCCGATTGCTCCCACGACGGGAAGTCTCTGTGTGTCAATTCGGGTGCCGCGTCATTAGCTCCTTCGACATAACTCCAATACCCGTGCCCGAGCAGGTACCGGTGCATCTTGTAGGACCAAGACGCGTAGTTGGTTCTGTCGAGCTTCTCTGTTGGAAGCGAGCTCGCCATGCCTCTATCGATCGTTCTTCTTGTTCTTCCTCGTCAAGTTGTGTCGGCTGCAAAGAGGTTCTCAACCCTCACGCTCTGATACCATGTAAAAAGTACCGTGCGGAAGCAAGTATGAAGACCGAACAGAAGGCAGAAAACTCAGGTTTAATGGAGAGCTTGAGCTTACGCAGTATACGCGAGAGAGACAGAGAGAGTGAGAGAGAGAGAGAACACTAGAACTATATTCAAAAGGGTACACAATCTCTATACACCACTCTCTACATATGTGTTCAATGAACACTTTTATACAAGTCCTAGAAGGACTGACAGAAGTACTCAATGCTCATTGAGAGCTCCTACACTAACTCCCAAATATATTCCTCACGGAATATCTTTCCTAACGGCCTCCCAGTTTACGCACCGATCCGGCCCTACCTACGCACCGTTCTGCGTACCGGTTTACACATTCGGCCTAACCGATCAGTCCCAACCAATCCGGTCCTCGGCTTCTTCAGCCGATCCGGCCGACGTTGAGCTTGTCTCTCAACAAATGAGTCAGATCAGAGTGGATCCGACTCCGGAAAGGAAAAAGACGGTTCTTCGGCACTGAAGACCGAACCGGCCAAGAAGGGCCTCAAACCGGGTAACGGTGGGTTACGCCGGTCAACCCGCCAGAAGGAACCTGTTAAGCAGTACGGGTACAATGAGTACATGGTGCATCACTATGCGTACATGACCAAGGTGGCGGAAGTGTGTGAGCCGGAGAGCTACGCAGAAGCGGCAAAGGACGCACATTGGCGTGCCGCTATGGAAGAAGAGATGCGGGCACTTGATGCCAACGATACATGGGACCTGGTTGCCCCTCCCCGTCACAATAAACCGATCGGATGCAAGTGGGTGTACAAGGTCAAGTACAACGCCGACGGTTCAGTTGACCGGTACAAGGCCCGGTTAGTGACGAAGGGATTCACACAGACCCACGGAATCGACTATGACGAGACCTTCGCTCCAGTAGTGAAGATGACGACGGTTCGTGTGGTGATGGCGGTTGCTGCGGCATGGGAGTGGCATCTTCACCAGATGGACGTGAAGAATTCATTTCTTCAAGGCGATCTAGAAGAAGAGGTCTTTATGACCCAACCTCCCGGTTTTTAGTCAGAGATGAACAAGTCGGTTGTATGCCGGTTGTAAAGAATCAAGAGATGGATTCTTGTGAAGCGGAAGAGATATGAGTTATGTGTGTGTATGAGAGAGAGAGTGAGAGAGAGAGTGAGAGAGACAAGGAATACGCAAGGTAAAAGTATATTAACAAAGGAGAAAGACTCAACGCTATACAAGGTGGGAGGAGGATGCTTTATGTAGTCACCCTCTCTCTTCATTAACTACAAGGCTCATAGAGCATGGGGAATGTGAAAGCTCATAAGTTATGTGTCATAGAATATGATTCTATAACTCATACTAAATGCTAGAATACAAAGAGGTGACTTAATGGTGACTCTTGACCGTTGGAGTGTCTATTCACTCTCAAGGTGAGTTCACACACTAGACCAAGTTGAGCTTGATTTTCAACACCAGTTGAAGAAGTCACTTTATGGCCTGAAGCAAGCCCCCCGAGCTTGGAATGCGAAGATCACGCACTGGTTGCGTAAGATGGGGTTTGCGGCCTCCAAGTCTAACTCTTCGTTGTTCATCCGGCAAGGTTCGGACGGTCGGTATGCATCTAGTCATCACCGAACCCGGACTCGATGAAATCAGTCGAGTCAAGTCCCATCTATCGGACGCATTTGAGATGAAGGACCTAGGGAACCTTCACTATTTCCTTCGGATCGAGGTGATCCGAACCCCCAACGGCATATTTCTCTCACAAAGACACTATGTGTTGAATATGTTGAATATGTTGTACATGTTCAGCATGACTAAATGCCACCCTATTTCTACACCCTTGGACCGGAAACAGAAGCTTTGTCCCAACTCCAGACCGACCTGCGATGAGGAACGGTTCCGGCAAATTGTCGAAAGCCTTATATATTTGACCATCACCTAACCCGACATCAGTTATTCGGTCGGTGTGATTAGCCAATTCATGCAGAAGCCAACCGTAGAGCATCTTCAGTGCGCGCACCGCATACTACGGTATGTGAGCGGCACGAAGAACGGGGGACTGTAATACCAGCGAGGTATAACCGAAGAGCTAGTCAGTTACATTGATGCCGACTGGGCCGACAATGCATCAGATCGCCGATCAACTTCCGGCTATATGTTTTCCCTAGGTAGCGCGGTTGTTGCGTGGAGCAGCAAAAAGCAACCAATAGTGGCTCTGTCGAGCACTGAGGTTGAATACCGGGGCGCTATCGTTGCCACATGTGAAGCCATTTGGCTTCGGCGACTGCTGCAAGACCTGCGGATCAAGGTGCCAACCCCGATCCTGATCTACTACGACAACATAAGCAGCATGCAGCTCGCCAAGAACCCCGTATTCCATGCTCACACAAAGCACATCGAAGTGCACTACCACTTCGTGTGTGAGCATGTCCTGAGCAGTGAAATCGAACTTCGGTATGTTCATACGGATCAGCAAGTTGCCGACATCTTCACCAAACCGCTCAGATCGGACAAGTTGCAGCACTTCATTGAAATGCTTGGTGTTCAGCATCTTGACGTGCCACACTTGAGGGGGAGAATGGGCAAAGACACCACCGGAATGGGCAAAGGCAAAGAGACTGTCAATTGCACCGGTGAGGGAAGAACCGACAAGGGGAGAGAAAGAAAGAAGAAAAGAGTCGAGTCGACAAAGGAAGTTGACACATCCGAACAAGTCGGAACAAGCATCAGCGGAGGCAAAGTCAAGAAGGACAGAGCCAACTAGAAGAAGAAGGCCAAGACCCGGACATGGTCCGATGTGGTGAAGGGCCTGGAACCAGAACACAAATCGGGAGCAACCGATTCGGACAAGAGCTGGAACGAATCGGAGACAGCCGATTCGGTTCTACAGAAGGATTCGTAAGAACCGGATCAATTCAAGTCCAAGAGGACAAGAAGGCAGCAAAAGTCAACGCCAACACGAAGGGATCGACGAATCGGCAAAAGCCAAAGTCACAACAGCAAGGGAGCTGAATTGGGCCTGTTGAGCAAACAAGCCGACCAAACGGGACCGGACCGGACGAGGAGCGCGAGCGAGGCGTAGTGACGCCAGAAGGAGCCAGGTGGAAGGATCGGCTGCCATAGAGACTGACACTACGATCCGACCTCAAATTGAGCTTGAGGGGGAGTGTTGAGCGGCAAGCTCAACCGGATCCGGATCAGCTGAATAAGCCTAAGCCGGATCGGCATCCAGAAGGATGAGCTGGATCGGTGAGCCGGTGAGCAAGTGAGCCAGTGAGCTGGGGAGCCAGTTAGTTGCATCAAGTAGTAACCGGAAGCCAAGTAGCAACTAGTCTACTAGGGAGTTAATATCTCGTAGTTAGTGTCAAACGCTCGTGTGAGCATTGAAGTACACCGTACTTCTGTCAGTCCGGATGGACTTGTATAAAAGTGTTCATTGAACACATACGATGTACAGACTGAGTAGTTTTTTTGAATTAAGTTTCTGTGTGCTCTCTCTCTCTGTCTCTCTCGCGTACAATTAAGCTCTCCATTAAACATGTTCTCTGTTTTCTGTTTTCTATTGCTTTCGCACGCTATTTGTTTCTACATTAATCTATTGTGAAAAGGATCACACTTCTATGTACTTACGCATCTATAATCACTTTTAAAAAGTGAGAAGAGGGGGCAAAATAAATAGATTTCTATTAGATACTAGAACAAAAATTTCAAGAGCTCATACTAGCTTCTTTGCCTTCGCCATCAATGCCTTTATGAGTACATCAATAAAATGTTGCCATTTTCGGACATTGCCTCCTTATGCACGAGCCACATGCTCTGAGATTTTGGTGGTCTTTTTGGTCTTGTTGGTTGGGTTTAAGTTTTAAGAAAAAATGTTTACTTTCTTCCTCTTTGCATAGTACTCTAAAATCTATTTGATACTAAATTGTTTCTAGACTTGGTCCCATGGTAGGGTTTTCCATGTAAAAATATGGTGGTGTATTGTGCATAATTTTGTTGGTTTTCTTGGATAACTTGCACAAGATAATCGTTGTTTCCTAATAAGTTGTGAAAGTGCTATTGTGATTCTTAACACTGCCATGCACATGAACTTCAAAAATTCATTGATAACATGCTTTAACACTAGCATAAAATTCATGGATAACATGTTTCAACACATGCATGACAACAACTCCCAACTTCCCTTACATTTACATTTGGAGCAAGTAAATTTTCTCTAGTTGAGGTTGATCACTCACCTTAACCAACTAATGACCTTAATCTCGATTTATGTTGTTAACTCATGCAATGTGCTATTGAATAGCTCGATGAATGCTACCATGGATAGATGATGGAACATACATCATTGAAATTATCATGGATATGTTTTGAACGTTCTTGTCACTTTTCCAACCCAAAGAACACATGCAACTCTTCCATGTCAGGCCAACCAATCCATTCTTGTCTTTTCACTTTGTGAGGAACAATATTAGAGTTAAACAAGTGGAGATGATGGGATGGAGTTTATCCCTAGGTGTATTGCAATGTGTCTCGCAAAAACAAAATTTGACTCAAATTATGTAAGAACATCAGGTTATACACAGAAGCAACGAAGTTAATCCCATATCATCACCACGGCTATGATTCCCACTCCAAGGGTGATTGCGAGAAATTTATAGAAAGAAGTGTCCACACTAACTCTACATGAAGGGGTATAGCCTTTGACAAGCAAATGGTTGATGGCGACATAAATAAATACCCCGGAAGCGAGACCCATGGATATCGCATAGACCCAATCTGCAATAGGCCCCTCCGTGGTTGAATCAATGATGATACCAATGGCCACACCTATAGGGCTTGATATACCAAATGCAAATGAATAAATCGCACATTGGAGGCGGGGGCGGGCCGGCATCATGCGAAGCAACGCGATGCCCATCGCTATGGCGGCAAACACTTTGTGAAGTGAGATTGTCCACAATGCTCTCCATGTGTCGGAGGGGGTTTCCGCAATGCCGATTGCAATCCCCTCAAAGACGGAGTGAAAGCAAAGAGCCGAGATAAGGAGGATCGTATCGCTCAACGATGTCTTGCTTATTAGGGTTGCCGCGACAAAATTCTTGGCTTCGGGATTGATGGTGGAATCATCACCACACTACATAATTAGGAACGAAACATGAAATGAAAAAGTTACGAAGTTAGCAACTTGGAAGCCAATCTAATGGACATGGAAAATCAATCTTTAGTGATGCATACATTGTGGAAATAAGTAGAGGTATGGAACATACCTTGCATGTCTGGTCATGGCCGTAATTGCCGTCGGCTTCAAACGGAGGAACCCCTGTCAATTGTATGATAAACGGTCAGAGAAACACGAGTCTAAACAATTTAATACTAAGGAATGGTGGAGCTATAATTGATCTCGCACCATACTATCTACACATGATTTGGGAAGACAAAGATTTGCCCATTACATTTTATAACAAACACTAAACCATGACCGAAATGGTCTTAATGTGGCGCATTTGTTTATATATGTTGACATGAAACATACCAACAAATCTAGAATCACAAAAATAAACTTCTAGTTATTATTAGGGACTACAAATTCAAAAGGTTAGATGCACCATTGGGATCTTGAGCTCTTGACCTTTTGATAATCAAAATAAAAAACTCACTTACAAATATGAAAATTACCCTGCGCGGTTAATAAATTGTAATCAAGATTAACACTCCCGGTGTTATAAATTCACAAGTTAGCCAGCAATTTTCACCTCTAACCTCATCACAAAAATGTTTCAAGACATTGTCTTTCCCTTATCATGAATTTCCTCACACTCTTCAACATTATAAGCCTTTGCATGCGAGTTGGGTACAACATGACGATCGATGATTGGATGGATCTAGCTCTTCTTCTATGGCCATATTGTACATACATACATACATACATACATATCCATACATACATACATATCCATACATACATACATATCCATGCATATATACACACACAATGTCATGCACATGCATGCATGTGTGTATATACATGTATACATTGCATGTATGTACACCGAGTGTACAAGCACATATAAGACAAATGCAAGAGTTTTAGATAATTATAAAGAACAGAAGGTGTTTGTTTAGATTTGAATGAAATACATGCCTTTACTAGGGTCGATTCCGAGGCCGGCTTTCGGATTTGAAGGCAAGGCATAGTTAGATTCTTTGACAAAGATCCAATGGATGACACAGTCACCAAGCATGGTGAGGAGGTAGCCGGCGCAAGCGAGCATGAACGCGAACGGGTAATCTCCGGACGTCTTTTCTCGGAATGTTTCATCGGAATCGGCGAGGAAATGCATGGTGGCAGTGGCCAAGAAGACGCCGCCGGCGAATTGGGTGCCGAGGACGAGGAGGCCATGGCTCCATTTAAGGAAGCATGGTGAGACCCCAGCAGAGAATGTGGCCAAGAAGACGATGATAAGGCAGTATACTTTGGTGAGGATGAGGTATTGGGATCGCAAGGCAGGTTGAGAAGGAGAAGGAGAAGGAGATGAGAAGTGAAGATCATGAGTGTGATGGTCTCCTCCATGAGCCAAACAGAGGAGGGGCAGAGCCATAGCTAGAACAGAGATTGTGAAGAGAGAAGAAACCATGGCGATGGTGATGACTCTCTGTTTTGGTTTTTTTTTTGTATTTTTTTTTTTTTTTTTCTTGTTGCTCCTATTTTATTTGTGTTTCGCCATGATAAGCTTTTTCTTTTTTTGTTGTTGCTTTTTGCGTTTCCGAAGTTGCTTTTTTTTTCTTTTCTTTTTTTTGCGTTTCAAAGGGGTTTTTCAAAGGTTTATACTTTTCTTTATTTCTTGGAATGCCCCTCACCAAGGCGAGTGTGCAATTTTTTTTGGCTTGTTTTTAGCTTTGGCCAAAGAAAGAAAGATATATTAACGTCTTCTAAGACCCAAATTTGGCCCATGGAGCCAGCCGTTGGTGTAGCTATTCAAAGCGAGTCGTTGATGCTATTCAGGCCAAAACTACTGTATCCGTTCACTGGCACATTTCCTTGTTTCTTGCTTCGTTTTGACGACAACCTTGTATGTGGCGATCTAACCCTCGAAAACACCCCACCCACATATCCGAAAACATCAAGCCTTTGATGCTATTTTGGGAGAAACTGTGTGTGGTCTCTCTCTCTCTCTCTCTCTCTCTCTCTCTCTCTCTCTCTCTCTCTCGTGGATTTCCTTGTTTCTCACTTTGTTTCGACAACATAACTTCATCTAACCCATAGATCTGACTCATTCACAAAGAAAGAGCAATCTTATGTGTTGTTTAATTTTGGAAATTGCATGTGCTTGCTTCATTTTCTTGGAATTTTGTCTTTGGCACCCAACCTTGGACACAAATGCAAAGGACAAGCAAGCATCTGTGTTATTTCAACAAAAAATATGTGATCATTTTCTACATATTTCTCATCTTAAGCCAACCCTTGACACTAACATGGAGAAAGAACAACATCCAACATGGTACTATCTTCCGGTTAGCAACTACTATCCTTGTTTTATTGCAATCAATCATGAATTGTCACCATTGTTTTACCAATCCTTATTCTGTGCTTGTATTTAAATTTGCATCTTTGTGATTTTAACCTATCACCAACAACCTAAGGGCGTGAATAAGATGGTGAGACCAATGCCAATTAACTCAAACCGATTTCAAAATAAGTTTAAGTGGTATGAATTGTATTTTGGTCATTGTGAACAGACCTCAATATTGTTGCCATGGATATTTTACATCATACCAAACTTATAATGGGAGACTACTAACTAATGAGCGTGTGGAAATTTTATGTTCATTGCTAATTATTTATAGCATGATAATTATTAATGGACTAGGAAATGCACATCTATTGAGAATTCTTATGTGATACAATGGCTAAATGGAAGCTATAAATCACAATTTTCGTTATCAAAAGTTAATCGACAATTATGACAAGATTTTGTTTCTTAAGGAAGGGTATATACCTCAAAATATTCACTTTGATGGATGGTCATGGTCATATCATCAACCAACTTTTATGCATTACCATCTTGAGCTCAAATTATCCAATGTAAAGGGATTGTCGTACAACTTTTGGTTATTATAACTTCTGTATATCTATTAGAGGAGAAGGGTTTATCATTTGTGATATAATTAGGGCTTTAAACATCAATTCTTATTATTTCATTGATGACATGATTATGTCACATAAACATGTGCCAGAAATGACTCGTATTTAGTAAGGAGCGGGCTCTCGCCTATGGAATGATTGTAATAATTGACTTTGTGGCTACATGATAGTTAGGAGTTGCATTAACTAAAGTTAAATTACCCACAATATACTTCCATTTTTTGTAGTTGTAAGCCTGTATATCACATTTATGGGGATAATACAAGCTTCATGCCACATTGCCTAGGCTAAGGTCTCGTAGAGCATGTGAAGAGTAGTACTTCATATATGTGGAGCTATTAGGGACTCTATGCTTGATGGCTCTTTTTTTATTACATAGAGAGAAGGACTCATGGTTAGGAGCAAAGACAAATAGATAATACGGTTATTTTTGGCAAGTCACAACATCGATCATCTCAACTACAAGTAGGTACAAGGAGATAAAATAAGTGAATTATGCATCCGAGATAGTGGCATTGGTAGGAATCAAATAAATTATTTGCACAAGGTGAAAAGTGTAATGAGCTTAATCACTTAGTTGGAACATAATTCCATCAAGATTGTGAGAGATATGGTTCTAATTAGCATATTTAGATGAGAGAACACAATTGGAGTATTGTTTTGTAGGATAAATAAAAAAACAAGCATTACTCTTTTAAACTCCTAAAGTAGCCGAGTTTTAAAACTTCATATCCATATGGTTCATGCAAAATCAATGACTCAACCACCATTGGCACAACATAATTACTTGTCTCTCACACTCACGTAGGTGTACTAGTAGTATATCAATTTTGCAATGATGATGATTTTAAGAGTGAAGGAGATGATGTTAAAATATTCAAATAAGTACTTTTTGTTAATGAAATTGAGATGTATATAACTAGGGTTGAAATATGGCAATGTGAAATGTGTGACAAATCTTCAAATTGGAGTTGTTAGGCATGGGCTCCATGTTTGGTACAAATAAGTACACACCAACACAATCTACCAATATTTTAATGTTTATCCTATTGTGAAATATGTTTCATACTCTTTCCAAGGAAAGCACAAGTATGTATGGCCACGTAAATTTTACATGTTTTCCTTCGTAAGCAAGATAATCAATGTGCATGGGTTCTATCAAAATTGTTGAGAGAAATTTATTAGATAATGATCTCACATGCATGCAGGTATTAGGAGGAAGATAATGTTGGAAGTTATTGGGGCGAAGATCATGATAATGAACCTACATGGGTTTAGTAAATAGTGCTCAAGGTATCCCTTATCCTGCTTTCTCTCGACCACCATGGTAGCACTAATTGTTACATGATCTATCATCGATTGAAAGAGGGACCACTATGGGGCCTGCAACTACCTAATGCATGACGACAATGTGTAGAGGGAAAATCACATCACGAACCACATCATTCTAACTATTGTTAACTTGAAGCTTGCTTTTTCAAGGCAATGCATGATCATCCATACAAAGTTTGGAATCTAAGCTAAAGTAAAAACAAGTGTAATCCAAAAGTGTACAAGAATGATGAATCCATATTTTACTTATGAACTCGGTACATTCTTGAGCAATTAATATATATTGTCTATTCATGCATACCTTGGTTATGAGATGCGGTGGAGTGTGAAAATGTATAAAGGTGAATATTAGGCTTTGTAGGAGTTCAAAGATCCAATGCTTGGATATATTCCATCAAATCTAGCCAGACTCTTCGTTGTACTTGATGCATATGATATTAACAAGTGTCCATAAGAAAAGCAAAAGACATGAGAAGCATGCATACTTTCATACCTCATAACCTCTCTCTCACCTCATTTCCTTCTTCTATTCGACGGTTCAGAATTAAAATTTTGGTTATTTGGCATACTATTATGTCGTTGACTCTTTGGATAATATGGAAAGCGAGATGTGATTCTATTTTTAACAATGTTCACATACATCTCAACACTATGCTTATTGGATTCTGGATGTTATTTGTCCACACACTACGTGGTCAATATGATGATCTATAGGGTTTGGATGATGTTCTATGGCAACGGCAAGTGGCAAGAACCGATGGCAAGGACTTCACTTATTTTCGGATACAATTGTTGGTCTGAAGTGAAATGATGTCATACCTTCTTTTATGTTGCATTGTTGATAGTATTGTTCTACTTGTTTCATATATGACATCATCTATTTGATTAGATGCGTATACTAGATTTTGTATCTTACAATAGAAGTGAGATGAAATGTCTCCTTCTGTTTTCTCTATGTACGGTTTTGAAGTAATATACTAAGGTGCATCTTTCAACAACAAAAAAAAAACTATATGTGCTAATGTAAAGAGGCTAGAATTTGAATTTAGGTAGGGAAAAGCATGATGCAACCGAGAATAAGTCATTATATATTACCATAACATTTTTCACAAAGATATAAAAGCATATATCTCTACAAACTCATGAATTTTTCCATAAAAAATATATGACCCACTAATCAATGACAATCAAGACTCTTAGGGGAAAAGGTAGTTCGTCACTCTTGACAATAAGCAAAAATCCATGATTCCAACATCATAAGTTTGTATTTGCCAAAGAATGTATACCGGGTAGCAAAGTCATGTTGGTTTTGCTTTTCTCAACAAACTTATATCCAGTTTCATTTGTACAACATAATGCCAAATAAAAGTTCATTTCCAATTATGAAATATCCCCAATTATGGCATATGTTTTGCATTTGTAAGATCTGTAAAGGCAAAACAATCACTTATTAAACAACAAAAATATTAAGTCATTGGTAAAGAACTAGAGAATAACGTTCTATACATCATAATAGATTAAGTAAGACATACATGTTTGTGCTATGTATAAAAGAATAAAGAGAAAGTGGAGAATACACAATATTCACCAAGAGTATGTATTAAGCAAAATCAGGGATGAAAAACAATTATAAATTGAGGGTAACCAGCACTTTATCAAACAGAGATGGCTTGATTGATATAGATCATCTGAACAAGTACACATAGAATTTAGGAACAATCCAGTAACAACGTGAAAGTGAATGAGGTATCTACCTTAGTCAATGCAAAGGCATCTCCAATTTATTACGTCAATGAGGAACTTTAACACACGTGCCGCAAGGAGTGCATGCTCACATATAAGATGTGTGGATTGAGCTTGTTATCTCAATCTCCCTCTCAAGCCACCTGGTATGGTTAATGCATTCAAACCATGTAGTTGCAAGCAAGATATCAAATGATTGTTAATAAGTTGTAAACGTGAGTGTTTGCGGAAGCGTAAAACAAAGAACAACACAGAGAGAGAGAGACAGAGAGAGCAGAACGTGATTTCCAAAATTATGTCAAGACTCTGTTTTTACACACTGTGCTATGTAGCACTATTTATACAAGTCCTCTTGGGACTGACAGAAGTACCATGTACTTCAATGCTCACACGAGCATCTGACACTTACTACGAGACTATAGATACCTAGTAGTCTATCCTATTCTAGGCTTCCGATTGGACTGCCAGTTACGGATTGCACCCGGCCTCCACTGCTTGCCGGTTCGGTTGCTCACCGTCATACTGATCCGTTTCGCCTGATCCGTCTCGCTTACCGGCTCCGGCTTATTCAGCCGATCCGGCTCCGGTTGACCTTGCCGCTCAACACTCCCCCTCAAGCTCAACCTGAGGTGGGGTCATAGTGTTGACCTCTGTGGCAGTCGGTTCATTCAACCGACTTCTCCCGGTGTCACTCCGCCTTGCTCGCACTCCTCGTCCGGTCCGGTCCCGTTTGCCGTGACCCCTTTGGTTCTGCGCGCCTCGACCCTCTCGGTCGGCATGTCTGCTCAATAGGCCCATCTCAGCAGTCACGTTGTTGTGACTCCGGCGCTTGCCGATCCGTCAGTTCTCCCACGATGGCATTGACTTCCGTTGTGTTCGTGTCCCCATGGCCTTCAGTCGATCTGACTCATCCGGATCCATCTGTTGATCCGAGTCAGTTGTCTCCGACTCGTTCCAGCTCTTGTCCGAATCGGTACACTCCGATTCGACTTCCGGCTTTAGGCCTCTCACCACATCGGACCACTTCCGAGTCTTGGCCTTCTCCATGCTTCCCTCGGCTTCTTCAGCCGGTGAACCGAAATCGAATTCTTCATTCGACTCCGCATCATGGTCAGTACCGTCGTGATGACCTCCGCACAGCATGCACTTCTCTTCCTGAGTGCACAACTCTTCTTCACAGCCGCTTGCTCCGACCTATTCGGATGTGTCAACTTCCTTTGTCGACTCGGCTTCCTTCATCTTCTTGTCTCCTCTTCTTCTGGCTCTCCTCTTACCGACGGGTTCAACAGTTTTTTTGCCTTTGCCCGTTTCGATAGGGACTTTGCCCTTGCTTCTCCCCCTCAAGTGCGGCACGTCGAGATGCTGAATACCAAGCATGTCGGTAAAGTGTTGCAACTTGTCCGATCCGAGCGGCTTGGTGAAGATGTCGGAAACTTGCCGATCCGTATGAACATACCGTAGGTCAACTTCACCGCTCAGAACCCGCTCACGCATGAAGTGGTAGTGCATCTCGATGTGCTTTGTGCGAGCATGGAACACAGGGTTCCTGGCGAGCTGCAGGCTGCTCATGTTATCGCAGTAAATCGGGATCGGGGTCGATACCTCGATCCGCAAGTCTCGCAGCAGTCGCCGAAGCCAGATGGCTTCACAAGTGCCAACGGTTGCGGCCCGGTACTCAGCCTCAGTGCTTGACAAAGCCACTGTGGGCTGCTTCTTGCTGCTCCACGCAACGGCCGCGCTACCTATGGAGAACATGTATCCGGAAGTGGAGCGGCGATCAGACGCATCGCCGGCCCAGTCAGCATCTGTGTAACCGACAAGCTCTTCGGGTATACCTCGTCGGTATAGCAGTCCCCGGTCCTTAGTGCCACTGACATACCGTAATATTCGTTGCGCGCACTGAAGGTGCTCCACGGTCGGCTTCTGCATGAACTGACTTACCATCCCGACCGGATAGCTGATGTCGGGTCGGGTGATGGTTAAGTAGATCAGGCTTCCGACAACCTGTCGGAACCGTTTCTCATTGCAAGCCGGTCCGGAGTTGGGACGGAGCTTCTGGTTTCGGTCCAGGGGTGTGGAGACAGGTCGGCAATCCGTCATGCCGAACTTATACAGCATATTCAACACGTAATGTCGTTGTGAGAGCAATATGCCGTCGGGGGTCCGGATCACTTCGATCCCAAGAAAATAATGAAGGTCCCCCAGGTCCTTCATTTCGAATGCGTCCGACAACTGGGACTTGACGCGGTTGATTTTGGGAAGACCCGGTCCGGTGATGACTAAATCATCCACATACAAGAGTATACATACCGGACCGTCAGAGCCTTGCCGGATGAACAACGAAGAGTCCGACTTAGAGAAAGCAAACCCCAGCTTACGCAACCGGTGCGTGATCTTCGCGTTCCAAGCTCGGGGGGCTTGCTTCAAGCCGTAAAGCGACTTCTTCAGTCGGCATACCGCCGACTTGTTCATCTCCGATTGAAATCTGGGGGGCTGAGTCATAAAGACTTCTTCTTCAAGCTCTCATTGAAGGAAGGCGCTCTTCACATCCATCTGGTGAAGATGCCACCCCCTTGCCGCAACAACCGCCGGTACCACACGAACCGTCGTCATCTTCGCCACAGGAGCGAAGGTCTGGTCGTAGTCGATTACGTGGGTCTGCACGTATCCCTTCGCCACTAGCCGGGCTTTGTATCGGTTAACAGAACCGTCGGTGTCATGAAGACATACATCTTGGCTTATCATGACATTCATCTTGGCGAACCAGGAATCGAACCCATAACCTCTTGGTTTACATATTGTACTTTAACCATTGTAATAACATATGTGAGATGTAATCATAATAATTATATGTTTAGTTATTACGAGATATTTAGAACATTCTAGATTATTCTAGAATGTTCTTGAATATTTCATGATTATATTTATTATTATTATTATTCATAAATATCTAAAATATTCTAGAACATTCTAGAATACTCCATAAGGGCCTATAAATAAGAGTCCATACACTCATCTCAACTCATTCGGTTCAACACCAGTCTTTAGCCCTTAGCCTACTCCTTGTAATCTTCTTTCTCATAATATAATCTCATTCCCATTTCTTATCTCTCACTTATACTTTTCTCTCTCGCACTCTCTCCCTTTTTCACTCTCTTTTGCTATCACTATCGCTATCTCTACCGCTCTCGCCATCTCTATCGTTATCGTTATCTCTATCGCCATCGCTCTCTCTCTGCTTCCTACTCAAGAGTCACGACAGTTTGAACCGAATATTTCTTTTCCCTTTCTCCAATAACCCTAGCAAGCTTTCTTCTTTATCCTTCTTTCTTTTTCCCCCGCGGTTATGGAGTCGGTCAGCAAGCAAGAGTATATGCGTGTCCTTTCGGAGCTCGATATGCTCACCACTAAGTTTGTGGCATTAGAGCAAGAAAATCAAAGGCTACTCGGGGATCTTCAACAAGTCAGTACTGAGAAAGCTCATCAATATGAGGAGTTATCACAACGGGTTCATCAACTTGAGGCTACTATATTAACATTACGAGAACAAGCGGCGGGGGTTCAAAACTCCCCAAGGGAACCAAAGATTAGCCTCCCTGCCAAGTTTGATGGTACCAGATCTCTCTTTCGAGGTTTCCTGAATCAAGTTCGTTTGGTGATTCAGTTACATCCCAATCGGTATCCAACTGATGCTGCCCGTGTGGGATTAATAGGAACCTTGCTAAGCGGTACAGCGTTAGCATGGTTTGCACCACTTCTTGAGAAGAAATCACCATTACTGGAGGATTTCGAGGCATTCGTTAAGGAGTTTCAAGCTAGTTTTGGAGATACGGATAGCACTAGGACTGCAATAAACAAGATTCGAAGACTCCGACAAGGAGATCGTCCCGCTTCAGCTTATGCCGCAGATTTCCGTCTCTTGGCATGCGACATCCCTTGGGATGAGGCAGCCTTAATGGATCAATTCCGTCAGGGTTTGCGTAACGATGTCAAAGATCTTCTTCTTACTTTCCATGAAGATCCAAAGTCTCTTACTGAAGCTATTAGCCGAGCTGTGCGATGTGATAATCGCCTATTTGAGCGACGTTCTGAACGTCAACAAATGTTACGCCGCCAACCGGAACAGACATACGCTTCTATAGTCACCACACCGCCACAAGGTTCTAGACCCGTTACGAGGGATGGTCCCACTCCGATGGAAATAGAGTCGACACAACGTCGAGGGCCCTTATCAGATGCTGAGAAACAACGACGTCGGGCGCATCGCCTATGCCTCTACTGTGGTGGTCCAGGACATATAGCTGTGAATTGTCCACATAAACCCAGGCGTCAAGTTTACCAAGTAAGTGCACATGACAACCCTACATCAAGTTCTACTATCACTTCTAATAACTTAAGTACTAAGCCTAATAGCCCATGCCATGAGAATAGATTTGATGTCTTGAGCCAATTAGAGGATGTGTTAAACGAATAAGTCCGGCCAAAATAGGAGCCATTTGGTTGGACCATCCTAGTTATGTAGAGTCAGTACCTAGTTGTGGTTCCATTTCATCAAATCAAGTTAGTAGAGTTTTTTCTGCACAAGTCGAGCTTAGCACATCTACAGGTCATCGCGCCCTAGCCTCTGCCCTCCTAGATTCCGGAGCCAATTCTTGTTTCATGGATCGCGAGTTTGCATTGACTCAAAACATCATCCTGAAAAAACTCCCAAACCCAGTAGCTGTAGGAGTCATCGATGGTCGCCCTATAGCATCAGGAGATATAGTCGAAGAGTCTGAACCAATTCGTGTAGTCCTAGGTAATTTGGCTAGTGTCATCTCATTTAACATCATTAGTAGTCCGGAGCACTCTCTAGTTCTTGGTCTTCCTTGGTTTGAGTTACATAACCCAACCATTGATTGGAGAAAAAGAACTATTGAAGAGGTCACCGTACAATCCAAGTCTCTTGAAGCTCCAACTAAGGATCTAGGATCCCCCACAATTTCAACAATCTCTATACATCAATTACGAGAGGATGGAAGAAAGGAAGACATGATGGTATTTGCGGTTTTAGCAACTCCCTCATCTAGCTCACAAGAATTGGGGGTCCAACTACCAAAGAAGTACATAGAATTCTCCGATGTGTTCGATAAGGTGAAGGCTAATAGACTACCAGAGCATCGACCATATGATTGCCCAATTGATTTGCAGCCAGGAAAAGAGCCTCCATGGGGACCAATTTATAATCTTTCGCCCACGGAGTTAGAGGTTCTTCGAGAATATATCAATGAGAACTTGGCAAATGGTTTTATCCAACATTCAAAATCTCCTGCTGGTGCACCCATCTTTTTCGTTAAGAAGAAAGATGGTACGCTTCGTATGGTCGTGGATTATCGAGGCTTGAATAAAGTGACCGTTAGAAACCGATATGCTCTCCCATTGATCTCAAGCCTTCTAGAACGCCTCAGTGAAGCAAAGTATTTCACGAAGTTAGATCTTCGAGGTGCCTACAACCTTGTTCGAATTCGTCCTGGGGATGAATGGAAGACGGCGTTCCGCACTCGCTATGGTCATTTTGAGTACACAGTGATGCCTTTTGGCCTCACGAATGCACCAGCAGTCTTCCAACATATGGCGAATGATATTTTTCGAGACTTCCTCGATATCTTCATCATTGTTTACCTGGATGATATCTTGATCTACTCAAAAACTCAAGAAGAACATGATATACATGTTCGCCAAGTTTTGCAACGGCTACGAGAGTATGGTCTCTATGCAAAATTGGAGAAGTGTAGTTTCGACCAATGTCAAGTGGAGTTTTTGGGGTACATAGTCTCTTCAAATGGCATCTCTATGGATCCATCAAAGGTTCAAACAATTTTGGATTGGCAAACACCACAGTCCGTGCGAGATGTGCAATGTTTTTTGGGGTTCGCAAACTTCTATCGCAAGTTCATCAAAGATTATTCAAAAATTGTGTTGCCCCTAACTCAACTGACGCACAAGAATCGACCATTTGTATGGAGTATAGATGCGAACTCTGCATTTGAGGGTTTAAAGCAAGCATTTACATCCGCACCAATCTTAATCCATGTCGATCCAATGAGGCGCTTTATACTTGAAGCTGATGCATCGGATTTCGCACTCGGAAGTGTACTATCCCAAATTGGTGATGATGGTGAACTGCACCCGGTGGCTTTTCACTCACGAAAATTTGAAGCCGCAGAAATCAACTATGAGATTCACGACAAAGAGCTTCTTGCCATTGTGGATTCTTTTCAACAATGGCGTCATTTTCTGGAGGGTTCTTCTCAGCAGATTATTGTCTACAATGATCATAAAAATCTAACATACTTTCAAAGTGCTCGAGTCTTGAATCGACGACAAGCTCGTTGGGCGCAGTTCTTAACTCGTTTCGATTTTGTAATTCTATATCGCCCTGGGATGCAACAAGGAAAAGCAGATGCTTTATCTAGACGTTCGTATATGGAACTTCAACCTGGAGAGGCCGCATTTGAAAGCCAAAAGCAAATCCTCTTAGGTCCTGATCGTCTACGAATAATGGCAATGCATACCATCAACACACCGGGAGATTCAAGGCTTCTTGATTCCATTCGTGAGCAGATTGCGACTGATGCGTTCGCCCAAGAGGTTTTGAGCCATATTATCCCAAATCGTGCATCTAGCTCCCAAACTCAAAATCCTCGTCTAGACTACACCCAGTTTAGTTGGCATGATGGGTTACTTTTTCGACAAACTCTCTTGTATGTGCCTGACGGTCCTTCTCGACTCAAAGTCATGCAACAATGTCATGACACACCAATGGCGGGACACTTCGGCATCCACAAGACTTTTGAGTTGATTTCTCGCCGATATTGGTGGCCACGGCTTCGCCATTTTGTTACGGATTATGTTCGTAGCTGTGATACATGTTGCCGATCAAAAAAGCCTCGACATCATCCATATGGCTTATTACAGCCAATGCCTATTCCGGAGAGCCCATGGAAATCTATTTCCTTGGACTTTATTACGGATCTTCCACCTTCCAAGGGATTTGATTCGATTCTCACGGTTGTCGATCGTTTTACGAAGATGGCACATTTCCTTCCATGCACAAAGACCATTACTAGTCAAGAGACAGCTGATTTACTCATGCGGGAGGTGTTTCGCCATCATGGTCTTCCAGATGATATTATCAGTGATCGGGGTCCCCAATTCATCTCGAAATTTTGGCGGCACATGTTCAAACTCTTACATACTTCTTGTAAACTCTCTTCCGGCTACCATCCAGAGACTAATGGGCAGAGTGAGCGCACCAACCAAACAGTCGAGCAATATCTACGTTGTTTTGTCAACTATCAACAAGATGATTGGGTGGATTTACTACCTTTGGCAGAATTTGCTTATAACAACTCCGAGCATTCTTCTACTGGATATTCCCCATTTTTTGCAAACATTGGGTACCATCCTCGTTGGACGATGCTTGAACATCCTGAACTCCCAAAAAACCCAGCTGCTGAAGATCGGCTCACTCGACTCCAAGAAGTTCAGGATATGCTTTTGCATCATTTATGTGAAGCCCAAAACACTCAAAAGAAGATTGCTGACCGTCATCGGCGTGATTCATCGACTACATTTCAAGTAGGCGATCGTGTATGGCTCTTACAAGGTAGCATTAAAACGACCCGACCTTGCTACAAATTGGATTATCAACGTTTTGGCCCATATGTCATAAGTGGTAAGATCAATGATGTGACATTTCGTCTTGATCTTCCTCCTCATATGCGTCTTCACCCGGTCTTCCATGTTTCACTTTTGGAGCCCTACACAACGAGCTCTATTCCGGGTCGTGTTACACCTCCCCCACCTCCAATTGACGTTTCCAATGGCTCTGAATATGAGGTTGCCGCTATCCTCGACTCCAAGATCATTCGCAACAAACTATACTACTTGGTTGATTGGTTAGGCTATACACCTAATGATCGAACATGGGAGCCTGCCGAACATCTTGCCAATGCCTCCGACATGGTTGTTGCATTTCACAACCAATATCCTCATAAACCAAGTCTGAACTCTTTTCTTCCGACTCGTGCAACTCGTCATCGAAAAGGGGGGATAATGTCATGAAGACATACATCTTGGCTTATCATGACATTCATCTTGGCGAACCAGGAATCGAACCCATAACCTCTTGGTTTACATATTGTACTTTAACCATTGTAATAACATATGTGAGATGTAATCATAATAATTATATGTTTAGTTATTACGAGATATTTAGAACATTCTAGATTATTCTAGAATGTTCTTGAATATTTCATGATTATATTTATTATTATTATTATTCATAAATATCTAAAATATTCTAGAACATTCTAGAATACTCCATAAGGGCCTATAAATAAGAGTCCATACACTCATCTCAACTCATTCGGTTCAACACCAGTCTTTAGCCCTTAGCCTACTCCTTGTAATCTTCTTTCTCATAATATAATCTCATTCCCATTTCTTATCTCTCACTTATACTTTTCTCTCTCTCGCACTCTCTCCCTTTTTCACTCTCTTTTGCTATCACTATCGCTATCTCTACCGCTCTCGCCATCTCTATCGTTATCGTTATCTCTATCGCCATCGCTCTCTCTCTGCTTCCTACTCAAGAGTCACGACAGTCGGCGTTGTACTTGACCTTGTACACCCACCTGCATCCGATCGGTTTACAGTGACGGGGAGGATCAACTAGGTCCCAAGTTTCGTTGGCATCGAGTGCCCGCATTTCTTCGTCCATAGCGGCACGCCAATTTGCATCCTTTGTCGCTTCTGCGTAGCTCTCCGGCTCACGCACTTCTGTCACCTTAGTCATGTACGCATAATGATGCGCCATGTATTCATTGTACCCGTACCGCATGACGGGATCCTTCTAGCGGGTTGATCGGCGTAACGCACCGTCACCTGATTTGAGTCCCTTCTTGGCCAGTTCGGTCTTCATTGCCGAAGATCCGCCTTTTTCTTTTCCGGAGTCGGATACGCACCGATCCGACTCATCATTGCCGATTTCGAATTCCGGCATCTTCCTCTTTCCCTTCTCTTTGCGCGTGAACCGTTTCCTCGGTTCCTTGCGCGGGGAGAGCACGGCAGAGTCTCCACCACTTGTCGTCTCTTCATCCGACTGGTCCAACCGACTCAGTCGCTCATTCGGTCCACTCAACCGTAACGATTCCGGACTCTCATCTTGACTCCCGGCTTCATCATCCTCTGCAAGGGCTGATTCAGGCTCACTGGCCTGATCTTCCGGCATTGGGTCGGGATCGGAAGTCGGAGTCGGTACGGAGTACCAGGATGCCGATTCGTCGAACTCGACATCCCGGCTAACTCGGACTTCCTTCGTCCGGGGGTTATAGCACTTATACCCCTTTTGCTCTTGAGCATAGCCGACTAGGATGCATTTTTCCGATTTTGCATCCAGCTTTCTCCGCTTCTGATCCGGCACATGCACATACGCTATGCTGCCGAATATCCGAAGGTGTCTTAAGTTCGGCTTGCGCCCGAAATACAGCTCATGAGCTGACACCTTGTCACCGATGCGGTTTTGTATGTAGACGGCCGTCTGGACCGCCTCCGCCCAGTAGAACCGGGGCATGCTCTTTTCCTCCAGCATTGCCCTTGCCGCTTCGACGAGTGTCCGATTCTTCCTTTCGGCCACACCGTTTTGCTCCAGTGTGTATTTGCAGCTGAACTCTCACCGAATTCCCTTCTGCTGCAGATAACGAGTGAATTGGCCGGAAAAATATTCCTTTCCGTCATCCGACCGAAGGCATTTGATCTTCCTCTCTGATTCCCGTTCCACCATCTTCTGGAGGCTCCAAAAACAGTCGAAGACTTCGCTCTTCCGCTCAATGAGGTAGATCCAAGTATGCCGAGTATAGTCGTCGATGAAGGAAACGAAGTATCGGCTCCCGCCAAGGCTTACACTTTGTGCCGGTCCCCACACATCCAAATGGATGAGATCGAGCTTGTTACGGCTCCGGTTCCGTTCGGTGGGGAATGGAAGCCGGTGTTGCTTCCCAAGTTGGCAGGCTTCACAAATTTCGGCTCTCCGGCCACTGAACTTCGGCAAACCGAAAACGACTTGTTTCGTTTGCAGATCTTGAAGCCTCCGGTAGTTGACGTGGCCTATCCGCTTGTGCCACAGGTCGATGTCCGACTCGACCTTCTGTCGTTTCGCGAACAGAGCGGTGCCAAAGTCATTGGTGTCGAGGATAAACATCCTCCCATCTCTGCGCCCTTGCGCAATGACTTCGCCCTCATCCTCAATGAAGCACCCGAGGTGCGTAAACCGCACCTGCATCCCCTGGTCGACAATCTGACCGACGGACACCAGGTTCTTCGTGATCGTCGGAACGTGTAACACGTTCATCAGCTTCCCTTTCTGTCCGACGTGGCTTAGAGGGACTTCTTTGACGTGCACGATTGGGTGAGGAGTGTCGTCTCCGGTTTCGACTACTCCTGGTTGATCCGGTCTCTCCAGAAAGGAGAACCACTCTTTGTGGCTCGTCATGTGGTTCGACGCGCCGGAATTAACATACCACACTTCCTCCGTTTTGGAAGTGGTCTTCTTCATTGAGTTTGCCTTGTGATTCATCACCAAGGCTGGCCCCCTTACTGGCCTTTCCGGTTCCGGATCCTCCTGATCCATTTGCGTAGTGCGAGTTTTGCCGGCCATCCTTACCGGTCTTGCCGGATCCGGATTTGTCCGAATCGACACGCTTTCTCTAGCACTCGCTTTCCCTGTGGCCTTTTTTGCCACAGTACCAGCATTCCATAGCGGATTTGTCTTGCCGGCCTCCGGCATCGCCTTGACTCCCCCTGCTTGTGGAAGTCCCGGAACTACTGTCGACACACTCATAGTGCCTCCGTTCCTGCTCTTGCCGGCCGCCTCCATTGTGTGCCGACCCACCTCTTTCACCACGCCCACAGTGCCGATCCGTTCCCGTGTACAGCATTCGGCTGTCCGGGGATGCACTGGTAGATGCACCGGCGTGGTTCTCCTCTACAAGGAGCATCGACTGTAAGTCGAAGAATGAGGGGGTATTCTCCCTTGTACACACCGCAGTCCGGAACGCTCCGAACTTGGACGCCAGGCCTCTGAGACATACCTGCACCATCTCGTCTTCCTCTACGGTAACATTGATAGAGGCGAGTGAGTCACAAATCTCCTTTATCCGGCCCGTGTAGTCTGCCACGGACATGTTCTTCTGTCGAACATTGCTCAACTCATGTCTGAGTTGCAGCTTCCGGGCAGTGGTGCTTGCGGCGAAAACCTTTTTCAGGTTCCCCCAAGCATCCTTCGGTGTCTTGGCGTCACGGATGTGGCTGAGCAGCTGATCGCCGACACTGGATGCGAAGCAGTACATCACCCTGCTTGCCGCCTGTTCCCATACCGGGAAGTCCTTGTGTGCCGAGTCTGGCGCCGCATCATTCGCTCCTTCGACATAACTCCAGTACCCGTGTCCAAGTAGGTACTGGTGCATCTTGTAAGACCAGGATGCGTAGTTGCTCCTGTCGAGCTTTTCCACCGGGAGCGACGTAGCCATGCCTCTATCCATGTCTTCTACTGTGTCTGTTTTCGACCTGTTAGGGTTTTCTTCTCAAGAGTAAATGTCTGCAGCAGAGGTTCTCAACCCTCGCGCTCTGATACCATGTAAACGTGAGTGTTTGCGGAAGCGTAAAACAGAGAACAACACAAAGAGAGAGAGAGAGAGAGAGCAGAACGTGATTTCCAAAATTATGTCAAGACTCTGTTTTTACACACTGTGCTATGTAGCACTATTTATACAAGTCCTCTTGGGACTGACAGAAGTACCATGTACTTCAATGCTCACACGAGCATCTGACACTTACTACGAGACTATAGATATCTAGTAGTCTATCCTATTCTAGGCTTCCGATTGGACTGCCGGTTACGGATTGCACCCGGCCTCCACTGCTTGCCTGTTCGGTTGCTCACCGTCATACCGATCCGTTTCGCCCGATCCGTCTCGCTTACCGGCTCCGGCTTATTCAGCCAATCCGGCTCCGGTTGAGCTTGCCGCTCAACATAAGTACATCTACATATAAGCCCTTGACAAAGCTAGTCATGTTACGCCATCATCATGTTCGACCGTCATTTTTAGAAAATTGACATGAGAAGTGAATTTGTGAAATTCCAAGACATAATTGATCTAGTGACCTTAAAAGTTCTTTTTTACATTTTTTCATCTTGAGTCTTTCCAAAGTCTTTGACTTGTTGATTAAGACGTGTGGGTGGCAATGAACAACTCAACCAAGACCAACAAGAATTGTAGGAATCAAAGGCCCAAGTATCAAGAAAATTGCCCACCTTTACCCAACATGGCATTTATGCTATATAAGATCATGATACGGTTCAAGAAGACACAATTGAAATGTGTTTTGTGCAATAAATGGGAATCGTACAATAACTTATCTCTATATTCTTTGCTTTGAGTAGTAGCTCATAACATTCATGTGATCTGAATTGTATGTATTTTACAACACCTTGTCCCAAATAAGGGGATTAATTCGTTGTGCAACATATGAGGCTCTTATCAAGGAATAAAAGAACCAACATCATCATTAAAATATACCTTCGTGGGATCCGTCCAACCCTTTGCCTCCTAAAACTGAAATTTGAGACATGGTAGGACCATCATAATAATTCATGGCTACAAATTCCTCTAAGCAACTTTCATGACACTATTCAGAAATCCCCATATCATGTTCTTTTCTTAAACACATTTTGTAACCATGCATTTTGTAACATGCACAATCTGATCAAAAGATGGAGGAATGTGTTGTTATCAGTAAACCTTAAGAGACAAATCACAAAGAACAAAACATGTCGTTATGTCTAGAGTGTAGAAAAACCCTACATGCTTAATAGAGGACACACATGAGAATTTTACAAGCAAAAGAATGTATTTGTGCCTCCTACACGTTTTTAGCAATGATTAACATGCAAGATGAATTTTGTAAAAGGGAAGCAAAAGTCCATGGATACCTTGAGGTAGAGCCTATATTGCACCCATGCAAAAATTATGGAAAAGAGTTAAAGGTGTACTTATAAGAGCTCAAATACCTAAAGGAATTTTTTGAATTGATGATTAGGGAGTTGCAAGTATGGATGGTAGGTAACTTACTTCAAGCAAAGTATTGTATGGGGACACTCAAAGTAGATGAAGATGGGTTTTATTAGCTTGTCGACACCTCTTAAAAGTGGATGAAGTAACTTTCCTTGATTGTAACAATGCACCTTATACATGACCCCATATATATACATCTTGATAGAGAAATAAACAATCCTCAAGATACTACGTATTCTTCCATATGCATTTGCCTCATTGTTTCCACCAAATTCAGTAGCTTTTTTATATGCCACGCATTACTAGAGAATATATCCAACCACGAACTTGAGAATTTTGTGTCAAATCTAAGGCAAGATGTTTGACTAGTACGTTGTTGAGGACTTTATTGCCCACGTTTGTTCTATGTCTTGTTAGTTATTTGAGGTAGAGAAAATTTATGTTTAATTTAGATCTAAAAGGTGCATGAAGTTAAGTATCTTATTGTGATTTGTCCCTTGTGCATCCATATTGCAACCACATGAGCATCGTTTCCATTTGGGACATATGCATGTCTATCCTATCGTTGTAGAGAGAAATCTATAGTTTTTTTATGCATACATTGAGCCTTGAAAACAAATGGCAATCATTGAAACAAAGTATGTCTAAGATAAAGAGTATTATATCCATCCATTTTATTCTCTCCCCCTTGTAATCTGCATACAATTCCCATCCAATGCTTAAGTATTAAGCTCTCATTGTCTTATACATTATGCTAATTAAGAATTTGGCTGTTTTTTTATCTTCTCTTCTTAATATTAATGAATTGTGTGTTGTTGACACATTTCTCTTGCTAATTAAGTGTTAATCAACCATTGTGCATTGTGTCGTGAACACATTAATGATTTCATTCTTTCACTTCTCTATATGGTGCTAGAGTAAGAGTATAGTTGTAAATGAATAACTCGATGTCCAAGATGTTTGTTACTCTTATTTCCTTATTAAATATCTTTTCAACATTCAACCACGGTGCCTAGGAATAATGTTTTGTTTTGTCAAGAAAGTGGCCATCATGGCTTTCATCCACATCAAGGAGGAGATCCATATACAACAATGGGTTGGGGTGCCTTAGTTAATTCATTAAATTGAAGTTACCCTTTACATTTAAGCTTATTATTAACCTTAGAGCCCTAAGGACCACATTCACCACCTAATGCACTTGTTCACACCAACACTCGCCAAAACTTATCATTTATGTTTTCTAGTAAGAGAAAATCCTAGTTAATAAGTAATGAATCCTATCATTGACCATAAAACGTGGCCATTTTTTGCACCTCAATATTTTTCTCAAAAAGTGATCAATCAACCTTGAAATCAAGGGTGTGTGCCCTACAAATGATGAAATTTCAAACATGCCCTTTGACAACACACACCGAGTAAGTTTTTTCCCAAAACGTTCATGCAAACACTATATAGTGGCCTTTGTCCATCCCCATATGTTGTACATATAATGTTTGGACAAGGACAAACAAATATACGTCACATATTGACCTTGCATTGTTTCTTGTTTCTTGTTTCTTGACCCAATATCATTGTTACTTTGTTGACACTAAGACGAAACGTGATTGGCATTCATGTCCAAAGGTAATGGAAATAACAATATTCTAACTAATACCAATTTATCTTTATAGCCTTCAATATCTTCTAGAATGTTGATTCATGATATCTCTTCTTGGCATGGTTTCTTATATTGATTGTCCTTCTACTCCACTTTTGAAGATGTGTGTCAATGCTTTTGTTGTCGCTATGATCGTTGTGACATGAGTAGGGTCCTTAGGTGTGCTCAAATTTATCATGTTTGGAAGATGATCCCATAATTATTAGATAAGAGGAGGAGAGATTTCCCAAAAGCACTAATTAGTAGTAGAGATAGGAGAAAAGCTTTCACTACCACATCTATCTAGAAAGAAGAAACACAGAGAGCACAAGGAGTTTGTGTTTTCTAGTGTGGAGGGGGAGAAGGCCATATTTAACTCAAAATTTTGACCATCACCTCTCATTAAGATATTAAAACACCACACCACAATTCATCTCTCTCTCTCGCTCTCTTTCTCTCTAGCGGGGGTGGAGCCATTATGACCAAAACACACATGTTCCTATTTTCTTAGGCATATAGCCATTCTATGGCAATTTTCCAATACTATTTCTAAGGACATATATCTACATAGCATATAGCAATGGGCCCAGTTTGGCTCAAACTGAACCGAAATGTTAAGCCATAGTTTAAAGGTTTGTAAGTTCCAAAATAATTAAACGGTTCGGTTTGGTTCTGAAACTAGGTTTAAGTGGTTTCCTTTAAAGGTTTATAGGTTTTTGGGCTAACTTTTTTTATCCCTTAAATGTTTACGTAATTTAATGGTTTAATTAATGTTTTTTATTGATTTAATTCACTTAACTTAAATGCTTATTTAATCTAATGGCTTAATTAATGCTTATTTATTTAATTAATTCATGAAACATAAATGCTTATTTAATTTAGTGTATTTTTATTTATTTAATTTTTTAATTAGTTTGGCTAAAGTGTGGTTAGGTATAAACTTTTTATTAAATGACTCGGTTTGGTTTCAACTTTTCTTTAAACGGTTTTGGTTTAAATAGTTTGGTTTACTTTTTCTTAAATGGTTTGGTTTAATGGCTTGAAAGTTAATAAATGGTTTGGTTTGGTTTTTGTTTTATATAAATGGTTTGGTTACGGTCAATTTGGTTTCAAGGCAAAGAAACCGAACCGAACCATTAATCCATGGCTTAATGGTTTATTGGTTCCCAAAAACTTAAATGGTTCAGTTTGGTTTATATTTTTAATAAATGGTTCAGGTTTGGTTCTTAAACTTTGGTTTATCGGTTTATATGTAAAAAAGGTTTGGTTTAAAGGTTTATTGGTTAACTTTTTTTTCACCATAATAGTTTATTAATGATTTTTCACCTTAAGCCATGGTTTATTGGTTCCAAAAAAATTTAATGGTTTGGTTTGGTTTAGATTTTTAATAAATGGTTCGGGTTTGGCTCTAAAATTATGGTTTATCGGTTTATAGGTTTAAATGGTTTGGTTTAACGGTTTATTGGTTAACTTTTTTCCACCTTAATACTTTATTAATGTTTTTTTTACTGATTTAATTTAATGGTTTAATTAAAGTTTCTTTTATTGATTCAATAAATTTAACTTAAACACTTATTTTATTTAATGGAATTTTGTTTATTTAGATTTTTAATTAGTTTTGACTGAAATGGTTAGGTTTAAATTTTTTATTAAATGGCTCGATTTGGTTTCAACTTTTGCCTACACAGTTTAGGTTTAAATGGATTGGTTTACCTTTTCTTAAATTATTTGATTTAAATAGCTTTAGAGTTCACAAACAATTTAGTTTGGTTTTTGTTTTATTCAAATGGTTTGGTTCATTCCTAGTTCCAACAAGGGGACATCCTCTATAGAGACGCCAATTACACTTGCTATAGCATTTCCACTATACAAGTGGATCATACTAATCTTACAAGTAACAATGATTAAAGTAGGTAGAGTCATAACGTGATAAAATGCTTGACCAACTCACTCAAAGTTACGTATAATCTAATTAAATATATTGTTTGTATTCATTGCTTTGCTATAGACCGAGTAAAAAACAGTCTATAAAAATGCAACAAACCCTAAAACCTTTAAAATATCAAGAAGAGTATGTTTTAAATGTAATTTTTTTTGGATCAACATGTTTACTGTTTCGAAGCTATGTATGACTTAAAAAGTAATGAGAAAACCCGCATAAAGGATTGTTCCTCAAATCGATACAAGTTTATTTACATGGAATTTACTAGACTGAAGGGTTGAACTTGTTGAATAATACATTACATAATCACTCTAATAATGGCATTTGCATGCATTTAAATTTCACATTCAAAAGAATCTCAACGACGAGATAGGTGTATACTTCTGTTCCTATCTTGAAGAATGTCATTTAGCAACATATGAAGTTTTCTCAATACTTAATATATAGATGTTGAAGTTCTAATTGACAAGCTACCATTTCGAGACAAAAAAAAAAGGCTAGATATAAGGTATTTCTAATTGAGAAAGTCATATTGCTACTAAATTGACCATATTACAGAGACTGAGGAATTACAAGGATGAAAATAATGATTCTCTTTACAAGAACCTCAAATCTGAGTTTCAAGCTGCCCTCTGAGTGCTGCACATGATTCAGACAAACTAAAATTGTTTCATTACAAATGCCAAAAAGTTGTAACCCATGATTCTATGCAACTTATTGTGCTTTGGGGCTTTTCAAAGAAAGTAGGATCGATACATAGATACACCCCAGATTCTTAAGCAAAGAGTTAAAAGTTGACTGAGGGTGTAGCACCAATTAAGACCAGAGTAATACTTTGAAAAGAAAAGGGGTAAAATGAAGGCTCCCGAAGAAAGACGATAAACTAATTTTAAAAACTCAATTCACTGAGCAAGAAAGTCGTTTAAAAGCATGAAGGACGATTTCTCTCTCAATGTAAAAAGAAGGATGTAATGGTCTTTTATTTTAAATGGACTTATCACAACAGTTATTTCACATGCAAATACTTTCGCGGCATTCCTCGCACACAAAAAAAAACAGCATTTCAATCAAGACTGCAATGTATCTCAATTTCAAACAGTTCATGTGAAGATTCCAAGTTCCGCATGTTCGAATAAATTACGTTTACAACTAAAGAAATAGCTTCTTGCTAAATTTGTGGAAAAGCAGGATTTCATGAACATGAACACTCCACCAGAAATGTCTCATTTGATGTAGTCATTATTAGGGCACAAAAAACCTTCAAAACGATATGGCCATACCAGCATCTGGTATAGTGTGTTGCGATTGAAATTGAAAACCACCATCTAATTACCGATGCTAGCAACAAAGATAATTTATTCAGTAAAACAAATTCTCACAGATAAATGAAATTTTTTCCATTGACAGCCTTCCAGGGTAACATTGCACGATCTATATTTACTAAACCACAAATCACCAATACATGTGATGGCCAGGTTATTTATAATAAATGGTCTTAGCAGTAAATGTACTTAGATCATAGTTTACATATGGTGAAGCATACCCAAGGATTCGTTTCACACGGCTATGTGGTGTATACTTTTGACAAAGAATCAATCAAATTGAACGGGAAAGCATCCAAGCAATACCCCCAAGATCCTTGTATGTTACAAAATGGTTTTGATTTGGAAATCCAAAGACAAATTTTCCACGCTCCATATGTCGGATACACATTCAAATCCCACCAGGAAATACTAGTCAAAAGGTTCCCAATTCATTGTCATATTTGCCTTGGACGAAGGGGGTACTACAACACCTCTATCAGGTTTTTCGCAGTCAGTGTTCAAAGTGACATCGTTGTCTTGGAAGGGATTACTGTTCGGGACCTTTGTATTGTCCACAAATTTTACTCTCCGTACCTAGCATTAATCACAACATAAGGTTTAATATATGATTGGGAAAATGATACATAGATCGTACAAAATGTAAGAGAAAACATAAATAACATACAACGGACTGAATGGCCACACCAAACATATGCTAGAAGACATCACAAACTTAAGACACATGTATTAGGAATCAAATTACAGATTGACCTCTGGCCTCTCATAGTCAGAGTAGCTATCGTCTAAACGAGACCTAGGATTTTAGTTATATGAATGGGGGGGTAGCTGCTGGTTGTACACCTCTGAAGGCAATAGCTGATGCAAAAATAACAGCTAAACAAATACCAAGGTACATTATCAAAGGAAAAACAATTTCAACGGAGAATATAGTTAGAGACATAATGCCTGTCCTATTACTTTATCAGATGATCCTTGAAAAGGAAACCTCGTGTTTTTTAATAAACAATGAATGAAGTCTGCCCCAGAAACAAGCTCCATGTGGCTGGTACAAAACCTCCAAAAAGCACAATACTAGTTGACTTTTGCGATGATAAAATTTAAGATGAATTACCAACATACCATTCGGCTTTGAAGAAAAACCTTCCAAGAAGCCACTCAATTTTGAAAATTACTAGCTAAACAGTAGATCCCATTGGCGCTTGAGTGGGGGCACTTTACATTTAATTGGAGTGATTAGAAAGGGTATAATCTGCAGACCACATAAGCTATGAAATGGAAATTGGAGAGCAACCCCAATTTAGGCATATTATGCTAAGAAACTAAAAGGTAGTATCTGACTCAGAACTTGTTTGTTGTTTGAACTCACAAGGGTTCCTCCCGATCAACATATCACCCAATAAGCATCTTGATTATATTGACTAAATTAAGAAATATTGCGTTTAAAAACTACACCATCAATCCAACATAAAGTCACACCTTCATTTCCTTGCATATTAAAATATTGCTTCTAAATCTTCTTGCGATCATCCATTTTCACTCACATTTATCTCCCAGAACTATTCACGATTAACAGTAGCACACAGGCATGCAAATCCACACGTGCATTTATAAACAAAGCTATACCTGTTTGGGTTTATTGGTTTTCTCTTCTTTCTTATATGCCAAGATCGAGGGATGTCGTTTTGCTTCCTTGTCATTCTGTCTCTTTCTCTCTTTGCTTACTGGATCTAACAAAAGAATCATTGAATTCTCGCCAACTCCTGCTAAATGTAAATGGACCGAATCTTCTCTCTCTTGATCTCGAAAGAAAAGACTTTGTTTTTTGGGTTCCAGGTTAGTCAATGGTGCCAGAACCCACTTCAAATCCCCTGTTTGGACGAAAACAGATCCTATGATCTCACCAAATATGAAAAAACATGTGCTCTGATGTGAAGGAAAGATTTTAAAAGTGAAAGAAATGAAGCTCTCAATTTCAAATGAATTTTTCAACATCTTTATAGTCCCGCATGAAAATGCAAAGATAAAGCATCTATGACACAGATAAAGGATCTAGTAAGCAAGCGAAGAAGCGGAACAAAAATCACGAGTACAACATCACTACTCTTAGATGCATTTGATCGAATTATATGAGTGGCTTATCATGTCTGACATAAGAGGCTCATTATTATGTATGTCCACAACCTACTTGAAAATCTTTTATCCATATTCTTCTCATGATGAATACACACACCCTTTCCCTATTCAATATGTGAATGCCTCCTCCAGGGCATATTTTGGAACCCATCAAAGCCTTGAATCATTGCAGAATCCACAATTCCCCCATAATCATATCATAAGAAATAAAGGATTTATGATAGTGACAATAAGAGATCTATACTTATGAAAAAAAAAAAACGAGCATAAAAGCATTGATCTATTAAGGAAGAAAATTTGTAGATGGGCGTACCGAACGTCGCTTCCGAAGGTATGGTAATGTCATGTTGTTGAAGTCCATGGGAGACCTTAAGTTGGAGAAGGGGGCCCGAGAAAGGCGAAGAAGAAGAAGATCGCCTCTGGACGAGCATTCCACCTGGTCTCACCTCCCAATCATTCAACCCCAGACCATTCATTCTCTCGATCTCTCTATGCATATATAATTCTCTCACACTTTCGATTTCTTACCTTTCAGATCTCCCCCTCTCTCTATCAATATCTATCTTGATCGATCCTTATCTGTTTCCTTCCGATTTTTTTGTCTCTCTTTGGATCTTTCTGTGTTAATTCCAATCTGTCTCTCTCTTTGTCTCTGCCTGATTGATTACCTACCTTAGCACCCTGCTCTTCTTCTTCCTGTTTTACATTACATGACTTCTTCTTCTTCTTCTTCTTCTTGCATTCTGTAGATATTTGAATATTCTAATGAGAAGAAGAAGAAGAAGAAAGAGAGTGGGGGGTGGGGGCAGGGGATTTGTATGGGGGCTATATTTATAAATTCTACAAACTATGGGGTTACTTCTCTATTGATTCTCGAAGGACCTTTCATGTTCATATGGTCACCTGAAGTGCATGAAACCCTAATCTAGTTCATTTTTAGTGTATGAAACCCTAACCTAGTTCACTCTTTAACCTTAATCTAGTTCCTTTTTATTGCATGGAACCCTAATCTACTTCATTTTTAGTGCATGAAACCCTAACCTGGTTCACTTTTAACCTTAATCTAGTTCCTTTTTATTGCATGAAACCCTAATCTACTTCATTTTTAGTGCATGAAACCCTAACTTGGTTCACTTTTAACCTTAATCTAGTTCATTTTTAGTACATGAAACCCTAATCTAGTTCACTTTTAGTGCATGAAACCCTAACCTAGTTCACTTTTTAACCTTAATCTAGTTCCTTTTTATTGCATGGAACCCTAATCTAGTTCATTTGTAGTACATGAAATCCTAACCTAGTTCACTTTTCTAGCGTATGAACCCCTAATCTAGTTCACTTTTAGTGCATGAAACCCTAATCTAGCATATTTCCAATGCATGGAACCCTAATCTAGGTCAAATCTAGTGCATGAAACCCTAATCTAGTTCAGTTTTTTAGTGTATGAAACCCTAAACATATAGAGAGAGAAGTTTATTCCTAGAGACAAGTATGTTATTGACTATATGTTTGTGTGTGCGCGTTTGTGTGGCATGATGATACACACGCCCATTCCATAGTGTGTGCGTGTGTGTTTTTCAATCGAGTTGCTTGCAATGCATTAACGATGTTGTTACTGCTCGCCATGCTTCAGTGGGGGCTTATCTAAATGGTGGGCAAGTATTCTCACTCTTTTGGTCCTACATATTTAAAAGATGGTGTAAGTTGTTGTAGGGTTTTTGATCCAATAAATTTGCTTTCGTTTCTCCCAAATAGAGTATACTTGTAAGGTTGAGTGCCTATTTTCATATATCCTTTTGTTAGTTGTTTTGAAGATTCTTACGTGGAACTTCTTAGATAGCTTGGTTGAGTTCTAAGCGTGAGTCTTTTTGGTTTTATAATTCTTTCATATGTACTATCTTGTACCAACTCCCCATAGCAATGCATCTTCTTTTTCAAAGTGCATTTAAAATATATTGTATTATTAGTGTGACTTCAAATCATAGCAAATGAAAAGAGGATTTAAATAGATTGTTTGATACATGTGATAATGTTCCAAATATATGACTTAATGAAGGTTGCCATTAATAAAAAAGACCCTGATAAGAGTAAAGGTAAGACCAAAATTTCCTTATTGTACATACCGTACATGCCATTGGCCTTACTACATTGCGCACATCATGGTTTGTGGGCATAAGTTACAAGTTACAACCATCCTTTTATTACATAACATTTAACACCTTATGCCCATGCATACATTATTGGCTGAAACATGGATGTTAGGGATATACCCAAATTCACATCATGTGTCAATCACATTTCCTACGATACTGAGAATGTATAGCCATTCCGCAAACATGAGTGACATGAAACTATGGAATGCACAATGGGCATAAGCATAAAGAGGACACTTGTATAAGGGTCACCCATAATATATGATTTCATGATTAACATAAACAAACAGCCAAAAACAAGTTTTAAGACCCATCCGAAAACATACAATGCATGGACAATTGTAACAATGGAAAACATTACCCTCCTCCACATGAAGAAACAAAGACGACAAGAGCTTGATAACGGGATACATCTCAAGAAAGATCCAAAGGGGGGACATAGCAACCCATCATATTACACATTGCAAGCTAAAAAAAAAGGACAATTCTCGACACAAATAGAACTATTGTACACAAACTAAAGACCCCGTCCCGTGACTAATGCATTTTTCATTATTGTATATAGAAGCTTTTAGGCAATGCCTTCGAATGGCATGGTTGTAGACACTACACTATGCCTATGCTCAACATCTCTCCCACGGGCACCATGATACACTACACTAGCAGCGCAAAAAACCCTAATTCACCAAGGAATATATCTAGAGACAGAGACAACCAGACAACAAGAAACACATTAGAGACATACATCTAGTGTGTGCTCTTCTCCTCAACTCTTGATCACATTTAAAAAAGGTAAGGGGTCATTGAATCAAGGAGTCATGCAATTCCAAACTTTTTAACAGAAATGTTGCGCAAATGGTCACCTACTATTCATCCATCACATACAATTTATTTACTGATGATTCTATCTGTGTGTACAAAAGTCTTAAGATTAATCAACCAAACAAAAATGGCAAAAAACACAAGGCAGAGAGAATGTTACAATTATCGCCCACCTTAAGGGCCCTCTAAATTTTGTCGCGTTGATCAGTCAAATTTGGTTAGGGGATCACTGCTTTGTTCTTTTCAGCAGAAGAAAACCTGTTAGGAACTTTTTTAACTTTTGGTTACAACACATAATGAATTGCATGTTAAGAAGGGCGAGGCCTCTTCTTGCCGATGCAAGAAGGGCATTTGTATTGCTCAATGTGTTCGGCTTTAGCCGGAGTGATTTTCACACACTTCCCATGATACCACTTCTCGCAAATATCACAAGCAATCCAGAACTCGTCTCCGGTGTAAGGTCCTCCACACATTCCGCAAAACGTGTCCCCGTGCTCTTCCTCTCCTTCTTCACCTTCTTCATCTTCAGGTTCTTCTCTTTCTCGCCCTTCTAGCTCCTCCTCTTCCTTCGGAAGCGGTGGCTGTTTGTTGGCTGGCTTTCCCTGCTGCCAAAGAAAAAACAATGGCAAACTCGAACTTTTCAGAACAGATTCTACAATAAAAACCCCGCAAGTCATGCATGTTTTACAGAAAAATACTTACATAAGTTTTGAAAAGCTTAGGGTTTTTTAATAGATACCCAAAAAGTTAGCGATAATTCAATTGTTTTTAGCTACATTATTTATGACACTTACGGATTTCCCTGATGACTTCGATTTTGTTCCATTGATGATCGAAGATTTTTCCTTGGAAGAGGAATGTTTCTTGCCAGAGACCACATCTAGAACAGTCGGAAGCTCATTTATCATGTTGAAGAGGCGTTTCCTGGGAATGAGGAAGTAAACGCATTTGTCCATGAAAAACCAATGTATGGAAAGGAAAGGAAAAAATGGCACAAAGAAACATCAAGCTTTTTCCTGATTTTTGAATCATGAACGATAATTTAAGCTCCTAACAAACTCTTAGGTCCTAATCCGTATTTAGCAATGGTTTTGTTCGGTTCTGTTTGAGAGTGTCAAACTCAAACTGTTTAAAACTGAACCATTTAAAAAAATTTGAGACTTAAACCAAACCACAAAACCGTGTAAGCTGAACCATTACAAACGGTTTTACAGACTTTCAAACCTTTAAACTGCTAAAACTGCGCTTCTGCGATTCAGTTATGGTTTTCAAGTTAGGTTAAAATTCAAAATTTCACAATTTAATTTTAAAATTTTAAAATTTTTCAATATTTCAAATTTTAATTTTTCAAAATTTACGGATTTTTCTTAAAATATCAAAAGTAGGCTTAAAATGTTCAAAAAATATTTAAGAAAATTATCAGAGTGACAATCCTAAACTGAAAACCGTTTGAACCACAGTTTCAAACCATTTAAACTGAAAACCGCTAAACTGATAATGGCTTGAGCAGAACCAAACCATTTATCCATATTAATGAGGGAATTCATAGTTGGAAAACAAAAAAAAAATGTCTACAAGTTTACTTTACTTCTTATAAGATATTCCACGCAGTAATTTCTTGTAAAGATGGAAGAAGAGATAAGAGGGTGAGAGGGTTATCATTACCTTTCACTTCGATCAAATCGGGCTGCATAAAAGGAAGAAACTGCAAGAAGCCAAACATCGCTATGGACGGCAACAAGAGAGAGCCAATCTCGGCGATCCAAACCATCTCTCGGGAAGTTGATACCCAATGCAGGTTCTGGTAGCTCGGGAGGCACTTCTTCTGCAGGTAAATTCACCTCCCAAGTCTCATCTGGGTGCCCATAAAGGCATAAATTCTCCTTTTCTATCAAGGAAAACAAACAACCAATATTCCTGAGAAGTAGGAAGAGTGAAGGTGTACATTAACAAAAAAAAAAGATCGTGAGATACGTGATTTTCATTCTCTATGAAATTAAGTATAGAACACACAAACAAATTCATGAGATTGAAAGATAAGGAAGACACACAAAACACATGGTTTCATCGAAGCATGTGTGAACAAAATCCTAGCCAAAAAACCTATAAAACACAATGGATTTTCAAAACCTAGGATGAGGAAACAAGCATAGAAATTTGTACCAAATGAAAACAATATAGGGTTAAAAAAGCCGATAAAAAAAACCGTGTACATCATCAAGAAACCTAAATTAAACTAGGGTTAGAACTAAGCATTACTCTTTGTAAAGAAGCGCACCAATCAATCAAGGGTTAGATAAAACAACGCACACATCGATCAGCAGTTGAGAAAGCAGCAAAAAATTTGTAAAGGGAACCATAGTCAATTTAGGGTTAGCACAACCAATGCACTAATCAATCTATGTTTAGAAAGAAAGAATACAGCGCTAACCAATCTAGGGTGAAAATAAGAAATAAATTGCAACAAGAAAACTCTCTAGGGTTAAGAAATACATATGCAATGTAGGGTTGGAATAAGAAATAAAGTGTACCAAGAAATCCATAAGAAATCTAGGGTTAAGAAAATATATACGCTGTAACAAGAATAAACCCTAACCACTCTAGGGCTGATATGAGAAATATCTTAACAGGCAATCCATATCTTAACAGAAAAGAAATACATTGTAGTGAGAAAGACATAACCAATCTAGGATTAGATATCCATACCCTAACTCATCTTTGTAGAGAAAACCAACACCAAACTAGGATTAGATATCCATACCCTAACTCATCTTTGTAAAGAAAACCAACACCAATCTAGGGTCAGTAAGACCAGTAATTTGCAAAGAAAATGCTAATAAAATCCAGGATTATAAAGATAAAGAAAAACACTTGGAATAGAAAATACTGACCAATCTACAGCCGAAAGAACAGAAGGGAAAAAGGCATACATGTTATTGAGACAAAAATCAAAGGATGGGACTCACCAGGATCGCACTGATGGTAGAATTCTTCAACATCTGTATGTAGAAGAAAAAGAAGACAATAAATTAACCCTCACAAAAAGAAGAAGTAGAAAACATGGAGATATACAATCACAGAAACCGTTAATAGACAGAGAAACGGAGGAACAGAAAAGCAGGGAGGGATAAAGAGGACTCGCCTGATGTAAGGGCTTTAATGAGCCCATCTCTGCGACCTTTGTAATCTTTGTAAATCTCTTCAATGGTTCGCGGAAGAGATGCAGCTTCCATGGCGATGAAAGGGCGGAGAGAAAGAAAAGAAAAGAAAAGAAAAAAACAGAAACGGAGAGAGGAAGAGAGGTGGGGCGAGGAAGCTAATCTAGAGAGGGCAGAGATCAAGGAGAGGAAGAAGAAAGATGGGGATCCATTGGGAAGAGTTGCAGAAACAGAGACGCATGGCTCTTCTAGAGCGTGCAGAGATCAGGTGAGGTGAAGAAGAAAGATGAGATCGACTGAGAAGAGAGACAGGAAGACACAGACACAGACACAGACACAGACAGAGAGAGGGAGAGATCACTGGATATGGAGAGGAAGCTCTGTTTTGTTGGTTTGGTTTGCTCTGTTTTTGGTTTCTTGGAGGCAAAAGATCGCCCACCAAACCAAACCAAACTAAACCGAACCGAACCGAACCGAACCGAAATGCCTCCTCTCCTCTATCTCTCACTCAAACCTTTTTATGCTTCCCTTATTTCTTCCTTCTTCTTCTTCTTCTTCTTCTTCTTATGGTGTGATGATGATCTCCAGAAGGAATGAAAGAAAGAGATCTCTCATGCATGTATCGGTATGTATGTATACCTCAAGTTTACCCTAGCCTTTTGCCTTTTGCCTTTTGCTTTTTGCTTTTTGCCTTTTGCTCTTCACTCTTTGTGGGTGAAAGTCCTCACTACCAAGGATCACACAATATTTATTTCCATTTTTTACGTCCCCCCAAAAGGATCCCGTTATAATATGGCTGGAGAAGTGAGATTCGCGGATCAAGGAATGCCACGTGGGCCTTCCCCATATGAACCTTTATTGGATGACATAATCTAATACTCTTCTCAAGGGAGGTCTTCCTTGTAGGAGATTTCAATGTGAGAACTCAATCCCATATTTCAGATGGATACACACCTAGAAATGGTGAATGTTGATCCCTTAGCTATAGGCACCACATGTAGATCAAAAGACCAAGGTGCAGACGCTACAAGCTTTGGCCATCACTTGCTTGAACTTGGAAGTCGGCACCATATGATCATATATAATGGTTTAGCTAAGTGTTCGAGCTCGAAAGAACTCACATGTTTTTTGCACGGAGGAGGGGAAAGCATAGTCAGCTATCCTATCTAATAGGACGCCCTAAAGCTATCCAAATGATCCACTCCATTCGAGTGGCCCCATGCCCTATTGGTGCTAACCATAGCTTCTTATACTTTGAGTTAAAAAGTAATATCTCCAACGCCACCAACTCTAGTAAACCAAGCCATCACACCATGATACATTTCACACACAAGCTCTCTGATATCTACTCTCGGCATGTTCAAGCTCATCTCTCCTCTCTTGATTCTTCCTTACCTTTAGTGAATCTTACTACACAACTTAGATGCATCCTTCATTCTACAACAATTAGTAGTTTTCCACATATGAAACACTCCAAGCAAGGTAGAGTAGGGTTTATGCCACAGAATAGATGGTATGATGAGGATTGTAGAGACTTATATAGACAACTTAAAGTATCGCAACTTAGGATACTATTACCTTAGTATAGGCTAGCAAAGAAATGTGTAAGATGACACATTGTAAGAGATGAGCATGGGAGGCATCTCAATATTGGGAACTCTACCATATGCTCATGAGTAGCATTTGTGTCATTGCATGGAAGAAGACTACATGAACCAAGACCATAAACACACATTGAGGATCCTAACACTTGGCATACATATACAAAGAGACTTTACCAAGTCCAAACTAGCCACCCATTCTTATGCTTTCTACACCTCGACCTACTAATGAGGACATTTTTGCACGACATCTAGGGTCACAAAGGTCATAAAGAAATTACAACATAGAAAGTCCATGGATTACATAGGATTGTGGGTTGAACGCATCATACCTAGCTCCTTTTCTCACCTACTCTTCAATAGTGCCCTCGTTGAGGGTTTTCCACCATAGTGAACCATGAACACAGTGGCCCCTATACATAAAGGAGGGGATCTCATGGAACCAAATACATATAGGACCATTATGATTGGTCATATGCTTGCTAAATTACATGGTGCAGTAATGGGAGCAGAGATCAATGATTATATGGAGATAGTAAGTCTTCAGGTACTAGAACTTACTAGCTTTAGACAAACCTCCTCTACTATTGATCATATCTTCACACTTAGATGCTTAATTGATCAGACCAAGGCTCGCAAGAAGAAATTATATTGTTGTTTTGTGGACTTCTACAAAGCCTTAGACACAATCCTAGAGAGCGGTTGTTTGATAAGCTTAAAAGCTTGGAGATTCTGGATGACATGATTTGGGCCATTTATGCTTTATATGAGCAAATCTCTCGGTGTGTATGATGTTCGGGTGGTCTATCCAATTGCTTCACTAACACCATTGGTGTAAGACAAGGTCATTGATGAGATCATTGATTTTATTGCTTGTAAGGGAGGCAACGGAGTAGTCCTAGGGGGTATGCAAGTCAATCTCTTGCTCTATGTGGACAACATAATTTTACTCTCTAAGTCTGCAACAACCTACAATGACACCATATCTTCAACACATCTGCTCGAGTTAGGACCAAATGTTACCAAACACTCTCATAGATTAGTTGAGGTAGTTGGATCATATATATATATATATCTTGGAGTCACTTTCAATGCTCGCTTAGGTAAATTTTCAATGACACAAGCATCCCAAGATAGACTAACAAGAGGATATAATTCTCTCTCACTCTCAAAGAGACAATGCAGCCATGCATACTTTCTAGAGAAATGAACTAAGGGGTGGCTCTTTGACTCATTAGTGATCCATTCCCCTATGTATGTAACAATGGTTTGGGGCTCTAGGGCTACCACCTTTCACGTGGGTGCAATTAGGGACACCATTGGTGATTGTAAAAGAATAGCGTGTGTGGAAGCTTATGAACAACAAACACAACCGGTTCAACAAGACAACAACAAAAAGTTAGGTATACACAAAGAATATGGGGGGAGATTGAGAGATTGAGTAAGCAGACCACAAAAAAACATCCATTACAGAATGACTCAACATATACAATTGTGCTCACAGAGCAGTTTTTATACAAACCTCTGACAGGACTGACATGAAGTACTGACAAGTACTTCAATGCTCTTAAAGGAGCATCTGACACTAATTATCCTATAGAAGTCCTATTTACTAAAATAGGCCTCAAGTATTCCTAACGGCTTGTCAGATTCCATCCGACTTGCCCAACCAATTCAACCTATTAGCCGATTCAACTCACGACTTCTTCAACCGATTCAGGCCTATCCGATTTATCTATGTTCGATCCGGCTTTCAACTTATTCAACCGATCAACCCATGTTGAGCTTGTCACTCAACACTCCCCCTCAAGCTCAACTTGAGGTCAGTTCCTCATGTCAGCATCCGCTAGTCCTTTCTTCCGGCATCTCTTGGCATCTTCATGCCTCCTTTGTGCTCCTCGTCCAGTCCGGTCCCGCGTCCCTTGACCTGTCCGGTTCGATGCTTCTCGACCCCTACAGTCAGCTCGTCTACTCCTGAGGCCCTTATTAACTCCCTTGTTGTCGCGACATTGGCGCCCCTCCACTTGTTGGCTGCTCCGTATCGGCGTCGGCTTCGGTTGTCTTCTTGTATGCCTAGCATTCACATGATTCATCTCATCTAGATCACTACCGTCAATTGGATCAACTGTCTTCGATCCATTCCCACTCTTGTCCGAATCGTCTGTCTCCGATCCGTCCTTAGTTCGGCCCTTGACCACATCTGACCATGTCCTGGTCTTGGCCTTTATCTTGAGGTCGGATTGGCCCTTCTTGGCTCTACCACCTGCCTTGCCTTTCTCGGCAATGTGTTTATCCTAGGCTGGGCTCTAGCTACGACCACAAGGTATTTCCCTTCCAAAATACTTCTCCAAAGATGTGGCTGGAGAGATGGATTAATGCTTCATTACACTTATAAATAGGGATCGGCAACGACTCGGCTCAAGCTTAAACCGTTGAGCTAAAATGATTTTAAATGGCTTAGCGGCTCAGCTTAGTCTTGAGCTTGACTAAATGGTTTGAGCTCGGTTCGTCTTGGCTTGAGCCTTACCAAACCGGCTCAAACCGGTTAAGTTGGCTAAGTTGTTTATGTGGTTTACTAGTTAGGTTAAAGAAAAACTTCAAAGTTAAAAATTAGTTAGAAACTTGAGAGAGAGAGAGGGAGCGGGAGACTACATTGACGAGGGGAGGGAGACTACACACTGAGAGAGAGTGAGAGAGAGGGAGAGAGAGACTAAACTGACATGAGAGAAAGAGAGAGGGAGGGAGGTAGGGTGAGAGGGAGGGAGGGAGGTTTCAAAACCAGTTCACAAACCGGTTTCCAAGCCAATTCCAAAGCCGTTCACAAACCGGTTTAGCCTAAACCGGTTTAGTGATAGGTTTGGTTTGGTTTGGTTCAGGTTTGAGAACCCCAAACGGTTTAGGCTTAACCGGTTTGGCTTGGATAAGGCCAAACCGCTTAACCCTAAACCTAACCGTTGCCAATCCCTACTTATAAACTTATCCAGTTACTTTTCGTAACACATACATGGTATCCGATTATAGGTTACACGCGTAAGATTAGAAAATGCAAGCTCAGATGGCAAGTACACAAGATAAACAACAAGAATTATATTACTCGCTCCCTTAAACCTACAATCCGGATCCTTTATATAGGTATCCGATTCTGATACAAAATGGTGCAGGCACCAGCTGACAAAGTGAAGGGCAGATATGCACGGAAACGTAAGTGTGAGAGAGAGAGAGGACCTGTCGTATGTGTTCAACAAACTACACATAATGGAGACAAGAAGATATAATAGAAAATAGACATGGTTTAAGCTTTAATGGAAGCTCTGTTATTGCATTCGTTCTCTCTATCTCTCTCTCTCTCTCTAAGACTCAAAATTACAAGATGATCAAGAGGTTCTTCTTTACGACGTTAGGTTATTGCTTATATACTAAGCCCTAACTCTTTGGACGAGTTCACACTCGGATACAGAGTGGAAGGAGTCGGCCTTTTATGCCAACAAACTCCCCCGTAAAAGGACTACTCTTTTCTGCATGTACAAGTGTTTGGGGTTATCTCCCCCGTAAACCTAGATTACAAAATTAATCTAAATTTATATTTATAAGTCAGTCGACATGTGGTTGAGTTGGCATAGATGTGTTCAATGTCTAGCCTGGTTCGGCTAGTTAGTTAGATTGACTTGTCTGAGTTGATCGGTTAGACTTACCTTCTGCTCCTTGTTCAACCTTCTTCTGCTCGATTGCTTGTCGTAGTCCCATATTTGTCCTTAGTGTTCCGAAGCATTGATCTAGGAGTGGCTTTGTCAAGCAATCGATGATGTTCACCTCGGTGTCAATCTTCCGGACTTTGAGCTTCTTCTCGGTTATGAGCTCCCAGATGTGATGATACCGCACCTCAATATGCTTTGTCTTTGCATGTTAGACATGATTGTTGATGAGGTGTATAGTGCTCTGTGAGTCGCAATAGATGGTTGGCGTTGGTCGATCAATTTGGCTTGAAAATGAGAAGTCGGAAGATAGACGGTGCAATCGGATCACTTCCTTTGCTGCCTCCGATGCTGCTATGTACTTAGCCTCTGTGGTTGACAGGGCCGTGCACTCTTGAAGCTTCGACCTCCATGATATAACACCTCCACCATAGGTGAAAATATAGCCTGATGTTGACTTCCGATTGTCCGTATTACTGGCATAGTCGGAGTCAGTGTAGCCTTCGACTTCGACTGAGGTTGTCAAACCGAAACTCAGCTATGCATCTGTGGTTCCTTTTAGATACCTAAGGATGTGCTTGACGACCTCCCAATGCTTCCATCTTGGGTTTGACATGTATCAGCTGACCACCCCTACGACATAGGCTAGGTCGGGTCGGGTTGCCACCATTGCGTACATGATACTTCTTACGGCCGATGCATAGGGCATCTTTTCATTAAGCTCTCTCTCCTTGTTCGTTGAAGGAGAGTCTCTGTTCGGTAGTCAGATCGACGTCAAAAGTGATGTTGGTGCTGGTTTCACATTCTCCATGTTGAAGTGCTTCAGTACCTTTCAGATATAGTCGGACTGGGAGAGTCGGAGAGTCTTGGTTATCCGATTTTGCTCGATCCTCATGGCTAGTATGTGACGGATTTGTCCAAGTTCCTTCATCGCAAACTTGTCATGAAGGCTCCACTTCAGCTTTCCGATCTCTGCTTGATTGCTTCTTGCAATCATCATGTCATCGACATATAGGATCAGATAAATCCTAGACTTGTTGGCCAGTTGCTGAATGTACATACATGGTTCGGAGTCTGAGATTTGATAGTATCCAAGCTGGTTGATGTAGGAGTTGAACTTCTGGTACAACATCCTCGGTACTTGTTTTAAGCCATAGAGACTTTTCTTCAGGCGGCATACGAGGTGACTTTCCTCCTCCGTCACCGTGAAGCCTGCCAATTGAGACATATAAATGTCTTCTTCCAGATCTCCATGTAGGAATGTCGTCTTTACATCTAGCTGATCTAGCTCTAGGTCTTCTGTCGCCACAACTCCTAGTAGGAGTCTACGAGTGGTCATCTTGACTATTGGTGAAAATATCTCGTCGTGGTCGACCCCATATTCTTGTTTGAACCCTTTAGTGGTCATGGTTGAGCTTTGTACTTGGGTTTCTCTTAGTCAGATACATATTTGTATCGAAAAACCCATTTGTAAGGTAGCGGCTTTCTTCCAGCTGGTAGTTCGACCAACTCCCATGTCTAATTCCGATGAATTGAATCCATTTTGAATTTCATGGCTTGTAGCCATGTATCGGCGTCTAGTGCGGCTATAACTTCTTTGTAAGTACTTGGTTCCCCGACATCCATGTAGTTGATGTAGTCGAGGCCCGATTGATAAAACTCTGTAGGCCTTCTGACTCATCCGGATCTCCTGAGTGCCAATTTTGTTGGTTTGAACTCTTCAATCGGCTCGACCGGTCGATTGTTATTACTTGAACTGTCTTCAGGAGTCCTATTAGGTGACTCGCCCCCATCTTGGGATTTTGGTGGTGTAATGTTGTCCTCTCCTGTGGACTTTGTTGACTCGAGTCCATTTCCAAATTGCATCTTGTTGACTTTGCCTTGTTCGACTCTTGTCGAATCAGCTTTGTCTTTGATGGCTTTGTCTTCGAGTTCGATTAGTGGACCTCCTACCGATTCGGAGTCGGCAGGGCAGGTATGTTGTCAGCTTGGCCGAGTTTGATTGTTTGTCGAATCTCCAATTCGGCTTGGTGGGACAATTCTTCTACAACATCTCTGTTAGCTTTGAAGGATACCTTTTTACCAACTATTTTTTGCCGGTTCTGTTGAGAGAAGATAGAGTCTTCATTGAAGACTACATCACTGCTCTGGATCAGTTTTTGGATCTCTAGGTCCCATAGCTTGTAGCCGAAGTTCCCATCGGTTCCATAACCGAGAAATATGCCCTTCGTCGCATGGGGTGTCAACTTGGTCCTTTTCTCCCTGGGGATGAATGCGTAGGCTTCACATCGGAATATACGGAGCCTGTCGTAGGTCAACTGTTTGCCTGACCAATATGCCTGTGGCACTTCGAGCCTGATTGCTTTCGATAGAGAAAGATTTACCAGGTATACTACTGTCTGCAACGCCTTGGCCTAGAACTCCAGCTTCAATTCGGCTTGTTGCAGCATTGCCGTCACCCTCTCTTGGATCGTTCAGTTGATCCGTTCAACCACCCCATTCTACATGGGTGCATAGGGAACGATCTTTTGATGTCGGATCCCTTTGTTAGACAAGTACTGTTTGAAGGCTCTGGAGGTGTACTCACCTCCGTTGTCGGATCAGAGTGTCTTCACCCTATATTGCGACCAGTTCTCCACTTCAAATATCCACCGAGTGAAGATCTTGAGCGCTTCGTCTTTGGACCTGATGGAGTAGCCCTAGACCTTCCGTGTACAATCATCTACAAAAGTGATGAGAGTCTCCTAGTGATCACTCTGGCATGGGCTCACATATATCTATGTGCACAAGCTCTAGGGGCTGTCGTACTGTCTCGTAGTGGAGAGAGAGTGGACTTTGGGTCTGTTTCCCGTATCGACAATGCTCATAGAAGTCCGTCTTTGCTTGAAGTTTCGGGATGTAGCCTACCGCCATCAGCCGATTGAGTTCGGCTTGAGACATATGGCCGAGTCGGCCATGCCATAGGTTTGGGTTGGTCTTTTCGGCTACATTCATGACCCCTTATGGATTGATTGCCATTAATGGGTACAAGTTATTGTCCTTGGATTTCCTTGGTTGATCATCCATGTTGACTCACTGAGAGTCGTTAGGTGCCTGTCTTTGGGTAACATGTCGATGGAGACCAGACTCCTTTTTAGATCAGGTACATGCTAGACTTGGTGTAGGGTGATCATGCTGTCATTTGGCAATCGGATGGGGACCTCTCAATCCCTGCGATTCTGCACTCCTACCTGTTGCCTAGTTGGACTGTGCCACTGGTGGCGATCGAATAGTTTGAAAACCATTCGATGTTGGGGGTCACGTGGAATGTGTCACCAAAATTCAGTAGCCATGTGTGTGCATCTTCTGTACTGTAGAGGACTTCTCCAATCATTGAATCCTCAAAGGCGAGAATTTCTCCTAATCGGGTGTCTGCAACGTTGATTTGGCTGCCGATTGGAGAGAGGTTCGAGTTGGGTCCTCCTCGATTCCGCTCAGATCGCCGGCCACTCTCTTTCCTCTTGATCGACCAACAGTTGGAAACATTGTGGCCAACTTTTCTGCAATGTGTGTAGAATTCGTCGATCGGCCTGTTCTCGATTTCGACCGCTGTTGCTCTCCCCTCGTTTTCGATTGTCTATGGTGTCAACCTACTCTATCGGCTTGTTCTCTTGATCGACTCAATCGGTTGAGTGGTAGACTTCTGCCGACTCGTCAATGGTGAGTCCCATCGATTTTCGTCGAATGTCCTCGGTGAGGACTTGGCCGATTGCTCATCCAGATTTAGGATTGGTTGGCTATTGGCGTATGTTGTGCAGAATACCTCCCAACTCGCCGGCAAGCTCGATAGGAGGGCAAGGGCTTTCACTTCTTCTTCGAAGTTTATCCCTTGTGAGGAGAGTTCTGACAACACCCGAGTGAAGGTGTTGATGTGGGAGGTAGCCGGATCAATCTCTCTCATCATAATGTTGAACAATTGTTTGATCAAAATCAGTTTTGAAGATGAGGACTTTTTCTTGTACACGGCTTGTAGCTTCTCCCACAATGAGAACACTATCGTCTCTTTTGCTATATTGAAGTAGACGTTTTCGGCCAAATGCATTATGATGGTGGAGCGTGCGATTTCGTCTGTAGATCTCCACTCTTTGGCTCTCATCGAGGCAGGTTTTTCACTGTGTCAAATGGCTTCGACTTGTCTTCTGATGATCAACACGTCCTGCATCATCTCCTTCCACAGGGCAAAGTTTTTGCCATCGAATTTTCTGATTTCAGTTCCTGTTCCAGATGTTGAAGCCATGTTATTCTTTGAAAGTGACATTTTACTGACTTGGTCTTTTTCCTGTTAGCTTCTCTACTGCTCGTTGCCGCTGAACCGCAATTTGCTCTAATACCAGTTGAAGAGCATATATGTGCGGAAATGTAAATGTGTGTGTGTGTGTGTGTGTGTGAGGACCTATCGTATGTGTTCAACAAACTACACTGAATGGAGAAAAGAAGATATAACAGAAAATAGACACGGTTTAAGCTTTAATGGAAGCTCTATTATTGCATTTGTTCTCTCTCTCTCTCTCTCTCTCTCTCTCTGAGACTCAATTTACAAGATGATCAAGAGGTTCTTCTTTACAACGTTAGGTTATTTCTTATATACTAAGCCCTAACTCTTTGGACGAGTTCACACTAGGATACAAAGTGGAAGGAGTCGGCCTTTTATGCCAACACAATGTACAAAACGGTGTGGTTCCGGATCAGTACATCCATCCGGATCCGTCACTACTTAATATTCTAATATTCTAATATCTAATATCCGGCTTCCTTGTTCAGACCTCCTGAACATACTCTCTTCTTAGGCCAAACACATGGCACGTCCATGGGACAGTGCCTTGGACGTCGAACCCATGGGTCAGCTCCTCTATTCCTCCTTGAGTATGTCCAGGATGTCTTGGTCAACCAGTACCGACCACTCTTCTTCTTTTGCAAACTACTATTGTCATCGATGATTTGTATTAGTCATTGGTTGCTCATTTTCTTCCCATTGTTGCTTGGGTGCTTGCTCCATCCGCTGCTCCGGTTGCATCTCCGACTGATCCGTTTGCGACTCTTGCTCTTCTATCCGCATCTTCGGCTAAGGTTCCAATTGTGACTTTGTCTTGTGCTTGTTGAAGTAGCCGGCTCCGCTTGTTGGTCTTCATCACTGATATTTACTTGTTCTGCCCTCTCCTCATCTGCTTTTCGCCTTCTCTCCCGTTCATAGGCTTCCAACTCCAGCGTTACCTACAATTGGTCATCTTCAATCTCCTCCAACAGCTTCTAGACCCTGTCTATTTGTACCTAACCCATGGCGTAGAAATATTCTGACAACTCCTCTTGGATTGTGATAATGCTTTCGAGTCCATGTTATAGAAGTTGTCCCTAGATTTCTTCCGGTTCTCTGCATTGGCACAGAGGATTTGGAGTTCAGCTGCCTACTTTGACCATTGGTTCCATACAGTCGCGGAACACTTGTCCAATGTTGCTTGCATCCGTTCCCATTGGCCTTCGACAATCATCCAGATTCTTTTAATCCCCACCTATACTTTCTCCTCCGTGGCCTACTTTTCTTGCTTTAGCTATTTGATCAACTGTGCGACGACTATTGCCTGGATCTCATAGTTCAATGCTTGGGTCTGCTACGTCGTCTGCACTTCATCCAATACAACCTTCAACCATTCTACTACCCGGTTATGCTCCATCAGCAACTCCATCCATTCCTTCGATGCGTCCTCCAATAGGTTTGTTGTTGTTTCTGCTAGCACCTTCTCTTGCACCGCTAGAGCCTCCATTTTGTTTTTCACTTCCGTGTGGGCTTCCTTGAACTTCTCGCACTGCCGGTCATACTCCTTTTCGAGCTCCTTTTGCTCCCGGTACAACTTCTCGAAATCCTTAGTTTTCTCCTTCAGTCATCGGTTTGATTGCGCAAGCAACTGACCGTCCCGATCTTTCTGCTGTCGGAGCTCCTCCTTGCGTCTTTCAATTTCGGTTTCTGCCATGCTCCGGAGCTTGTCCTTTTCTTGTTGTAGCCCGTCCTTTTCCTCTTTCAGCTGGTCCATGTTGCTTTGTAATCTTTGGAGACTTTCCTCCATTCTCCATTTTTCATCTTCGGTTGCCTTGCGTAATTGCTTTTCTTTTTCCTTCATTGCCGCTTGTGCGGCCAATTTGTCCTTCAAAATTTCTCTTTCTCTATCCCATTTTCTTTCTTTCTCTGGTACCATGTCCGCAACTGGTTCCTTCCTTCGAACCTCTACTAGTACTATGTCCGGTTCGCCTATTTCCAACTCCGTTGGGTTGCCTTGGCCTAGATTCGCCTATATGGCCAACAATTCCTTGGCCCATTGCAACTCTTCCTCCAATGTCTGAATACGGCTCTAGGCCTCCGCCAATTGTCCGGCTATTGCCGTTGTCTTCTCTGCCTATGTGGACCTACTCATCCATTCCCTCCGTTCTGCATCCACCCATTCTACCACCCTGGTGACCTGTTGTCCTGACCATTCAAGCAGTTGCCGACAGGCGGGTGATTGCAACGTATGCCTGCACTGCCTTCGGTTTAGGGCCGGTTTCCCCGAATGTAAGAACCGCCAGTTCTTCTTGCATATCATCTTCCGGACCCCTCAACTTCTCCAGTCGGTTGCCTACCTCATTTGTTTGTTGATAGGCTTGTCCTAGTTGAGTATGCCTTTCTAGTTTTGGTTCCGGCTGAACCGTTTGAACCGCTTTTGGACTTGCCATGTCCGCGCTCTCCACCGGCCTTGGCTCCACCACTGTTGAGATGATGGTCGGTGTTCTATCCAATATTGGACCCAATCCATCCATGTCTTCCTCAATCGGACGTAGGTGTTGGTATCTCAGTAGAGACGACTCCTCTTCTTCTGCCAGCTCCTCCTCGTCAACAATATTCTGGTGGTTCTTGCCGGTCGGCTACCCTTACGTCGTATCTTGCCGTTTCAGCTTAATGCGAATGGGTTTTGATGGTCTAGGAAGTGCTCCTCTCATAGCCGCTGGGGGTGTTTTGGAACGCCATGACTCTTTTTCAGCCCAGCTGGGGGTATGCTTGGCAAGCAGTTGCTGCCTCTTCGACGGCTGCTGCGGCATCATTTCCGTTCTTCCTCTCTTGTGTTGGGAGACAGGTCCCTCCGGATGGGAAGGGAGAAGAACAGTGCAGACCCGGTGAAGACCGGATGAGGAGTACCCGGCTACGGAGAGCCGGATGGTGCAGACCCGGTGAGGAATGCTCACCGGATGAAGAGACATATTCGTAAATATGTTTCTGAGAGTCCATCGAGGCTATATTTGTAAATAACCGAAAAGTCATATTAGTATAAATATGACTTAGGGCAAACTTCTAGTAACTGTTGTTGTCATTCTTGTTGGTGCAAGGAGTGAGAGAGCGCGTAACTGTGTACAGAGAGAGAGAGAGAGAAAGAGGTCGTTGCCTCTGTTGTAACCGCTGCCTGTGGCGAAGATCGTGAGCACGAGGTCGTTGCCTCTGTGAATTCATTGTTGTACATTCTAACATAGTGATAGTTTGCAGCCTATGGGCTGCCGTGGTTTTTTACCCTAGTTTGGGGTTTTCCACGTAAACATCTTGCGTACTCTTCTCTTCGTCGTGTCGTGTTTTCTTTCCCGCTTTCTGTGTATGATCCTACACTCGGTTGTGGCTGAGCGTTGTGCAAAAGGAGCCTTGAGTTCTTGTCAAGTGGTATCAGAGCATAACAACACAGAAAATGGACGAATCGTTTGGTGGCATGTTCAATCTCACCGGCTCCAACTATTCGGTGTGGAAGTCGAAGATGAGGGACATGCTCGTGGTTAAAGACCTCTGGCTGCCGGTTCAGTTCGGGGACAAGAGACTGGACAAAATCGACACCGCGATATGGGAGGTGATGCACATGAAGACAACGGCGTACATACGATGCTTCATCGACATGAGCCTGTACAACAACTTCAATGAAGAGAGCAAGGCTCATGAGCTCTGGGAGAAGATCGGCATAATGTTTCAAAACAAAAATGCTGTTAATCAGGTTTCGGTATTCCGGAAGCTAGTAAGACTCCGGTACCAAGACGGCTCCAGCATGGCGGAGCACATGAATGCCTTCCAAGGGCTGATACACCAGGCAACATCATTGGAGGTACCTCTCGCCGATGAGGTACTAGCACTACTCCTGCTTGGTTCCCTCCCAGATAGCTGGGAGACGTTGGTTGTCACCTTGGGCAATGTCGGGCCGGAAGGGAAACGGTTATCCCTAGCAAGAGTAAAGTCGAGCTTGCTAGATGAGGAGGCGCTTCGGAAAGATAAAGATACGAGCTCCGACTCCAAAGCGCTCCTTACCGAATCGGAACGTGGAAGACATAGAAACCGTATTCCCCAGAACCGGGAGAAGTTGGGGACACGGTCAAAGTCAAGGGGAAGGCCTACTTGCTTCTATTGTGGCAAGCCGGGACACTTCCAAAAGAACTGTCGGCATTTCCGAAAAGACAAGGAAACCGACGGTACTGATTCGAAGCAGACCCCAGACTGGAACGGTAAAGACCGGAGGGGGCCGGACCGGAAGGGAACGATGGCAATTGCGGCAAGTGAAGAAGAGTTGATGCTCATCACCGAGGAGAGTGAGATAAACCTTGCCGGCGACGAGATGACCTGGGTGGTAGACTCCGGAGCGTCGTTCCACCTTACCCCGGACCGGAAATGCTTCTCATCCTACTCAACCAGTGATCACGGCTGTGTCCAGATGGGGAATGAAGGAACATGCCGAATTCTCGGCATAGGAGACGTGTGGCTGACAACACCAACCGGATGCAAGTTGCTGCTGAAGGATTTCCGACACGTTTCAGAGGTTTGTCTGAACCTGATATCAGCCGGTCGGCTAGATGATGAAGGCTACACGGGTAGCATCCGGTACGGTGTCATGAAGTTCAGCAAAGGGAGCCTGATTGTGGCTCGGGTCCGGAAGGTCAACACACTGTACCTGATGAACGCCCGGTTATGTCCGGAAGAAGTGAACGTGGCATCCGACACTACCGATGAGCTGTGGCACAAGAGGCTGTGTCATATGAGCGAGAAGGGGATGAAGAGGCTTGCAGACGACAACCTCATTCCAGTGAAGAACGTGCACTTGGAGAAGTGCACTGATTGTCTGGCAGGTAAGCAAAACCGGGCCTCCTTCCGACCAAGGCCACTAATGAGACGTAATGCACCGCTGGAGTTGGTGCATACAGATGTGTGTCAGGTAGACACGAAGTCACATGCCGGAGCGCAGTACTTCGTGACATTCATAGATGACCACAGCCGGAAGTTGTGGGCCACACCGTTGAAGACAAAGGATCAGGTGCTATCCGTCTTCAAAGAGCTCCACGCGAGAGTGGAAAGAGAAATAGGCCGGAAGCTGAAGGCGGTTCGAGCAGATAACGGAGGAGAATACCGGGGGCAGTTCGAGGAGTACTGCCGCTCGAAGGGAATCCGGCTCGAATTTACCGTGCCGAAGACGCCGGAACTAAACGGACTGGCCGAGAGGATGAACCGGACCATAATGGAGAGGGTCCGGAGTATGCTAGTGCACGCAAAACTACCCAAGAAGTTTTGGGCTGAGGCATTGTCGACGACGACATATGTGATAAATAGATCACCCTCAGTACCCTTGGACGGAGACACGCCACAAAGAGTGTGGACCGGTAAGGAAGTATCCTACCGGCATCTGAAGGTGTTCGGGTGTCTCGCGTACGTGCATGTAGCTAAGGACCGGAGAGGAAAGTTAGATCCAAAGACCCGGCCATGCATATTCCTCGGTTACGGTGACGATGAGTTCGGCTACCGAGTGTGGGACCTGGTCGACAAGAAGGTATTCTGGAGTCGAGATATTATCTTCATGGAGGACAAGACGCTCACTGACTAGGAGTCGGAGAAGAAGATAATGAACTCCGAGTCGACCGGTAAGGATCGATTCTATGATGAGCAGACCCAACCGGCGAGAGACCGGTTAGCACTCGAAGAACCAGCCGGATACGGTGAGGATACCGAACAGGCTGAAGAAGAAGTAGAGGAAGCCGAATCCGGAACCGGCCAAGACCCCAAATCGGATTCGGATGAAGAGCAAATGGAGGAGCCGGTTACCGAAGCCCGAAGACGGAGATATCCTCTCAGAGAGAGAAGGCCCCCCCGGAGATTTCCGGATGTAGAGCATGTGCTGCTAACCGATGAGGGGGAGCCAGAAAGCTTCGAAGAAGAGAAGGATGACACCCATAGCCGCAAATGGTTAAGTGCCATGCAGGATGAGATGGATTCCCTGCATGAGAACCATACGTACGAATTGGTGGAGTTGCCGAAAGGAAAGCGGGCACTCCGAAACAAGTGGGTGTACAAATTGAAACCGGGAGATGCCGGCAACCCCCCAAGATACAAAGCCAGGATAGTGGTGAAGGGGTTCTAGCAGAAGAAGGGCGTGGACTTCGACGAGATATTTTCCCTGGTAGTAAAGATGACCTCCATCCAAACGGTGCTGAGTATAGCGGCAAGCATGGACCTCGAGGTAGAACAGTTGGACGTGAAGACAACATTCCTTCACGGCGACCTCGAAGAGGAAATCTACATGTAGCAACCGGAGGGATTTGTGGAGAAAGGGAAGGAGAACCTGGTATGCCGGCTGAAGAAGAGCCTGTACGGACTAAAGCAGGCTCCCCGTCAATGGTACCAGAAGTTCGACTCCTTCATGGCCGACCAAGGGTACCACAAGATGCAGGCCGATCACTGCGTGTTTGTGAAGAAGTTTGAAGGAGGCGACTTCTTGATACTCCTTCTGTATGTGGATGACATGTTGATCGTCGGATGGGACCAAGTCAAAATACGGATGCTGAAGAAGGCCCTCAACCGGACCTTCTCAATGAAAGACTTGGGTCCAGCAAGACAGATGTTGGGGATGCATATTATCCGGAACCGGTCAGTGAAGCAATTATGGCTGTCACAGGAAATGTACGTGACAAAGGTGCTTCACCGGTTCAACATGTCAGATGCGAAACCGGTCAAATCGACACTTCCGGCAAACTGTAGGCTATCCGGTAAGCAAAGCCCGAAGACGAAAGCAGAGAAGGCGGATATGATGAAGATTCCATATGCCTCTGCCGTCGGGAGCTTGATGTACGCAATGGTGTGTACCCGACCGGATATAGGATACGCAGTCGGAGTGGTGAGCCGGTTTATGAGCAATCCCGGCAAACTGTAGGCTATCCGGTAAGCAAAGCCCGAAGACGAAAGCAGAGAAGGCGGATATGATGAAGATTCCATATGCCTCTGCCGTCGGGAGCTTGATGTACGCAATGGTGTGTACCCGACCGGATATAGGATACGCAGTCGGAGTGGTGAGCCGGTTTATGAGCAATCCCGGCAAGGAGCACTGGAACGCGGTCAAATGGATACTCCGGTATTTGAAGGGCACTTCAAATATGTGTCTCCGATTCGGCTCCGGAAAACCTCAACTTGACGGTTTCACCGATTTGGACATGTCGGCTAATGTGGATACCAGCCGGTCTACATCCGAGTATGTAATGACATATGCAGGGAGAGCTGTTTCGTGGCAGTCGAGGCTGCAGAAGATGGTTGCATTGTCAACCATGGAGGCAGAGTACATGGCAGCTGTGGAAGCCGGCAAGGAAATCTTATGGATGAAGGACTTCATCGGAGAGCTCGGTATCCGACAAGATGAATACTGGCTCTATTGCGACAGTCAAAGTGCCATCCATCTTGCTAAGAATGCGGCCTACCATTCCCGGACGAAGCATATCCAGCGAAGATATCACTGGATCCGAGAAAGAGTAGATGACCAGGAGTTCGCACTAACGAAGATCCACACGGCCGAGAACGGGTCAGATATGCTGACCAAAGTTCTGATACCTGACAAGCTGGATGCATGCCGGAAGAGGATCAGACTAGTAATACACCCCATGCCGGAGTGAAGGGGGAGTTTGTTGGGAGACAAGTCCCTCCGGATGGGAAGGGAGAAGAACAATGCAGACCCGGTGAAGACCGGATGAGGAGTACCCGGCTACGGAGAGCCGGATGGTGCAGACCCGGTGAGGAATGCTCACCGGATGAAGAGACATATTCGTAAATATGTTTCTGAGAGTCCATCGAGGCTATATTTGTAAATAGCCGAAAAGTCATATTAGTATAAATATGACTTAGGGCAAACTTCTAGTAACTGTTGTTGTCATTCTTGTTGGTGCAAGGAGTGAGAGAGCGCGTAACTGTGTACAGAGAGAGAGAGAGAGAAAGAGGTCGTTGCCTCTGTTGTAACCGCCGCCTGTGGCGAAGATCGTGAGCACGAGGTCGTTGCCTCTATGAACTCATTGTTGTACATTCTAACATAGTGATAGTTTGCAGCCTGTGGGCTGCCGTGGTTTTTTACCCTAGTTTGGGGTTTTCCACGTAAACATCCCGCGTACTCTTCTCTTCTTCGTGTCGTGTTTTCTTTCCCGCTTTCTGTGTATGATCCTACGCTCGGTTGTGGCCGAGCGTTGTGCAAAAGGAGCCTTGATTTCTCGTCATCTTGTTGGGCTTGATGGTGAGTTGTGGCAGTGTGAGGATCATCAACCACTGTGCAACTCTGGTCCAAGCCTTCTTTCCGTCTGCCACTGCAGCGATTGCTATCCGGAGGGAGTCCGTTGTAATGAGCGGCCAATTGAGCCACAAGCCTTCAACTGATGCAATGATGAAGCTAGCTCTATTCTTTGGCATTGCTAGGAGTTGTGGGTGCACAAACCCATACTCTAGCAGAACCTTCGCGATTTCCCAGAACAACACCTTCTCCCCTCCTTACGTCCGGTAGGCCTTGGTGGCGATGGAGAACTTACCGAAGTATTCGTCTAGAATTTCCGTGGAAAGATTCTCCTTGGACTGGAGGCCCTCAGATTGAAGCTCAATTGTGGCCTAGATGGTAGCATTTGAGATGCCTTCAACATCGATTGTTTTGGCGACTTTCTCTAATTCCTTGTGTGGTGGAGCTTCAGCTACTCGGATGAAGCCTTCGAGCCCGTTCTTTTGCAGCTAGTCCTTCGCATCTGCAGATAATGCCATTGGTTCTGCGTCTTCGTCATCGAGGTCATTCCGGAGCAATGCTTCTTGTGCTCTGATTCGCTTTCTCACACTAGGCTCTTAAAATTTTTCTATCTCTAAATGAGATTCCCTCATGTTTTCAGTAACTTTCTATTCCCATCTTGCTTTGAGTCCCATCTTTCTATTCCCATCTTACCATTAGGGCTACTACCAAGTACTTTAAATGTTATGTATTTATTTTCATATTCAAAAGGCATAGGAAATAACCGTACAAAACCATGTTCCAAGCCCATGGTTTTGTGCATGCCACAAGAAAAACAGTGTGCCCAAAAACCAAGGGTCCAAGACCATGGTTTTGTGCATGTTAGAAGCATGGATAGACCTATAAATACCCTTGTAAGGCTTGTGTAAGGGGGGGCTCAATATGTGATATCACCATCACCATCATCATCAATATAATACTCTCATTTATCTTTTTCTAATTAATCATCTTCTCTCAAGTGTATCAATTTTCTTAATCTTTTCAAGTGTGACATTGTCTTCCTCGACTCAAACATCCACACCATTGTCTTTTAACTTCGCGAACGTCCTCCATAGTCCAAAACCTTGGTGGTCCCACTCAAGTAGCACACGCACGCGAGCATTTTTGTGACATCATTTTGGTGAACCCAACGTGAAGAGCGGTAGGGGAGGATGAAGATGGGCAAGGAATATCTCATGAAGGCAATGTCAAAGATGATGATGGAATTTTCTAGAGAAGGGAAAAGAAGAGATGCGGCCCAACAAGCTGTCGAAAGCATGGTCGAACGAGTTGGTTGTTTCGATGGGGGCAAAGTCTAAGTTTTTCTAAAGGCATACAATGCCGAAATGGATTCGAGAGGTGTGAACAAAGCAATGAGGTTGGAGTACTTTTGTTGAGTGGTGGTTGAACCAATCTACGAAGAGATGAAAGAGCTTCAAAAAGCTCACGATTCGTTGGTGTCCATCAAAGAAGCTTTACGAGAGACATATGGTAATGAAGAGCCAAAGGGATGAGGTCTATACGAGTTTGAACAATGGGTGTCATCGAGGAAGACCCACCAATCTACGAAGAGATGAAAGAGCTTCGAAAAGCTCACGATTCGTGGGTGTCCTTCAAAGAAGCTTTACGAGAGGCATATGGTTATGCTTTTGTCGAGTGGTGGCAGAACCAATCTATGAAGAGATGAAAGAGCTTCAAAAAGCTCATAATTCGTGGGTGTCCTTCAAAGAAGCATTACGAGAGGCACATGGTTATGAAGAGCCGAAGGGACGAGGTCTATACGAGTTTGACAAATGGGTGTCATCGAGGAAGACCCATCAGAGTGCTATGCATGCATTCGTTGAATTTGAGTATCGCTTCGCTCAACTCTCAGAGCGGGATCAAGGATTGGTGGGGGCAAAAAGTTCTTAATGTTCATAAAATTGATTGATCGGAAGGAAAGGAAGGACATTGGAATCTAACTTGAGGATGACAATGGTGAAAATGGCCTCACCGAAAATTGGGCCTATGTTGAAAGAGTATGTCGGCAACATGACAAGAGAAAGATGGGAATCTTGTTGACAACATCATGGTCCACGAGGGACGATCAAAGGAAGATGAGATGTGGTAACACGCCACCACCGAAGGAAGAGAACACAAAGAGAGAAGATTTGAAGACACTCAACATAGAAGCTTTGATGAGAGAAGCATTCAAGAACTTAAAGGCACAAGTCGATGCTGAAGAGGATCTTAAAATGAAGCAAAAATTGATGCGAACTGTGATCGTGGAAGAAGAGACCTCCCAACAAATGTGGAGTAATGATACGACCAATACAAAGGCCTAGGTTCAATACGACAGTACCACGGGAGAAGGTTTGGAACAAACCACCTTCTCGACTTATGGAGGAACGACGGTCAAGAGAAAGGCCAAAGACTCGAGAGTAGGAAATGCCACTTTAAGAGTGGATGAGCATTTCGGAACACAAGTTGTGTCCGAAATATCGAGTGATGAAGGTGCAAGCATGATCAAAGCTTTCCTGATCGAGGGAGATAAAGAGTGTGAGGCCGACGTGATTGAGGCGGTAACCACAAGGAATGACATCGAGTTGGAGATGGCTATGAACGAGTCCACAACGGATGGCCATATCGAGACTTTCCCAACACTTGATCTAGAGACTTGGGCAGTTGTGTCGGAGAGCCAACATGAGACCCAAGAGACAGAGAGTGGTGGGGAAACAAAGATTGAAGCCAATGCGAATAACAACGTTGAGGGAAAGATGGCTATGGATGAGTCGATGGTGACCGATGGTACCAAGGTTCTCCCCACAATTATTCCTGAGACTTCGACAGTTGTGCCCGAGTGCCAACGTGAGACCGGAGAGATGGAAGGTGGCGGCAGGAAATTGACGGACCGAAATGGCGATGAGGATGACCACAGATGAAGGGATCCCTCCACACTGGTTTCGGAGACTTCGGCAGTTGTGCCTGAGAACCAACATAAGACCAGAGAGATGGAAGGTGGTGGTGAGGAGATGAGGGTCGAAACTAGCGCATACAAAGGAACGGTGGCCAACAAGGAGGCCAAGGAAAAAGCTACAATAGAGTTCGATGAAGAGCCAGAGAGCGGCAAGAAAGGAAAAACTGGACGACAATCCGGATGGAAGATGACGCGGTTGGTATTCCGACCCGAACGGAAGCTGACCCAAACGGAAGCCGATCGTCTGAGTCCGATTCGATCGAATGCGAATTCAGACGAAGGCCGACCAAGCCAGAAGCTGATTGGTTGAGACTGATCCAAATAGAAGTTGAACCGGCCTAACCGGAGGTAGAAGCAGATGAGTGGTGTGACACCCGGTCGAGGCTGGTGAGCATAAGGAAAAGCAAGCATGAGATGAGAAAGGATGATCAGAGGGAGTTTGATGACCAAGCAGATGGTCGGGATGAACGCGACACATGTACGATGCATGAAGGGTTATGCTCAAGAGGTGCAAAAGGGGCTATGACAAGTGGTCATGGCAATGCAAAGGGTGAGCGAATGATATGGTTGATCGGGAGACGACAATGGTTCGGGTGGAAGGAATGCATGTGCTCAAAATGGAGGATAAAGGACGATGCGGGCAAGGTGTAAGAAAGGAAGAAATCAAAGGCCAACCACCTTTGACTCGACCACATCACTCTTTTCTTCTTGGCACATGCCGGAGGATGTGCGGTTTGGTGGGGGTGGATGTCGTGATGTTGCGTGTCCAATGGGAGAAATTGTGAAATAGTGTGGTTCCACGCACATTACACGAATGATTATAAATATGAAAATTAGCCTAGGGTCTAGAGGCATTCGAGTGCATATAGAGGGGTGCAAGCAAAATTTGACCCTTGCACCTCCAAGATAGAAAACATTTATCTTACCATTAAGGCTACTACCTAGTACTGTAAATGTTATGTATTTCTTTTCATATTCAAAAGGAATAGGGAACAACCGTACAAAACCGTGTGCACAAAACCATGTTCCAAGCCCATGGTTTTGTGCATGCCACAAGAAAAACAGTGTGCCCAAAAACCATGGGTCCAAGCCCATGGTTTTGTGCATGTTAGAAGCATGGATAGACCTATAAATACCCTTGTAAGGCTTGTGTAAGGGGGGGCTCAATATGTGATATCACCATCACCACTATTATCAATATAATACTCTCATTTATATTTTTCTAATTAATCATCTTCTCTCAAGTGTATTAATTTTCTTAATCTTTTCAAGTGTGTGACATTGTCTTCCTCGACTCAAACATTCACATCATTGTCTTTTAACTTCATGAACGTCCTCCACAGTCTGAGACCCTGGTGGTCCCACTCAAGTAGCACACGCACGTGAGCATTTTCGTGACAACGCGTCACCGCCTCGCCTCTTTTTGGGTTTTGCATCTACACGTCGTGGCTAATTATTGCATTATTATGACGTGTGGTGTGCATTTAGTACTCGGCTGATGTCATGATCGTAACCATCTTTTCCATCATTGCCGTTTCGCGTCTAGAATCATTTCAAATCTCTAACTTTTTTCTTCTTTCCTACATACGTCGGTCGTATGACGTAGTCTACCTGTCAACTCTGGGTGTCGTGGATGCTTTTGACCCCGATCGGTTCTGCCGTTTCCCTTGCTTGGTTAACTCCGGTGCATGTTTGGTGACGTCATCGCTCCAGACGGTCTGATCATACGGTTTTCCTTCGGTCTCTGCCATCCTATGGCCCCCAGCCTCCTGGTTTCTTCCATGCTGGTCCGGACCCTTGAATGGGTTTGCTGGCATCCGTCCCTTATATAGTTTTAGCCAGAACCTGTTCACCCATTTGTCGAGTACATCCTCGACTAAGGTACACAATTGATAGGATCCCTTGAATTCCTTTATTATATAATACGGTCCCATCCATCTGAATCTGAGCTTCCCCGACATGCTCCCCATCCATGTCTGAAATACCAACACCGGTTTTCCAATTCCGAATTCCTTCTCATTGCGTTTCTGGTGGCAATCCACGAATGCTTTCATTTGTTGCTGTTCCAATTCTACTTGCAATAGACTTAGTATCCGATGCTCTTCGAGTTCACACAACTTCTCCAATCGAATTTGTTCCGACTCATATTCGTTCAGCCGCTCTTGTAACTGTAAACGCAAACTTGGAATTTGAAATTCCATCAGCATTACCGCCTCTAATCTGAATGCCAACCGGAATGGTGTCAATCGGATACTTGTCTTATACGTCATTCGGTACGCCCAAAGTGCGTTGTGAAGCTTCGTATCCCAATCCGTCCCGTTTTTGTGGATGATCATTTTCAGGATTGTCCGCAACGTTTTATTTGTGGATTCTACCAATCCATTTGCTTATGGGTAGTACAACGTGCTTTTCTTATGTACTAATGCATAAAACAATGTCAAGCTCTCTACTACTTGGCTGATAAAGTGCCCTCCTTGGTCACTGATTAATTCAATTAGACATATGAATCGGCACAATATACATTCGTAAAGGAATTTTGCCGTTGATGCCATGGAATTGTCACGTAACGCTTTTGCTTACACCCATTTTGTATAATAACATGTAGCAACTATGATGTATCTATTCCCGATTCTTGCTACTGTCGGCTTGAAAGTCCCGACAAAATCTAATTCCCACTTCTGGAACGGTTCTAGTGGTAGTACTGACTGATGAGGCATTTGCACTTCCTCCGTGGGTTGGCCCATTCTCTGACATAAGTCACATTCGCGGCAATATCAAATTGAATCTTTCAAGGTGGTTGGCCACCACAAGCCGTTCCGCTAAATCTTCCAAGTCATTGCTTCTCCAGCATAGTGTCTGCCGGCTAGTCCGCAATGAGCTTCCCTTACTACCGCATCTTTCTCATCACTTCGAACCGGTCGTCTCCATATTTCATCTGTGTTGGGATTTCAGTCCCTCCGGATGGGATGTCCGGAGATGAATGACGGCAAGCCCGGTTGCGGTTACGGAACCGGAGGATGAAGAGTACCCGGCATGAAGCCGGATGAAGAGTACCCGGCTACTGATCCGGATGATGAAGACCCCGGCTACGGAGCCGGATGACGAATGTACCCGGAGAGAGATCCGGATGCGGGGACATATTTGTGAATATGTTTGCCAAGGGCCCTTGAGGATATATTTGTAAATAGCCCGAAAGTCATATGTGTATAAATATGACTTAGGGCAAACAGTTTATAGGCTGTTGCTCATTTTTCTGTTTTCACTTAGAGGGAGCGAAGTGAGAGCAGCCGAGAGAGAGAGTGAGAGAGAGAGAGACGAAGAGGTCGTTGCCTCTGTGTATTACCGCCGCCTGTGGCGAAGACAGTGAGCTCAAGGTTGTTGCCTTGTAGCTTCACCATTGTACATCTCTGTTTATAGTGATAGTTGGAGTTTGAGGACTCCCGTGGTTTTTTCCCATTTAGGGTTTTCCACGTAAAACATCCTGTGTACTCTTCTCTCTATTGTCTTCGTGCATTTTGTATTTCCTGTTTTCTGTGAGTTGATCCTATTCCTCGGTTGTGGCCGAGCACTGTGTTTAACAAAGTGGTATCAGAGCGACGGTAACACAGAAAATGGAAGGCGGCGGTAGTGGGCCTCCGGGCATGATGGTGTTGAACTCACAGAACTACGCCGACTGGAAGATAAAGATGGAAGACCTTCTCATCGTCCGAGACCTGTATGAACCGATCGACAATGCCGAGATACCCAAGGGGGTAATAGAGTCGGAGTGGAAGCTCCTGAACCGGAAAGCCATAGCGACGATCCGGCAATATGTCGATGTAAGTGTTCTGCAACATGTGGCGAACGATACGAACGCCTATGAGATGTGGCAGAAGCTGTCCGGACTGTATGAGAGGAAGAATGCTCTGACCCGGACCTCCCTGATGAGGAAGATAGTGAATCTTAAGTACCGGGACGGCGAGAGCATGGTCGAACACGTCAGCACGTTCATGGGATTCGTGAACCAGCTTGCGGCGATCAAGTTCCCGTTGGATGACGCAATGCAAGCCATCATGCTGATGTGTACCCTTCCGGAGAGCTGGGAGAACTTGGTAGTTACTCTCAGCACCTCCTGTAAGGAAGAGAACTTGTCTTTACTAACGGTAAAGACAAGTATTCTAAATGAAGAAGCGCGTTGGAGAGATAAAGAACCGGCCTCCGACTCGAAGGCGCTGCTTACCGAATCGGAACGGGGAAGACAACGGAACCGGAGTCCGCAAAGACGGGAGAAGTCGGGGACACGGTCGCAGTCGAGGGGAAGACCTACATGCTTCTACTGTGGGAAGCCGGGGCACTTCCAGAAGAACTGTCGGCATTTCCGGAAAGACAACGGAACCGACGGTACCGATTCGAAGAAGTCACCGGAGCGAAACGGTGCATACCGGGGAGCCACGAACCGGAGAGGTCCGGATCGGCGAGGGCAGGACCGGAAAGGAACGACGGCACTCGCGGCAAGTGAAGAAGAGATAATGCTCATTACCGAAGAGAGGGAGCTGAACCTTGCCGGTGAAGAGATGACCTGGGTGGTCGATTCCGGAGCGTCGTTCCACCTGACCCCGGAGAAGAAATACTTCTCATCCTACACAGCCGGGGAGCACGGCTGTGTCCGGATGGGAAATGAAGGTACATGCCGGATTTCCGGCATAGGAGACGTGTGGCTGATGACATCAACCGGATGCAAGGTGCTGCTGAAGGATGTCCGACACGTTCCGGAGGTTCGATTGAACCTGATTTCGGCTGGGAGGCTAGACGATGAAGGCTACACGGGTAGCATCCGGAACGGTGTCATGAAGTTCAGCAAAGGGAGCCTGATAGTGGCTCGGGCCCGGAAGGTCAACACACTGTACCTGATGAATTCCCGGCTATGTCCGGAGGAGCTGAACGTGGCAGCTGACACTACCGGTGAGCTGTGGCACAAGAGACTGTGCCACATGAGCGAGAAGGGGATGAAGAGGCTTGCCGAAGACAACCTGATACCGGTAAAGCACGTACAACTGGGGAAGTGTACCGACTGTCTGGCCGGTAAGCAAAACCGGACCTCCTTCCGCTCAAGACCACCGACGAGACGTAGCGCACCATTGGAGTTGGTGCACACTGACGTGTGTCAAGTAGAAACGAAGTCACATGGCGGAGCCCAGTACTTCGTGACATTCATTGATGACCACAGCCGGAAGCTGTGGACGGCACCGTTGAGGACAAAGGACCAAGTGTTGTGCGTCTTCAAAGAACTCCACGCGAGAGTGGAAAGGGAATCCGGCAAGAAGCTGAAAGCGATACGAGCGGATAACGGAGGGGAATACCGGGGGCAGTTCAAGGAGTACTGTCGCTCGAAGGGAATCCGGCTCGAGTTTACTGTGCCGAAGACGCCGGAACTAAACGGGCTGGCCGAGAGGATGAACCGGACCATAATGGAGAGGGTCCGGAGTATGCTGGCGCATGCGAAATTACCCAAGGAGTTTTGGGCTGAGGCAATGTCGACGGCGACATACGTGATAAACAGATCACCCTCAGTACCTTTGGACGGAGACACGCCGCAGAGAGTGTGGACCGGCAGGGAAGTATCCTACCGGCATCTGAAGGTGTTCGGGTGTCTCGCATATGTGCATGTGGCAAAGGACCGGAGAGGAAAGCTAGATCCAAAGACCCGGCCATGCATATTCCTCGGTTACGGCGATGACGAGTTCGGCTACCGAGTATGGGACCCGGTCGACAAAAAGATAATCCGGAGTCGTGATATCATCTTCATGGAGGACAAGACACTCGCCGACTGGGAGTCGGAGAAGAAGATGAAGAGCTCCAAGTCGACCGGTGAGGATCAACTCTATGAGGAGCAGTCCCGACCGGCAAGGGACCGGTTAGCACTCGAGGATCCGGCCGAAGACGGTGAAGAAACAGAACCGGCCGAGGAAGATGAAACTGATACCGGAACCAGCCCCGATCCCGAAATGGATTCGGATGAAGAGGAAACGGAGGAGCCGGTTACCGAAGCTCCGGAATGGAGATATCCTCTAAGAGAGAGAAGGGCCCCCCGGAGATTTCCGGAACCAGAGCACGTGCTGCTAACCGACGAGGGGGAGCCGGAGAGTTTTGAAGAAGCAAAGCTTGACACCCATAGCCGCAGGTGGTTAAGTGCCATGCAGGAGGAGATGGATTCCCTGCATGAGAACCACACATATGAACTTGTGGAGTTGCCGAAAGGAAAGCGGGCACTTCGAAACAAGTGGGTGTTCAAGCTGAAACCGGGAGATGCCGGAAACCCCCCGAGATACAAAGCCAGGATCGTGGTGAAGGGGTTCCAGCAGAAGAAGGGCGTCGACTTCGACGAGATATTTGCCCCGGTAGTGAAGATGACCTCCATCCGGACGGTGCTGAGCATAGCGGCAAGCATGGACCTCGAGGTAGAACAGATGGACGTGAAGACGGCATTCCTTCACGGTGACCTCGAAGAAGAGATCTACATGCAGCAACCGGAAGGATTCGAGAAGAAAGGGAAGGAGCACCTGGTATGCCGGTTGAAGAAGAGCCTTTACGGACTGAAGCAGGCTCCCCGACAATGGTACCGGAAGTTCGACTCTTTCACGACCGACGAAGGGTACCACAAAACGCAGTCCGATCACTGCGTGTTTGTGAAGAAGTTCGAAGGAGGAGACTTTCTAATACTCCTCCTGTACGTGGACGACATGTTGATCGTTGGACGGGACCAGGTCAAGATACGGATGCTGAAGAAAGCGCTTCACCGAACTTTCTCAATGAAGGACCTGGGTCCGGCGAGGCAAATACTAGGGATGCACATCATCCGGGACCGGAAGAAGAAGCAGTTGTGGCTGTCACAGGAGAAGTACGTGACAAAGGTGCTTCACCGGTTCAACATGTCGGAAGCAAGACCGGTCGGGTCGACCCTCCCGGCAAACTGCAAGTTATCCGGCAAGCAAAGTCCCAAGACAAAAGTTGAAAAGGAGGATATGATGAAGATACCATATGCCTCTGCCGTCGGGAGCTTGATGTACGCAATGGTGTGTACCCGACCGGACATTGGATACGCAGTCGGAGTGGTGAGCCGGTATATGAGTAATCCCGGCAAGGAGCACTGGAACGCGGTCAAATGGATACTCCGATACTTAAAGGGCACTTCGAACATGTGCCTCCGATTCGGCTCCGGTAAGCCCGAACTCGATGGATTTACCGATTCGGACATGTCGGCTGATGCGGATACCAGCCGGTCTACATCTGGGTATGTAATGACATATGCAGGGGGAGCCGTTTCGTGGCAGTCGAGGTTGCAGAAGACGGTTGCGTTGTCAACCACGGAGGCGGAGTACATGGCGGCTGTTGAAGCCGGCAAGGAAATAATATGGATGAAGGACTTCATTAGAGAGCTCGGTATCCGGCAGGAGGAGTACCGGCTCTACTGCGATAGTCAGAGTGTCATCCACCTTGCGAAGAACGCGGCCTACCATTCCCGGACGAAACACATCCAGCGTAGATACCACTGGATCCGGGAAAGGATAGAAGACAAGGAGTTCGTGCTGACGAAGATCCACACGGACGAGAACGGGTCGGATATGCTGACCAAGGTGCTCACACCTGACAAGCTGGAAGCATGCCGGAAGAGGATCGGATTGGAGAGACATCCCATGCCGAAGTGAAGGGGGAGTTTGTTGGGATTTCGGTCCCTCCGGATGGGATGTCCGGAGATGAATGACGGCAAGCCCGGTTGCGGTTACGGAACCGGAGGATGAAGAGTACCCGGCATGAAGCCGGATGAAGAGTACCCGGCTACTGATCCGGATGATGAAGACCCCGGCTACGGAGCCGGATGATGAAGACCCCGGCTACGGAGCCGGATGACGAATGTACCCGGAGAGAGATTCGGATGCGGGGACATATTTGTGAATATGTTTGCCAAGGGCCCTTGAGGCTATATTTGTAAACAGCCCGAAAGTCATATGAGTATAAATATGACTTAGGGCAAACAGTTTATAGGTTGTTGCTCATTTTTCAGTTTTCACTTAGAGGGAGCGAAGTGAGAGCAGCCGAGAGAGAGAGTGAGAGAGAGAGAGACGAAGAGGTCGTTGCCTCTGTGTATTACCGCCGCCTGTGGCGAAGACAGTGAGCTCAAGGTTGTTGCCTTGTAGCTTCACCATTGTACATCTCTGTTTATAGTGATAGTTGGAGTTTGAGGACTCCCGTGGTTTTTTCCCATTTAGGGTTTTCCACGTAAAACATCCTGTGTACTCTTCTCTCTATTGTCTTCGTGCATTTTGTATTTCCTGTTTTCTGTGAGTTGATCCTATTCCTCGGTTGTGGCCGAGCACTGTGTTTAACAATCTGCTCCTTTGTGATACAACGCGTTTTTTATGATATAGAAGTGTTTTCTTTGAACTGCCAACCGCTTCCATTCATCCTGATTCATTTCCTCGAGTGGCAGTCCATTACTCAGGAACTACTGCATGTCCGTCATCCACTTATCCTTGGTCGGTACCAAGGCATTTGCCATATCCACCGCAGTGACGTTGAACAATTGAGCATCTAGAAATTCGTCCCGAACACTGTTGCTTGATTCGCTGAACTCCAACCGGCTTAGATAATCTGCCATTGCATGCTACAGTCCGGGCCTGTGATAGATATCAAACTCAAACTCTTGCAGAAGTAAGGCCCATTTGGCGAGTTTCCCCATTAGGGAAGCTTTGGAGACCTGATATATTAAAGTCATGTGCGTGATCTACGTGAAATGAAAATTTCCGGCCTAGCAAATAGTGTCGGTACTTTGTGACGCTATAGACCATCCCCAATGCTTTCTGTTCTGTCGTTGAGTAATTCCGCTCTACCTTGCAGAGTTTCCGGCTCTTGTAGCATACCAGCCGGTACCATTATGGTTCCATCAGTACGCTACCGATCGCAATATCCAATGCATCAACAAAAAAGTGGAAATCGTTTGTCTAATCAGGCTGTTGTACCATTGGGACCTAAGATAACATTACTCTTAAGACCTGGTACACCTTGTCCTCTTGCTCCGTCCATTGGAATGGTACCCGATGCACCACGACATGTAACGGTGTTGCAAAATCTACCAGATGCCGGAGCATCCGGCTCAATGCCTTCACATTTGTTGGTGTTGGTGCTTCCAAAATTGCTTTATCCGCATCGATGGCTATGCCTTCCTTACTCACAATATGCCCGAGCAATGCTTCGCTTGTAACTCCGAATGCACGTTTTTGCCAGGTTCAAACTCAATCTTGCGTCCCAACACTTTTCCAAACACATCCAGAGGTGATCTGTAAAAGAATACGTGCGGAAGCTTAATAGACACAATTGGGTAACAACAGAAAAAAGACAAAGAGACAAGGAAGATGAGGAAGGTTTAATGGAAACCTTAATCAACACGGCGTATGCGGGAGAGACAGAGAGAGCAAAACATAGAAAACTCTATTCCAAAACAATACTGAAAACTTTGTACATAGCATGTGCTCAAAGAGCACTTTTATAGAAAGTCCATACGGATTGACAGAAGTACTGACTCATACTTCAATGCTGATTAATGATCACCTACACTAACTCCCAAAATATATTCCTCCGCGGAATATCTATCCGGCCTCCCGGTTTACGCACCACTATGGCCTCTCGTTGCACACCTGGTTTACGCACCCAATGTTGAGCTTGTATCTCAACACTCCCCCAATGTTGGGCTTTCGGATTTGATTGTACCTTTTGAAACCTTCTAAGAAACTATATACCTCATGTCCAGCCACTGCGTCTAGCACACCATCCGTGAATGGAAGTGGAAAGGCATCAGTAAATGTGGCCCTAAACCCTCTCGTTGCGCACCCGGTTTACGAACCCAGTCTACGCACTGGTTTACGCATCGGTTTATGCACCCAATGTTGAGCTTGTATCTCAACATGATCCAAGTGCTTCGTCTTTCGGTTGTACATGGAAAAATCATCGAGACAAACTTGCATGAATGCCGAAATGTATTCGCAAAAGATTTCCATAATGATCCGCTTTAATGTTGCCGGCACAGTCTTCAATCCGAACATCATCACTATAGCTACAAAGACTCCCCATTCTGTGATGAACGCCATCTTTACTTAGTCATCTAGGTGCTTTCCGATTTGATTGCACCTTTCGAAACCTTCTAAGAAACTATATACCTCGTGTCCAACCACCGCGTCTAGCACACCATCCATGAATGGAAGTGGAAAGGCATCGGTAACTGTGGCCACATTCAATTTCCGGTAGTCCACACAAACCCGAATTTTCTCGTTCTTTTTGGGTACTACCATGATCGGGCTGCACCAAGTTGCTTGCTTCACTGGTCGGATAAAGAAAACCCTCAATAATTGGTCAATTTCCTCCTTTACTTTAACTGCATAGTTGGGGTTCATCTTGTAATGCCTTTGAGCTACTAGTTTTGCGTCCTTGCTGAGGTGGATCTGATGTTGATAGAATTTCGGGTCCAGCCCCTTCATGACTTTGTAGGATCAGGTGAATACATCTTAAAATTCTTTCAATAATCCGACCATCTTTGTCTTTTCTACCGGTAGCATTTCCTTAGCCACGCTTACCAGCCGCGATTCCTCACTCGTGCCTAAATTCATCTCCTCCAATGTTGATGCTTTTACTTGCTGTGAGACCGCTAACTCTTTCTCCAATGCTTCTTGAGCCTACCAGAGTTCCCGAATAGGTTCCCGATCCGGTTCATTGGTGTCCTCATCCCTGTTGGTGACATATAGAATGATTGCTTCCGCTACATCTATTTCGAATAATGGAATGATTCTTGGATTTTCTACTAAATATCAGTCCACCTCCTTGTCGGCTAGTCCGTCCAACATATTGATTGCTTATGCGTATAAGGGCGTGAGCTGCCTGCTTGTGGTCGCATGTTCTTGTGTCGGCACCCTAGCCTTGGTTTTCCCTCGTCGGAAATTGATAATGTTCTTTTGCCAATTCTGCTTGATGTGCGCTGTTTGTAACCAGGGTCTTCCTAGCAGCAAGCGATACATGGCTTAGGTGCTCAGTTGGAGTAGCACTGCTGATATTCGGAATGCATGGCCTGCAATGGTAATTTCCAGGTTTCGGATGAGTCCTGTCATCCAGACGGAGTTGGTGTCGGTCATCCGTAGCCAGAATGGGCATGGATCCCATTCCCGAATTCCTAATTTGTCACATGTCCTTTTACTAATGACATTTACTCTAGATCCTTTGTCAATGATCGTTCTTGGTACTTTTTTTCCCTTTAAAATTACTGTTACGACCGGATTATTTTCGTTTATGATAGCAAGTCCTCCACTCGGGTTTGCAAAATATGTCGGCGCTATTGCTGGTTTCGGCAGTGCTAGTGCCTTCCGTAATCCTTCAGTGAACTGGGGAACTAGCTGCAATCACTGGCCTAACGGTCACATAATCTGGCACTAGGTCAATGCCTGCCATGCTGCCTCTGATGTGCCGGTTTCATTATCCAGGTGGGTATTCTTGCTCGCTTGGCCTCTTCCTGCTTCATATCTTCTATGTTCCATTGATTGGCCTTCTCCACCCATTCCATAACTACTTTCTGTATCTCTTCTTGTGCTTCCCATTCCATGGTCTTTCCCTTTGACTGGGTTGTGGCCTACTGCTCATCGATTACTTCTGCTATGACCATGTTCACTACCGGCTGTTTTTCCCTGGCCTTGACTGGGCACTGACTACAAGAGTTCCCTTCCTGTCGACAAAAGTAATAGTACAATTTCTTGGCTCTACTTGATTCACCTTTTTCTATCCTTGCTGATTGCGTACAGGGAACTATCCGTGTGATTTCTTCTATCCTCTGTTCCGGTTACACAACGCTGCTTTTCAGCAATGTCTTGCTGGCGTCTAGGCGATGTTGGTAATCCTGTTCTGAGTCACGACGATCATTTCGTCAATTATGGTTACCACGTTGGTGGTTATGATTTCGACGCTGATTGTGGTATCCCTGTCGATCCGGGTACCTCCATTCCGCTCCTCTCCTCCAATCATATTTTGGAGAGTAATCTCGATCATACCGGTCTCGTGGATACTCTTCCCTCCTATTGACGTCATCATACCGGAATCTTCCCTCTGGTCCGTACTAGAATCGATCTTCTTATTTCCGTCGATCCTCGCAAGGCTCTATTTGTTGTACCGTGTTGCTTGGCAATTAAGCAGGTTATATTTGCATTGCTCTATTGTTTGTGCCCGTGAGGCACAACACACAATGTGTCCGCATGGTGCATTCCAGAATAGGATAATAGGATGCCTGAAATCGAAAGAAAAATGTTGAGTCTTGAAGCAGAAAAAGAGATTTTAGTGAAGGCAAATGCCGAAATAAAATCTACAATTGAAGGGAAGGAAGACGTGATCATGACAAGGTGGAAAGATGTTCTCTTGAAAGAAACACCAAAAATCACGCAAAAACATCCTAATACCATGGATGTGTTAGATGTAAAGGAGCAATATGAAATCGAAAGAAGAAAGAATAATATTGTCATTAGAGGTATGCAAGAGAATGAAATAGAGAATGCATTATCTCTTGGATAAAATATTACGAAATTCTTTGAGGATCACTTTGCTATACGAGATGTTATTGTATATGGCGCACATCGGGTTGGCAAAAAGCAACAAGAGGGAAAGACATCTCGAGCTATTGTTTGTACAATCCTCGATGAACGTAAAAGGGCAATGATTCTAGATAGTAGTAAGGTGTACTTCAAAGGGACAAGTTATTTTGTAACGAAGGATAGAACTCCACAAGAGCAAGAACATAGAAGGCAAACATATGCATCTCGGAAAGCAAATCAAAATGCATAGCAAGCAATGACCTATGGGACTATAAGTGCTTTACGATTGAAAGTAATGTTTTGGAATTGTAGAGGATATCCATGGAATGAGAGCTTAGATAATTCTATCAAAGTATGCAAATATGATGACTATAAGAGATACATATGGATAGAGGTTAATTTGGGGAAAGAGAAGTTGTATATAGTTGCATGTTACATTCCTCACAAAGACTCAAACTACTATAGTAGGTTTGGGTTAGATTGTGATGATCCTTTTAAAGAGTTATGCCATGATATACTTTCATTTGAGAAGCTTGGTAAAGTTTTAATTATGGGAGACTTCAATGCAAGAGCTGGAAATTTCCAAAACATGGAGACATTTGAAGAAAATGTAGTAGAACATTGTCTATTGCGTGACTCAGAGGATTGTGTCATGTTAGATTATGGAAAACTTTTGATACATATGCCAAATTGCACAAACTTGATTATCCTAAATGGTATAAAGGCATTCCCATTGACAAATGTGCTCACATGTTTACCATCCTCGGGTGGAGGAAGTGTGGTTGACTATGCATTAATGTTGGCATGTGATCTATCATTGGTGAATGTGTTTAAAGTTGGTTCTCTATCTCCGGACTCAGACCACAAGCCATTGTACTTAGAGCTTGCAATTCCACATTCCACTAGATGTCATGAAGTCAAAGACGAAAAGAGATGTATCATCCGACCTTGCTACGAAAAAGCTAAGATGTATACAAATGAAGTGGAGAACCATTTGTTAAATTTTTCTCTAAGCAACGATGTTAAAGAAAATTGGCAACATTTGAAGGATATAATCCTTAAGGTTGGATATCAATGCTTTAAGAGACATGTGGGTGGGTATAAGGTGTGTAGTTTTCCATGTAATTCTTGGTTCGACGATGAATGTAAGATGTATCTCAAATGGTTTAAGTCCATAGAAGGGGGGAATGAAAAGATTGTTGCATGGCACATCTATAAGAAAGTAGTGAGGAGAAAGAAAAGAAGATATTTCCAAATGCAAGAGATGAAAAAGAAAAACTTGTTTAAGCTCATACCAAAATTAGCATGGGGACAACTCAAGGGTAAGAAAGAAGATGTGAAAGGTCACTTTACAAATGAAGAGATGCTAGACTATGTACAAAGGTTATATATGCATGAAGGTGTGGCTCCTATGGTTGAGAAAATTGAAACTCCATGCACTACATGTATCGATATTGATGATGTCAATAAGGGAATAAAGAAGATGGCAAGTGGGAAAGCATCAGATTTAACCTACGTCTCAAGTGAGCTTTTAAAATGGACAATGCCACACACTCGTCATTGGATAATGACAATTTTAGAGCAAGCTATAAAACAAGGATTTCTAAATGATTGGCTTATGATTTGGATTAAACCAATATTTAAGAGCGGAGATAAGAATCAAGTAGCAAATTATCGTACAATAATGGTGAGCTCAACTACTGTTAAATTATATAGTACTATTATGGAGCAAAAGATAAGCACATGGGTTGAGAGTACAAGCAAAAGAGCACTTGGGCAAGCCGGATTTAGACCAAAACACTCCACCATGGATCATTTGGTCACATTAAGAGTAATCATGGAAGAGAGTCGACTACAAGGAAAAACACATTATTGTTGTTTTGTTGATTTCAAGAAAGCTTTTGATACCGTACCATGAAGTGAGCTTTGGAATAGAATGGTAGAGATTGACATGCCATTAGAGTACCGAGAGTTGCGGTTGCACGCCTATATGAACAAGTTAAATGCCAACTAAAAATGGATAGTGGATTCTCAAAGAGCTTTTTAAGTAACATGGGGGTCAAGCAAGGATGTCCACTATCGCCCACACTCTTTGGCTTATGTATTGATAAATTAGAAGAAGTGGTGAATAAGGTTGCAAGAGAAGTTGGATTGAATGGCCCCAATTTGATTCAACATGTTATCTTATTGCTTCTATATGAAGATGATGTGGTACTCTTCTCATATGATGTTGATAGTATGCAACATTTACTTGGGGTATTAGAAGAATTTTGCCATAGTAGTGGACGGGTAGTGGACTAGCAATGAATGTGGAGAAAACAAAAATGATGGTAGTGCAAACCATCCAACCTCATCATTACCCTATGCTCACATATAAAGGTGAACATATACAATTTGTTCAAAGCTTTAAATATCTTGGTATTGATGTACCCGCCACAAATAAATGGAGTGCATGCTTTGATTCTAGACTCCAAGCCGCTTGGAAATCATATTACCTTTTGGAGAACCAATGCAACCAAAGTGATACTTGTGGATGGGAAGTAAAATTAATGTTGTTCAATGCCATGGTAACTCAAGTATTTCTTTATGGAGTAGAAGTATGGGGTGGCATCATCTCTCTTAATGCATGGAAGGAGATTGAGAAAATTCAAAAGATGTTTTTAAGGAGGCAATTAGGAGTTAAATGCACTACCTCTTACCAGGTTATGCTCTTGGAAACGGGTGTTCGACCCATAGAACTATTGGCACTCCAAAGAGTATATAAATACATTACAAAAGTCAAGAATATGTAGAATCATCGATTATCACATCTTTCTTGGAATGTTGGATGTAAGCTACAAAAGAATCATAAAAGTAAGATTCTCTCATCTGGTTGGGTTGTTGACATAAAGAAATGGTTTAGAAGATGGGGTATGGATGATCTTTTAGAGCTTTCAGGAAATGTTATGCAATATATAATAATTGAGGAAAGGTGGGTGGAATCATTAAGGATGAAGTGGGAGGATGCTCAGAGGACAAAGCTAGAATACTACATTGCAAATGTCAACCTTGAATGTTGGTCTCAATATAAAGCAAGAATGTCTATTGATCATATCCAACCTTATCTCATTACCAATATGAGTAGCAATGCTCGTAGAGCCCTTACACTACTTCGCACTCAATCTCACAAGTTAGGTATTGAAGTTGCATCATGGTATCAAAATGTAACGAATTTGAAGACATGTAAAGTATGCAATGAAGGCATGGTAGAGGATGAATGTCACTTGCTCTTCACATGCTCGACATATAGTGCAATTCATTCAAGATATGTTGACATACTAAGAGGGAGTGATAACTTAAGATCCATACTTAAGACACCACATAGAAGGTTGAGCTCATATGTGTATGCTTTATTAACACATAGAGACTTTGTGCTTCAACATATGAATACCCCTTCTTAAGAAGGAGACATATATCAAGAACACATGTATACTCTGGTCCCATAGGTCAAAATTGGCCTCTTTATGGACGATAAAAATTCTAATTCTAATCCACGCTGGAATGGCCTGAGTTTAGGCACGTTGTGCATTGGACTGCTTGTCAGAACCGTAAGTCCTCCTCCTTAGGCAACACTCTTTGCAATGCCCCCATCAACATGCTATTGTAGTTTTGGGTCTGATCCATGTCGAGCATTGGATCAATTACTTGATTGAACGTACTTGTTCTGAAATCCAAAACCACTAGTCTAGTCCGGAGTGGCTCTCGTAGAGCCGGTAGAAATATTTCTTTTACTTCGTCTTCCGGGGGTGCCCGCGTCGACTGTCTTTGAAGATTCTAAAATCTCATAATGAACTACGACACAGTTTCATTCGCCTCTTGATAGGAGGCATACAACTATCCGATTAATTCTATTTGGGTGACTTGCCGGTGGAACCACACGAATTTGTCCCTTAGGTCTCGGAATGTGGCGAAGTCCCGTGTATTGTGTTGGGAATATCGCCCTGCGGTTGTCAAGGATGGTACTAGAGGCAAGAAGAATTAGTACTAAAGATAGAGGGGAAGAATGAGGATTAGTACTGAGATGGGAAAGAGTGTGTAAGAGTCACAAGAGGGGAAGAGAGAGAGGGAGAGAGAGAGAATAGAGAGAGTGAGAATGATGACAACAAGAAGTATATTGTTGAGCGAGCAAGCTCAACCGGATCCGGATCGGCTGAATAAGCCTGAGCCGGATTGGCATTCGGAAGGATGAGCCGGATCGGTATCCATATGGTTTTCGGAAACAACCAGCCGGATCGGAGAGCCGGATTCGAGCGAGAACCAGAAGCCTAGTAGTAACCTAGACTACTAGGTAATCATTGTCTCGTAGTTAGTGTTAGTCACACTTGTGAGCATTGAAGTACCTGTTAATCCTTTATGGACTTGTATAAATAGTGTTGTTTAGCACATTGTATCTACAGAGTTTTAGAGTTAATTTTTGAATATAGTTTTATGTTCTGCTCTCTCTGTCTACTCCGTGTTTGAAGTTTTTCCATTAAATCTTCATCTCATTTTCTTTTGCTATCCGGCTGAGCCGGTTCTATCTGATGCTTCCGCACATTAACATTCACATGGTATCAGAGCGCGAGGGTTGAGAACCTCTGCAACCGACGCTTGCTTTCGTAGACGAACCCTAGAACCCGGCAACAACAGACAGAGAGAAGATATGGACAGAGGAATGGCGAGTTCACTTCCAATAGAGAAGCTCGACTGGAGCAACTACGCGTCCTGGTCATATAAAATGCACCATTACTTGCTAGGGCATGGATATTGGAGCTTCGTGGAAGGAACAAATGAAGTAGCACCGGAGCCGTCACACAAAGACTTCCCGGTATGGGAGCACGGAGCGAGTCGAGTACTGTACTGTCTCGCGTCCGTTGTGCATGATCTAATGCTCAGCTACATCAAGGATGCAAAGACATCGAAGGAGGCCTGGGAAAATCTATGGAAGATTTTCGCCACAAGTACCACAACTCGTAAGTTGCAGCTCCGGCAAGAGCTGAACAACATCCGGCAAAGAGACATGTCGGTTACGGATTACACCACCAAGATAAAGGAGATTTGCGATGCACTCGGGTCCATCAACGTGATGGTGGACGAAGATGAGATGGTACAAATTTGCCTTGGTGGTCTAGCACAAAGGTACGGGCCAATCCGGATAGCAATCTGCACCCGGGAGAAACCACCATCCTTCTTTGACTTGCAATCGATGCTAATGGTCGAAGAAAACCACGCAAGTGGGTCAAGGACCACTCAATCGGAAGGCCGGATGCTGTACACGGAGACAGATTGGCCCCATGGACATGGTGGACGAGGTGGGTCGGCACACAATGGAGGCGGCCGACAAGAGTAGGACTAGAGGCAGAGAGGGTGTGCCGACAACAGTTCCAGACCCTCCACAAGCAGGGGGAGTCAAAGCGGTGCCGGGAACCGGCAAGGAAAAGCCGACACGGAATGCTGGTACTGTGGAAAAAAGGGCCAGCTGGAAAGCGAGTGCTGGAAGAAGCGTGCCGATTCAAACAAATCCGGATCCGGCAAAACCGATTGGGAGAACCGACAAAGCTCGCACGACACGGAAGGATCGGAAGGATCCGGAACCAGGAAAACCGGTAAAGGGCCAGCCTTCGTGATGAAACACAAGGCTAACTTGATGAAGAAGACTACTTCCAAATCGGAGGAAGTATGGTGTGTTGATTCTAGAGCATCCAACCACATGATGAGCCATGAAGAGTGGTTCTCTTTTCTGGAGAAACCGGAACAACCGAGGATTGTCGAAACCGGAGACGACACCCCTCACCCGATTGTGCATGTCGAAGAAGTCCCTTTAAGCCATGTCGGACAAAAGGGGAAGCTGATGAACGTATGACATGTTCTGACTATCACAAAGAACCTGGTGTCAGTTTGGCGAATCATCGACTAGGGGATGCAGGTGCGGTTTACGCACCTAGGGTGCTTCATCAAGGAAGAGGGCTGGATAATTGTGCAAGGGTGTAGAGATGGGAGGATGTTCATCCTCAACACTAATGATGTCGGCACCGCTATGTTTGCGAAAGGGCAGAAGATCGAATCGGACATCGACCTGTGGCACAAGCGGATCGACCACATCAATTATCGGAGGCTTCAAGACCTGCAATCGAAACAAATCGTTTTCGGTTTGCCAAAATTTGTGAAGCCTACCAACTCGGGAAGCAACACCGGCTTCCATTCCCCACCGATCGAAACCGGAGCCATAACAAGCTCGATTTAATCCATTCAGATGTATGGGGACCGACACAAAACACCAGTCTTGGCGGGAGTTGGTATTTCGTCTCCTTCATCGACGACTACAGCCAACACACGTGGATCTACCTCATCGTGAGGAAGAGCGAAGTCTTCGAGTGTTTCCGGAACCTTCAACGCTTGGTTGAACAGGAAACAGAGAGGAAGATCAAGTGCCTGCGGTTGGATGGAGGGAAAGAATACTTTTCCGGCCAATTCAACAGTTATCTGCAGCAGATAGGAATTCGGAGAGAATTCAGTTGCAGGTACACACCGGAGCAAAATGGTGTGGCCGAAAGGAAGAACCGGTCGATTGTCGACGCAGCAAGGGTAATGCTGGAGGAGAAGAGTATGCCCCATTTCTACTGGGCCGAGGCAGTTTGGACGACCGTCTACATCCAAAACCGAATCGGTGACAAGGTGTCAGCACACAAGCTGTATTTCGGGCGCAAGCCGAATTTGAGACACCTTCAGATATTCGGTAGCATAGCATATGTGCATGTACCAGATGAGAAGCGGAGGAAGCTAGATTGGAAGTTCGAGAAGTGCATCCTAGTCGGTTACTCACATGAGCAAAAGGGGTATAAGTGTTATAACCCCCGGACTAAGCAGGTCCGAGTAAGCCGAGATGTCGAGTTTGATGAGACGGCATCATGGTACTCCTTACCGACTCCAACTCCCAACGAAGATCTGATTCCAGAAGATGAGGCTAGTGAGCCCAAGGAGATCTAGGTAGAAGATGAAGACTTCGGCACTCTAGAAGAGAGTCTGATCTCATTCTGGCTAAATGGACCAAATGAGCGGCTGAGTCGGGATGACCAGTCGGATGAGGAACCGGCTTGTAGTGGAGACTCTGTCGTGCTCTCCCCATGCAAGGAACCGAGGAGACGGTTCACGCGCAAAGAAAATGGGAAGAAGAAGATGCCAGAATATGAAGCCGACAACGTTGAGTCGGATCGGAGCGCATCCGACTCCGGAAAGAAGGCAGATCTTCGGGAACGAAGTCCGACTTGGCCAAGAAGGGCCCCAAACCGGGTAATACCAAGTTACGCCGGTCTTCCCACATGAAGAATCCCGTTACGCGGTACGGGTACAATGAGTACATGGTGCATCATTATGCCTACATGACTAAGGTGGCGGAAGTGCGTGAGCCGGAGAGCTACGCAGAAGCGGCAAATGACGCAAATTGGCGTGCCGCTATGGAGGAAGAAATACGGGCACTAGATGCCAATGACACATGGGACCTCATTGACCCTCCCTGACCCTAAAAACCGATTGGTTGCAAATGGGTGTACAAGGTAAAGTACAATGCCGACAGTTTGGTTAACCGGTACAAGGCCCGGTTAATGGCGAAGGGATACGCATAGACCCAGGGAATCGATTACGACAAGACCTTCACCCCGGTAGCGATGATGACAACGGTTCATGTGGTACTGGCGGTTGTTGCGGCACGGGGGTGGCATCTTCACCAGATGGATGAGAAGAACGGGTTTATATGATCCAACCTCCCGGCTTTCAGTTGAACATGAACAAGTCGGCGGTGTGCCGGCTCAAGAAGTCGCTTTACGGTCTAAAACAAGCCCCCCGAGCTTGGAATGCGAAGATCACGCACTGGCTGCGTAAGATGGGGTTTGTGACCTCTAAATCCAACTCGTCGTTGTTCATCCGGCAAGGTCCGAACAGTCTGGTTTGCATCCTACTTTATGTTGATGATTTAGTCATCACTCAATGAAATCGGCTGAGTAATGTCCCAGCTGTTGGACACATTTGAAATGAAGGACCTGGGGGACTTTCATTATCTTCTTGGGATCGAGGTGATCCGGACCCCCGACGGCATATTGCTCTCACAATGACACTATGTGTTGAATATGCTGTACAAGTTCAGTATGACGGAGTGCTGAACTGTCTCCACACCACTAGATCGGAACCAGAAGCTCTGTCCCAACTCCGGACCAGCCTGCGATGAGCAACGGTTCCGACAAATCTTCGGAAGCTTGATATACTTGGCGATCACTCGACCCAACCTCAATTACCCGGTCGGAGTGATAAGCCAATTCATGCAGAAGCCGACCGTCGAGCACCTTCAATGTGCACTCCGGTATGTGAGTGGCATGAAGTACTGGGGACTGTTATACCGGCATGGTATAACCGAAGAACTAGTCGGATATATAGATGCCGACTGGGCCGGTGATGCATCGGATCGCCGATCCACCTCCGGTTACATGTTTTCTCTGGGTAGCGCTGTCGTGCCTTTCGGCTCCGGATCGTTGCGTGAGTCGGGTGGGAACCACAGAGGTCTTGGACTAGGAGAAAGAAGTTCGTGAGATAGAGATTAATTATGAGTAAATAGCAAAGAGAAAGATAAGAAACTCGTGAATCACACGAGCATACTATATTAATTGGTACTTAGGGTGTTAAGAGAGAAGTAGATGTATAAATCGTGAATCCCACGAATAATTTTTGTATTGATTAATACTTAATCCAAATAATCAACAACAACTACAATGTGCTCCCCATCCTTATATAGTGATGGGAGAGACTAAGCATAGCTACATGCTTTTTCTCATATGTTCATGCACACTAAATGTGCATGTGATGCTTTTTTATTTCCTAAGTATAGGGCTCATGCACGCTAGATGTGCATGAGTTATTTTTAGTGTCTCGTGTTTTTTCTTTTTCATATATTAAAAAAATACACGATTTACCTTTTAATAAAGGTATGCATAAATAAAGGTCTTATACGTATTAAATCTATATTTAAAACACTTAAGATAAGTTAATGTAATGGTAAGGTTGGGGTTTGTCAACGTGGAGGTGCAGAGTTCAAATCACGCCCTGCGCAGTAGTGAGTAATTCCTTCTTCTTTTTTACATTTATGTCTCTTTATCCGGCTCTTCCTTGCCGGTATGCCGTTTTCTTCCTTGCCGGTATGCCGTTTTCCTCCTTGCCGGTATGCCGTTTTCTTCCTTTCCGGTATGCCGTTTTCTTCCGGTTCTCACCGAGCACTCCATTCTCTATCCGGAGGGACAAAAATATAATTTCCACATAGTGTGCAACCTACACTACGACACTCGCCCCCTCCAAACCCGCACATCCTCCGGTATGTGCCGAAGTTCTTGATTCTTCGTATCCGTCTTCATCCGAAGCTTCCTCCGATTCTCCCCTTATGTCGACTATGAGTTGTAATCCACTTTCTTCGCTTCCCGCATCATTGTGGTCTTCGTCCGATTGCTCCTCTTTGTCGGCCTCGACTTGGATCACATAAGGTTTGTCGTCGGTCCGCTTCTTGAAAATCTTCACCCGCTTCCCGGCTATAGGCACTCGTAGTATTGTTCCATCCAACTCGGACAGTCGGTACGTCCCGTTGTCGAAGACCTTCCGAACCTCGTACGGCCCGAACCACCTTTTCGCGAATTTCCGCATCGTTGTATGTTGATGGTCCAAGCTACTATCATAGACGATCCCCCAATCTCCTTCTTCAATCCTCCTCGGTCGTAGTCGGTGCTTTGTGTCGAACCGGCTTTTGTTCCGGAACCGTGCTTCTTGTTGTCGGCGTGACGCTTCCGCTACATCTTTCGGTCTTCCCTCCAGTTGTCGTATCCGGACCGCTAGTAGTTCTTCCCGGCTCATCTCTTCCTTCCACGGTAGTATTGTCCATGTCGCGATTGCGGTTTCCGTTGGCATTACCGGTGCTTGTCCGGTCATGAGTTCTGCCGGCATGTAACCGGTCACGGAGCTATGCGTCGTCCGATCCGCCCATAGTGCATACGGAAGCATTTGTGGCCAATCCTTCACCCTTCCGTCGCATGCCTTCGCAAGTGCTTTCACGATCGGACTATGTCCTCGTTCGATCTTCCCGTTGGCCTCCGGATTGTAGGCCGTTGTCAACGTTAACCGAACTCCATGTTTGGCGAAGAATCCCCTAGCTTTGTCCGAGTCGAGTTCTCCCCGGTCCGCAATCACTTGTCCTACGCAGCCGTACCTACAAAACACTTCTTCCAAAAGAAATTGGCACACCGCGGCACACGTTTTCCTCCGAAGCGCTCGACCTTCAACTTGGTTTGTGAGATCTTCTCGAGCTAACACCAAGTATTTCTTTTGTCCAATCCCGGTCGGCATAGCTACAATGTCGACCATCCACTTGAAGTTGATTGTCGGTGAGAATGTCGGATGCAGCTCATCTCGGTGTCGGACCCCGGAGTAGACTTGACATTTCTCGCAGCTTTCTGTGAACTCCACGACATCTTTATACATGCTCTTCCACCAATATCTTTGCTTGATTTTCACAAAAGTTGCCCATGTTCCTCGATGTCCAGCCCAATCGGATTCGTGGAACTCGGACATTATCCGGTTTCGTTGCTCTTTCGTCCCGACTACTCGAAGTGGTATCCCATCCGGTCTTTTCGGCGTCCTCCATATTAAACCGTTTTCCAAGAAGAACTTTTGGACTTGCCTCTTCTTCCTTCGGATCTCGGCTCTCCTTTCTTTATCATTGGTTGAATCCTCGACCTCTTGTAGCATCTTCCCGATCATCAAGGTTTCCCCCTCGTATTCTTCTTCCCGGAATTCTCGGATTACGTTCACTCGGCATATGTGTTCTGACGTGAAGTAGTCTTCGGAAACTTCTTCATTATCTGATTCGGTTATGTCGTCTTCAAACCGCGCCCTCGATAACATGTCCGCTACCGCGTTGTCCTTCCCCGAGATGTGCCGAACCTCCGGATTAAGTGACTTGACATATGCAATCCACCTTAGCATAGCCACATCCGGTATCGTACAACACCGCATCATCCCGAGTATCGGAAGACAATCCGTCTCGATCACCACTTCAGCTCCGATCAAATAATCCCGATCCGATTTTATCGCCGACACGACTCCCCACAATTCTCTTTTGACTTGTGCATATCCGCGTTGCCTTTCGTTGAGGACCTTTGCTCCAAATCGGATCGGATACCGCGAACCATCCGAGTCGGCTTGATTGATGACCCACCCGATACCGGTTGGACTTGTATCAACCGTTACTATGATTGGCCGCTCGTAGCTTGGCTTCTTAAGTGATTCCGCCCTCCATAGTGTCTTCTTGAGCTTCCTCATGGCTTTAGTGTGTTCCGGTTTCCACTCGAATTTCTTACCTTTCCGCAACAAGTGATAGAGCGGGTCCGCTATATGTGCATAGTGCGGAATCCATATGTGATAGAATGCACACGCACCTAGAAACCTTCGGACTTCCGACGTTGACTCACATACTTCCTTCATAGCTTGAATCGCATCGATCTTTGTTGGTGACGGTCTTCGGCCGTAGGGTCCACATAGATGTCCGACCACCAATATTTCTTCTTGCCCGAATGCCGATTTCTCCCCGGAAAGTGTTAGGTGCACATCTTCTAGCTTTCGCAACACTTTCTCGCAATCATGAATATGGTCGACCACGAACTTTCGGCATCCCCGATCATCCATAGTCTCATCTTTTTCTTCCACCGCGCATCCTTTCATCGGAATGTCATCTAGAAACGGCATCGTTATCTCCGGGATGCAATCTCGAAGCACCTTGTTCATCGCGTTCATCATATGTGCAACCGAGTTTGTCGCTCCTTGTGGTAGTGTGCACATTCGAACTAGTCCTATCGGTGTCCGCATGGTAGTGATGTCTCGGCTCTCCACGGCTAGTTGGAATTGGTCATACCCCGAGTATAGGTCCCCGATGGAGTATATCGCACGTCCGGCAAAAGCTTCCGCGAATTCGTCCACTATCGGACCGACTCCCGAGTTCCGGATCGTGACCTTGTTCACCGGTTGCAAGTCTTGGATGAATCGGAGTGACCCATTCTTCTTCGGAACCGTAAACCATCGATTTGAGTACGGAGCACTTGATGGCTCTAGAATCCCCATCGCCACCTTCTCCTTGAGCAAGTCGATGACTTTCGGAATATGCGCCCGTGGCACCGGAATCGGCTTCAGGTTCCACGGTACATGATCAATCGTGAAAATCACCATCGGCTCCACTATCTTTGGATCAATGCATCCGATCTCCCTCGATGTGAACGCGAATGCTTTGCCATGTTGCTCCAACATCTCTCGAAACCGTTTTTCTTCTTCTTGTAAGAGGAACCCACCTCCACCGATCCGAAGTTTCTTCCGGGTCTCATCTGTGAAGGCATGTCCGATATCCACGGACTTCCGAAGTGTCGGATCTCCCGAGACTTCTTTCTTCTTTTGTTCGCTATCGGCGGGTAGTGGTCCCGCGGCCGGTTTCACCTTCTTCTCCACGGTCTTGTATTTCGTACTTACCATTGCTTCTTCTTTGCGGAGCGCATCCGGCCCCATTTTCGCAACGATCTCGTACATCTCGACCGATTCCACCGGGACTACCCGGTTCCCTTGGCTTTTATCTTCCGCAAGCTCTTCAAGCCGTTGTAGTGTATTCCCATAGAACACTTCCTCGATCACTCCCACGATTTCTTCGTCTTCTTTTATTATTGATGCCGACCGTAACTTATCCTCCACTTGTCGGTATTGTTTCTTCATTCCTCCGGTTACGGCCGTGTACGTAGATGCCCCATCCGGGCCGATTCGTACTTGTTTTGCTCCGAGACTTTTCTTCCTGTGTGGGGTATCAGGGCTTCTCGGACTATCACTTCCCCACTCCGCAACAGTCCGCTTTAAAAATCCATTCTCACTTGGGACAAGAGTTCCCTCTTGTTCCTTTCGTGATTTGCCGGCACCGTTAGGAATTGGACGGATTTCCCTCCGTTTTGGCTCCGAATTCGCGCAAAAGCCGCACCACTATCGAGCACCTTCGTCTCCATCCGTGAAGCCGTGATAAAGGGTTGGCCGAGGATGACAGAATGTGAAACCTCATCCTGCACAAAGAAATTTTGGTCAATTTCGACATCCCCGATCTTTACCGTCACATCCGGACAAGCCGCAAATAGGTTTTCTGTCGTTTTCGTGGCTGCCCGAATCTTCCATCCATGGTTGGTGTTTATAGGCCACTTCCCCTTTCGGTAGAACTCCTTGGACATCAAGTTGATCTCCGATCCGTGATCAATCAATGCTAGCACGGGTTCTTTGATGTTGCCGATTCGGACCAGAGTCTCCGTAGTCGCACGTGCCCAGTGTGGCCTTGTATAGTGGGAGTTCGGAATTTCGCCTTCCACTTTGGTGTCGTTCATCGAAACGGTATTTGCATTCACCCTTGGAGCATTTTCCTCCGTACTTTGTCTCTTCCTTTTCACGAGATCCACGAGAAGATCGTGAAACTCCTTCTTCGCTATTCCGAGTAGTTCCCGCAGCGAAAAATCTACCCGGCTATCCAAGATTCTTTCCTCGAACACTCTTTTCAAGTCGGTTTGTTGTTCTATGTCCGAGGCGAGCTTGAATGCCGGAGTCGCCTTTTCTTTTCCCTTACCTCCGGAGTTCCAGCTTTCCGGTATCTTCGATGGTCCGGCCGCATCCTCCGTGCGCCGTCGTTTCTCGTCCACATACACCTCATGTAATTGACACAGGGCGTATATGCTATTCTTGTCGACAGGGCACTCCCATCCCGTAGCTTCCCGGACGCCTTCCGCGGTGTTTCGGATATCGTTGGAGTCGGTTTTCTCGGTGTTACCTAGCACCTCCGGCCAGAAAGACGCCTTCGCTCCCGATGACTCCCCGACACATATTCCCGCGGTTGTCGCATAGTTGCTTCTTGCCGCTAACTCCTCCTCGAGCACCTTCTTCATGCCGCCTTTCCGGAAGTTCGGTCGGAGTGGCTTCCGAGAGTCCATCGAATGAATCCGGTTTCCCTCGTAGTAGATGAGATCCCGTCGTAGCGCCTCCTTATGGTCGTCGCAATCCCTCCGATCGTGTTCGGCGCTATCGCACCATATGCACCGTCGATCCGTATATTTGGAGCTTGTGGGGCGGTCATCCGACTTCTTCACCATCACGATCTTTAGATTCTCCATCTCCTTCAGCAGCTGCTCCACCGTAGACGCGTCGACTCCCTTCTCGGCCGTAATCTCCCGAGCCCTCGGTTGATGGTCTTCCAGTCCCGTTCTCGGTTTCGGAATCGGTTCCGAAACCCTCTTTTCTTCGTTGGCAAGCCATTGCCCCCTCTTCGTGTACCGCGCGACGATATCCCGCACGCTTTCCCATGTTTCGGTGAGGCCGCTTTCGGTGGTCGTGTCCTCAAGAAGCACTCCGAGATCTTTCCGGTCCCGGACGTCCACAGCTCGCAAAAACATGATGACTTTGTCCGGTGCAAGAATAGTTTGATCTCTCGCGGACAACCTCCCGAACCGACTTTCGAATGTCGAAAACACTTCGAGGACCTTCAGCCCCTTACCTGACGTTTCCACCCAATCCTCGAATCCCCTCCGCGTTGCCTTGGAGGAGTCCTCGATGGCAAACGTGGTCTTTAACGCCTCTTCGAATGCTTCCCACGTCGGATTTTGTTGTTGCAACCCGTGGATACTCCCTTGAAGCCCGTCGGTCGCCACCCGGTTAAAGGATGTCACTTGCAGTCCTTCCGAAGCCCGGCACCGGAGCATCTCCGCCTTGTAGTCCTGCAAATATCGCGACACATCCTTACCATTAAATTGCCCGTTGCGTTGCACGAGCCGCTCTACTGATGCCGAAATCTCCGACATCGTGCGTTGTTCTTGAAGCATCCGTTCGAACATCGCCATCATATTGTTAGCTTGTTGAGCCTCCATCTCCTTGCCACCCGTCTTCACGTCGGGTTCACCAACTGTGTCGTGCCTTTCGGCTCCGGATCGTTGCGTGAGTCGGGTGGGAACCACAGAGGTCTTGGACTAGGAGAAAGAAGTTCGTGAGATAGAGATTAATTATGAGTAAATAGCAAAGAGAAAGATAAGAAACTTGTGAATCACACGAGCATACTATATTAATTGGTACTTAGGGTGTTAAGAGAGAAGTAGATGTATAAATCGTGAATCCCACGAATAATTTTTGTATTGATTAATACTTAATCCAAATAATCAACAACAACTACAATGTGCTCCCCATCCTTATATAGTGATGGGAGAGACTAAGCATAGCTACATGCTTTTTCTCATATGTTCATGCACACTAAATGTGCATGTGATGCTTTTTTATTTCCTAAGTATAGGGCTCATGCACGCTAGATGTGCATGAGTTATTTTTAGTGTCTCGTGTTTTTTCTTTTTCATATATTAAAAAAATACACGATTTACCTTTTAATAAAGGTATGCATAAATAAAGGTCTTATACGTATTAAATCTATATTTAAAACACTTAAGATAAGTTAATGTAATGGTAAGGTTGGGGTTTGTCAACGTGGAGGTGCAGAGTTCAAATCACGCCCTGCGCAGTAGTGAGTAATTCCTTCTTCTTTTTTACATTTATGTCTCTTTATCCGGCTCTTCCTTGCCGGTATGCCGTTTTCTTCCTTGCCGGTATGCCGTTTTCCTCCTTGCCGGTATGCCGTTTTCCTCCGGAACGTTTTCCTCCTTTCCGGTATGCCGTTTTCTTCCTTTCCGGTATGCCGTTTTCTTCCGGTTCTCACCGAGCACTCCATTCTCTATCCGGAGGGACAAAAATATAATTTCCACATAGTGTGCAACCTACACTACGACAGCGCGGATGTTGCGTGGAGCAGCAAAAAGTAGCCAACAATGGCTCTATCGAGCACTAAGGCTGAATACCGGGGCGCTACCAATGCCACATGTGAAGCCATCTGGCTTCAGCGACTACTGCAAGACCTACGGATTGAGGTCCGGACCCCGATCCTGATCTATTGTGACAACACGAGTAGCATTCAGCTCGCCAAGAACCCCGTGTTCCATGCTCGGACGAAGCACATAGAAGTTCACTGTCACTTTGTGCGTGAGCGGGTTTTGAGCGGTGAAGTAGAACTTCGGTATGTCCAGACGGATCGGCAAATTGCCGATATCTTCACCATACCGCTTGGATCAGACAAGTTACAGCACTTCACGGAAATGCTTGGTGTTCAGCATCTCGACGTGCCGCACTTGAGGGGCAGAAAAGGAAAGGGAATGGATGGTACCGGACAAGGAGCCGGAGAGGAAGAAAGAACCAACAAAGGGGGAGACAAGAGGAAAAAGGAAGTCGAACCGACCGAAGGAGTTGGCACATTCGAAAAGGTCGGAACAAGTGGCTGCGGCAGCAGAGTCAAGAAGGACAGAGCCGACCAGAAGAAAACGGCCAAGACCCGGACGTGGTCCGGTGTGGTGAAGGGCCTGAAATCGGAAGTCGGGTCGGAGAACACCGACTCGGACAAGAGCTGGAACGAATCGAAGGAAACCGATTCGGTTCAAGATTCGGAGAAGCCAGATCAACTAAAGGCCAAGCGGACACGGACGAAGCGGAAGTCGACGCCAACACAAAGGAGCCGACGGGTCGACAAGCGCCTGACTCGCAACAATGAGGGAGCTAAAATGGGCATGTTGAGCAGACAAGACGACCGAGGAGGTCGAGGCGCGCAGTACCGCCCGGGTCGCAGGAAGCGGAACTGGACCGGATGAGGAGCGCGAGCAAGGCGAGACGACGCTAGAAGGAGTCGGGTGGAAGGACCGGCTGCCGCAGATACTAACACCACGATCCGACCTCAAGTTGAGCTTGAGGGGGAGTGTTGAGCAAGCAAGCTCAACCGGATCCAGATCGGCTGAATAAGCCTGAACCGGATTAGCATCCGGAAGGATGAGCTGGATCGGTATCCGGAAACAACCGGCCGGATTTGGGGAGCCTGATCGGAGAACCGGATTCGAGCAGGAACCGGAAGCCTAGTAGTAGCCTAGAATACTAGGTAATCATTGTCTCGTAGTTAGTGTCAGTCGCACTTGTGAGCATTGAAGTACCTGTCAGTCCTTTATGGACTTGTATAAATAGTGTTGTTTAGCACGTTGTATCTACAGAGTTTTAGAGTTAATTTTTGAATATAGTTTTATGTTCTGCTCTCTCTGTCTCCTTTGTGTTTGAAGCTTTTCCATTAAACCTTCATCTCATTTTCTGTTGCTATCTGGCTGAGCCGGTTTTGTCTGACGCTTCCGCACATTAACAATTCATATATATTATATGAAGAAAGATATAAGAATAACTAGGAGGTTTAAGATTGGCATTGAACCGAATTGGTTCTGAATAATGCCATGTGCCTTTATTTATAGTATTGTCAGGAGTACTCGTGAAGTTTCTAGAATGTTCTAGAGAAATCTGGAATCTGGAATGGTAAGGGTTCAACCCATGTAACATAAGGTTATGGGTTCAAATCCTTTTGGAGACACATCATGACACTATCCCCCCCCTTTTAAATGACGAGTGTTACGAGTTGTCTTTGATTGAGGACCTGGTTTGTTTGGATATTGACGATGGAAGTCTTCAAGAAGAGCTCAAGCATTGGCCACATTCTCTACTAGTTTCCAAGTATGCTCGCTTTGACTACAACCTACCCAATCGACCAAATAGTAGAGCTTGTTGCGAACAATCTTGGAATCGAGGATGGCAACAACGTCGTACTTAGGTCCATCGTCAAGTTCGATCGGGGGTGGAGGTGGTGTAATACGATTGGGAATAGTGATGTCTTGATAGGGTTCTAGAAGAGAACTAGAAATACCGGATGTATCTGTAGTTGCGGAGGTAGATCAAGGCAAACGATGACATCATTAATTTTTTCGTTAATACGGAAAGGGCCTAACCGCTGATAATCCAGTTTGTCACATGGTCGAGTAATCTTGATGTGCCATCGTAATAGCCATACTCTTTCTCCAATACCAAAATAGGATGGAAGCCGATGATGATCCGCATAATCCTTCTGTGTTTGTTGGGCGTGATGTAGGTGGGTAGATAGTTCAGCCTGAATTTGTCATAACTGCTCCAAATGATCCTCTGCACTAAGATTTGTGGGTAACTCAAGAGTTTCTACCACACACCAACGAGGATGATAGCCTGTATAAGCATAGAATGGTGTAACCCTAGTAGAGGAGTGGATAGAATTATTATAAGAAAATTCAACAAAGTGTAGAATATTTGCCCAATCATCTTGTTGATAGCTTAGGAAACACTGAAGATATTGTTCCAGCATTTGATTGGTACATTCTGCTTGTCCATCTGTTTGGGGGTGATAGCCTGAGGAGAGATTGCAGGTGACCTTGAGCATTTTGAAGAGATGCCTCCAAAATTTAGAGACGAACTGAGGTCCACGATCACTAGTGATACTGTCGGGAATACCATGATGCCGAAATACGTCACGCATAACAATTCCTGTGGTTTCTTCGCTAGTGGTTTCTTTTTTACAGGGCATGAAATGTGCCATCTTAGTATATCGATCTACCACTATTAAGATCACATTAAAGCCTTTTTAATCCGGAAGATTTGTGATAAAATCTAGAGAAATAGATTGCCACGGTTTGCTTGGGATCGATAATGGCTCCAACAAACCATATGGATGATGTCTAGGCATCTTTGCTTTGCAACATGTATCACATGTTCGAACATAGTCCTTGGCAAATCTTCGCATATGAGGCCACCAAAATGATCATTGTACTAAATCCAACGTTTTAGTACTACCAAAATGTCTGATTGTGTATGTGTCATGACAATTTTGTACTATGCGAAGGTGACAGGAACCATTGGGAACATACAAAAGTTTCTTAAAGAAGAGTAATCCATCATGACATTGGAATTGTCGATAATACATACCTGGTTGTTGTGACCGTGAACAAGATGCCCAAGAGGGATCAATTTGATCTAGAATAGCTTGAGCGAGAATATCTAACTTCAAATATTCACGTATGGTATCAATAATGCGGGAATCCAATGGAGTGTCAAAAACCCACATTGCTTGAAGTCGTGTCGGACCTAGGATTACTTGCTTTTGATTTTCGAAGGCCGGATCACCAGGACGAGGAGCTAGATACGAGCATCGTGATAATGCATCTACCTTCCCATGTTGCTTGCCTGGACGATATGTAATCTTGAAGTCGAAACGAGTGAAGAACTGGGCCCACCAAGCTTGTTGTCTATATAATACGTGAGGATTCTGGAAGTAGGCAAGATTCTTGTGATCACTGAATACAGTGACTTAATAAGGAGATCCTTCTTAAAAATGCCTCCATTGTGCAAAAGAATCCACTATTTCTAATAGCTCCTTGTCATGTATCTCGTAGTTGATTTCGGCGGTGTCAAATTTGCGCGAGTGGAAAGCCACGAGATGTAGCTTCTCATCGTCGCCTTGTTGTGACAAAATACTACTGAGGACAAAATCTGACGTGTTGTCGTAGTGTGCTTTGTACACTACGTAAAATATGTGTAGAGTAACCGATTAACTAAGTATAAAGAAATAGGAGAGAATACTAAAATAATTATGTTCCATGCATATAGCAAGATTTGAACCCTATACCTCGATGTTAACAATTCCAAGCCTTACCATTATACACATTATGAGTATTAAAGGTATAGATTCTAATTACACAAAAGTTATCCATAATAAATATTCTAGATAAGCATGATAAAGAAAGTTATTCATGTACATCTAGTGTGCATGAATACTTGAGTTAAAAGAAAAAAAGTATGATAGAAAAAGCTAAGACATCTAGTGTGCAGGAACACTCAAGTTAGAGAAAAAGCATCATGTTTGCATGTAGTAAGATATACTTAGTCTCTCCCATCACTATATAAGGGCGGGGGAGCAAATTGTAAGGGTTTGTTGTCGATCTTTTTTGGGTTTCTAAATATTGATTGAATTGATTATACTCGTGTGATTCACGATTTTCTATCTCTCTTTTCCAATCTATTTTAATTTGTTATTAGGGTTTTAAATATTAATAAATCTATTACAATACACTCGTGGGATTCACAGGTTAATATCTCTTTCTTACAACCTATTCACATTCCTATTTGCCTCAAATTCTTCCTCCTTCTAGTCCATAACCTCGATGGTTTCCACCTGACTCATGCAGCGATCCGATGCTGAAAGGCGCGACACAATTGGTGAACCCGAAGTGATAACGGGTGGTAAGGAGATGGAGAATCAACAAGAGCCTAACAACATTCGAGCGGAAGCTACAAGTACAATGTGCGATGTTGGAGATTGTGGCAGTAGTAGAGTGGCTCGTGCAACGGAACGGGCAATTCAACATGAAGGATGTGTCATGTTATTTGCGGAATGACAAGGCGGAGATGCTATGGTGCGGAATATCGGAAGGATAGCAATTGACATTCTTCAATCGGGTGGCTACGAATGGGCTTCAAGGGAGTATCCACAGGATACAACAACAAAGTCTGACGTGGGTGGCATTTGAAGAAGCGCTAAAGACCACCTTCGCTATCGAGGACTCCTCCAAGACAACGCAGAGAGTATTCGAAGATTGGGTGGAAACATCAGACAAGGGGTTGAAGGTCCTCAATGTGTTTTCAGCATTCGAAAGTCGATTCGGGAGGTTGTTTGTAAGAGATCAAGCTATCCTCGCACCAATCAAAGTGATCATGTTCTTATGAGATGTGGACATCTAGGACTGGAAAGATCTTGGAGTGCTTCTAGAGGATACGATTATTGAGAGTGGCCTCACCAATACATGGGAAAATGTGTCGGACATCGTCGCGTGATACACAAAGAGGGGGCAATGTCTTGGTAATGAAGAGAAAAGGGTTTCGGAACCTGGTCCAATTCCAATTCCAAGATCTGGATTCGAAGACCATCAACCATGGGCTCGGGAGACTATGATCGAGAAGGGAATTGATGCAACCACGGTGGAGCAGTTGCTGAAGGAGATGGAGAATCTGAAAATCGTGATGGTGAAGAAATCAGAAGACCGTCCCACAAGTTCCAAGTATATGGACCGTCAATGCATATGGTGTGATAGCACCGAACATGATCGGAAGGATTGCGATGAGCACAAGGAGGCTCTACGATGGGATCCCATCTACTACGAGGGAAATTGGATCCATTCGATGGACTCTCAGAAGCCACCTCGACCGAACTTCCGAAAAGACGGCATGAGGAAGGTCCTAGCGGAGGAGATTGTGGCAAAAAGCAAGTATGCGTCAACCGCGGGAATACGTGTGGGAGAGACATCTAGAGCAAAGTTGTCTTTCTAGCCAGAAATGCTAGAAATCTTTGAAAAAACCGATTCTAATGAAATCTGGAGCACGACAGAAGTCATCCGAGAAGCTACAGAATGGGAGTGCCCTGTAGATAAGAATAGTGCATATGCCCTACGCCAATTACATGAGGTGTGTGTAGATGAGAAACGACGACGCTCGGATAATGTGACCAGACCATTGAAGAGACCGGAGAGCTGGGATTCTGAAGGGAAAGGAAAAGGGAAACCGATTCCGGCATTCAAACTTGCCTCGGACATCGAACAATAGATAGACCTAAAGAAGGTGTGCGAAGAGAGAATCCTTGATAGTCGGGTGGAGTTTTCTCTCCGGGAATTGCTCGGAATAGCAAAGAACGAATTCCACGATCTCCTTGTGGATCTTGTAAAAAGAAAGACGCAAGCTACAGAAGAATCAAATGCCCCAAGGGTGAATGCAAATAGTGTTCTAATGAACTATATGGAAGTAGAGGATGAGATTCCGAACTCTCATTACACAAAGCCACACTAGGCACGGGCAACTATGGAGACTCCGATCTGGATTGGAACATCAAAGAGCCCATAGTTGCGTTGATTGATCATGGATTGGAGATCAACCTGATGTCCAAGCAGTTCTATCGGAAGGGGAAATGGCATATTAACACCAATCATGGATGGAAGATCTGGACAGCCACTAAAGCAATGTAAGACCTATTTGCAGCTTGTCCGGATGTGATGGTGAAGATCGGAGATGTAGAGATTGACCAAAATTTCTTCGTGCAAGATGAGGTCTTACATTCCGTGATCCTCGGCCAACCATTTTTCACTGCTTCACGGATGGAACCAAAGGTGCTCGATAGCGGAGCGGCTTTTGCACCGATTCGGAGCCAAAGCGGAGGGGAAACCATCCAATTCCTAATTGTGCCATCGAATCACAAAAGGAACAAGAGAGAGCTCTTGCCCCAAACAAAAATGGTTTTTTAATGCGGACTGTTGTGGAATGGGGAAGTGATAGTTCGAGCCCTGATAGCCCACACAAGAAGAAAACTCTCGGAGCGAAACAAGTCTAAATCAGTCCGAATGGGGCATCTACGTACATGGTCGTGACCGGAGAAATGAAGAAAGACCTTTGGAAGATGCAGGATGAGCTACAATTTGTGGTAAGAGTCTATTACTAATCAATAGACCAAAGTAAAGTAAAAGAAGGAAAATAGATTGGATAGAAGAACCCATTCCACCCCCGAGCTATGATTTAAACATAGCCAACCTACCACTGACGTCCCATACCGCCGGATATTAGGATGACTAATTCCTTGGAAGAGATAAACACGATCATCGAGACGAAAGCCTAGCCCGCACCACCGGTGTCTAAGACAGCAGCCTTTCAACGTAATGTCCTTATGAGGGTAGCTAAGCCTCATATTTATACCTTTTCCTAGGCTCCTTGAATAGATGTGCCTTTCTAAAAGGCTATCCATTCATTGGTTGTCCAAATCATGATAGTACATGCACCTATCATTCCTTCTATCCAATCATTAGTTCCCTTTTAAACATTAGTGAACATACCCTTCACTAATGTAAATATTAGTGACCTACCCTCACCAACGTTATGTGTACATAAAATACTCCCCTACTTCAAAAGATTGCACTCTTGCAATATAAAGTGAGGAAATTGTGCCTTAAGAGTATGCTCGCGTTCCCATGTGGTATCATCAATAGGTTTATCCATCCATTTGATCTTGAATAGCCGAATCTCTTTAGAACGTAAATGTTTAGTACGAGAATCAAGAATTTGTTCAGGAACATGAGGTTTGTAAGAAAAATCCTCTAATGTTACAAGATCTTGGATTGTGATGGTTTTATCACCAGAGCCTAAAAATGGATTTAGAAGACTTATGTGAAAAACAGGATGAATACCAATGTTACGGGGTAAGGCAAGGTGATAAGCAGATGACCCAACCCACTTAAGGATCTCAAATGGGCCACAATATTGTGGGGCTAACTTAGCACACTTGCCTATAGACAATGAAGTAGAGTCAGTAGGGACATGCAAAAAATCTTTTTGACCAATAGTAAATGCACGAGGACGTCTATCCTGATTAGCATAAAATCAAGCATGATCTTGAGCTATCTTGACATTCTCTTTGGCAATATGCAATATTTGGTTCATGTCTTGCAAAAAATTGTGTGTACTGTCTAATGTATCACGATGAATCGTGACATCAACTGGGGCACGTGGCTGAAAACCATACATCAACATAAAATGACTATATCTAGTGGATGTATGTTTAGAGCTATTATAGGCAAATTCTACGATAGGAAGGCATTGCTCCCACTTAGAAGGGGTTTTTGGTACGTAAGCTCGAAGCATGTCCTCAATAATTTGATTAGCTCGTTCAGTTATTCCATCAGACTGAGGATGATCTGTAGAACTCATGCTTAACGTAGTTTCTAGTTTCTTAAAGACCTGAGTCCAAAAGTCACTAGTAAACTTGGAATCTCGATCACTAACAATATCCATCGGTAATCCATAAAAGCGAAATAACTCATCAACAAATTGATAAGCCAATTGTTGAGCGGTTACCGTGGTTTTGGTAGGAATAAATCAAGCCAATTTTGTTAGTCGATCAACGACAACCCAAATCGCAAAATGGCCCCTCTGTGTACGAGGTAAACTAACAATAAAATACATCGAGATACTTTCCCATTTGTTGTTGGGAATATCTAAGGGATGTGAAAGACTAGCAGCTTTAAGTCATTCCGACTTATTAATCTAACATTGTAAGCATTAACTCACGTATTTATGCACGTCAAAGCGCATCTTAGGCCAGAAAAAAGTACTTGAGATGAGAACGAGTGTGCATTGTATTCCAGGATGACCAGCAGATGGTGTATCATGACATTCAATGTGAAAAATTTACTATTTTACGTTTCGTAAATCTGGAACACATACCTTTCCACTATTGTAGAGCAAACCGTTTGTAGTGTGAAAGGTTGCCTTCGAGGGTAGGGTGCTAGTAACGGCATCTAAACCAGATTTGGCTTTCGTCCAATATTTCAAGAAATAACTGTCATCAAGGTATTTCCATCGAAGGTGATCTAAAAGATCAGATTTTATTTCTGTGAACTTAAGCATGTTAACTTCTTTAATGTGACTAAGAGCATCCGCAATGGTGTAAATAGAACCCTTGCAAAACCGTATGGAAAAATCAAAATGTTGCATAAGGTCAACCCAACGGCCTTTACAACCAACAAGATCTGGCTGGTCACAAAAATACTTCAAGGATTGATGGTCCGTTGTAACCACAAATTGATTTCCATAGAGATAATGCCTCCATGTTTTCAGTGCATGTATTACCGTGAACAACTCTTATCTTGAACCGAATACCGAGATTGAGTAGCATCAAGCTTTTTACTTTCAAAAGCAATAGGGTGACCGCCTTCATAAAGGAACGCACCAATAGCATAATCACTAGCATCGGTTTCAATTGAGAAAGGCTTGGAAGGGTCCGATAAAAGAAGAGTTGGAGCCTCACACACATGCTCTTTGAGTGTCTCAAATGATTTGTCAAGTTGTTCATTCCATGAATTTGGTTTGACAGACTTATGTGGATGATCTTTTCAAAGGTCAATTAATGGCGTAGTCAATTTAGAATAATTACGAATTGATTTTCGTAAAAATCCAACAAATCCTAAGAATGATTGAAGTTCACGAATGTTACAAGGAATGGGCCAAAGTTTAACCTTTTCAATACGAGAAGGTTCAATTTCAATGCCATTTTCCGTAATTAAATGACCTAGGTACACAATAGATTTTTGGAAAAAACCACATTTTGAATGTTTTGCATAGAAAGAGTTGTCATGTAACTTTTGCAAAACAAATCAAACATGTTGAAAATGATCTTGCAAGGTATGACTATATATCAAAATATCATCCAAGAAGACGACAACAAAATCACCAAGTTGATCTTGGAAAACGCCATTCATCACTTGTTGGAATGTGGTTGGAGCATTAGTCAACCTGAAAGGCATGATTAAAAACTCATAATGGCCATAACGCATACAAAAAGTGGTTTTAGGAATATCATCCTAAGTAATGTGAATCTGATGATAACATGTTGGTTAGTCAATTTTGGTAAAATATCGGGCCCCATGCAAACAATCAAATCATCGGCATGAGGTAATGGATATGCATTTTTAATTGTCATTTTATTCAAAAGGCCATAATTGATACACATTCGCCGTGAACCTTCCTTCTTCTTAACTAATAGAACTGGTGCACCCCAAGTTGATTTAATATACCTAATGTGGCCCATACTCAAGTTGTTTAGCGATCTCATCCTCTTCCAATCGACTAAGTCGGTAAGGTGGAATGCTCACAGGATCAACACTAGGGATGGGTTCACTTTGATGGTCCACATTACGTGTTGGTGGTAATGTAAGTGGTAATTCGTTAGGAAACACGTCTTGAAAATCTTCTAAAATAGAGTCGAGTAATTGTTTTTCATAATGTAGTGATTTTGTGGCTTCAATATTAAAATAATAAAATTGAAGCGCAGGATCAATTAGACACGAATAAATTAATGAACTAGAATACTCACTTAAAGATTTAGAAGACACAAGTGAACGAGAAGGAAGTTTGGAACATTGAATAAAATGTTTACAATTATTAGGTTCAAATGTGATTGAGTGATTAACCCAATCAATGGACAAAGAAAGGTTTATATTAAAAGACCAATGGTATCCTAAAATGACATCTACGAATTGTAGTATCATAACATGAAAGTCAAGCTTCTCCAAATAGGTATTTATTTGAATTGACAGTTGACAAACAATGCCACTAATGTATTGAATGCTTCCATTTTCCATGTGAACTTGATAGATATGATCACTTGTGTTTATGTGGAGTTGCATTTGCTGCACAAAGTGATCATTAAGAAAATTGTGAGAACTACCGGAATCAAACAAGAAATGTGCTTGTGTTCCATTGATATACCCGATTGCTCATAGTAAATCATTAGGTCCAAGTAAACGTGAAGGAAAAGTGCATTCACATGAACTTAAGTGGTTGGTATGAACTTCAATAACATCAAAAGACTCACCTGTGTGACTCGTAGATTTGTCTTGAGGAGGGTGTTCATTGACATCCCCTCAAGACGATGATAGGTATCCTTTATGTGGCCCCACTTCTCGCAATATGCACAGAAGAGGTTAGGTTTCTTGGAGTCGTGGTCAAGAGTGGCATTGGATTGCTTACGTTTCCCAATGAACTTGACATTTGGAGTTTTGGTGAACTCAGTTTATTGTGGTCTTTCTTGGAAGTCCTATGGTACCGAGGTACAATGTTGACGGCTTCCTCGAAAGTTGTGGGGTCCTTGTCATGGACAATCCAATGGTAATCCCCAATGGGAATACCATTCAAAAAACAAGCGACAAACCATTTCTCACCTGTAAGCCTCAACTTTTGGATCTAGGTCCGAGCATGATGCACATAATCCTCGAGAGAGGTAAACGGCTTACTCGACAACATGAGCAAGTGTTGCACTTGTTCAATTTGAGAAGGTGGCTACAAGAACAGTTTGTTAAAAAGATCAACGAAACCTTCCCAAGTCATGGGTAAGTTCTTTGCAATCCTTAGGCCGCGCCACCAAGCAGCAGCTCGGCCACCTAACTCACGACCGACATAACCAGTTTTTACAGCATCGGGCTTGGGTTGGAGCTCAAACTAAGACTCCCAACGACCAAGCGAAGTGCTAATGGCCTCCTCCATTCTTTCTTTCTTATCTCCCTCGAATGGTGTGACTACTACAAAAGAAGGTTCACCTTCTTTCCTGGACTCAATAGTCAATTCTTGGAATTTCTTTTCCAAGGCCATATTGGCCCGCCTCATTTTAGCCAAATTCAAGGAAGTAGTGAGCAAGCTCAATAGGGATTTTAGCTTGTGTGGGAGATGTAGATTGGAGTTGAGAGGTCTCAGTTGGAGAGATCGCTCTAACAACGTTCAAAACTTGTTCCATGATGCAAGTTGTGGGTATGCAATATAAATAAGGAGGTTCAAAAAATAAACAAGCAAAATGAATGCTTGAAATTTTGATTGGAAGAACTTTACCAAGAAATCATTTGACGTTTTTACCCCTCTAGACATATGAGATGTGATTCGAGATCCGATAACTATGGTAACACTATGGTGTTTTAAAAACCATGGGGGAAAACATAGCTAAGATGTCTTTCTCGGATCTCTATCTTGAATAATCATGGCAGCTCCCTGAGGCTCAACCATGGTTCTAACATCAATGTAGTTTCCTAGTTATCCTTATATTAGAATGTCAACCCAACATGTATTGATATGGTCGAGAAAGTGTATTGTGTGAAAAAACAAGTGCACTCGCAAGTAATATTCTAGTCTTGCGGGTAACAAGCAAATGTTATGATAAAAACGATAAAATAAGGCACTATCCATAAGAGTTAAGCAGTGACGAAAACAACAGTAAAAAAAAAACAAATAAATGGATGGTGTGAGGTATGCTCCTATACATCCCACTATGATGGTTGAAATTTGCTCAATTGTGACATAAGCCACAAGTTGATACAAATGGTGGTGGTATTGTGCGCAAAGATGTAGTACTCAAATTTATGAGTAAAACATCCATAGGGAAATTCACGTGGTTTCACTTGAGTTCTAACGCTCAATAATATGAGTTAAACCTAGATGACACATTGGAAAAAATCGTTCAAAAAGCGGCATGATGCCCAGTCCATACAAAAAAATAGTCTACACGGGAGCATTACATCATAGGTAAACGGACGTATATACTTTAAACATGAAAAGGAAGGGTGGGAAAAGAGTAAATTGTGGGTGAGTAAACAATAATTATGAGAAAATCATACAAAAGTGAAACAAAAATTTGTGTAATTAGAAATTAATTAGAATAATGATCAATTAGGTGTATGGAACATTAAGCATGCCTTAACGTATGAAACCCTAAGGTAGTCGACGTGCACCTCCTCAAGTCCACCACATCTCCCTAGAATCAGCTAAGTGATGGCTCAATAAAGAGTAATTTGGCATAGGTAAGTAACATATACCTCGTCAAGGCCACACCATCCCATAGAATCGGCCAAGTCATGGTTCAATAGAGAGTAGAGTGGCATAGGTAGGCAACATACACCTCGTCAAGGCCACACCATCCCATAGATTTGGCCAAGTGATGGCTCAATAAAGGGAAGAGTGGCATACTCAACATCATATGCAAAAGGGCCATGAAGTGAGCATGTGCGATTTGTCATGACGACAAACATTTTGGCCTTACAAGGATTCGAGCCCAAGACGTCTTGGTCTATATGTTAGACCTTTAACTATTATAACAATCATATATGACGCGATTAAGGCAAACACACTCAACCCGATGCAGAAGAATAATTATTTGCGTAAGAGATGGCTCAAGAGAAGGGAGAGTGGGAGATACATCGCAATATGCAAAAAAGCCATGAGTTGAGCGTGTGCAATTAGTGCAAACACGCTCGACCAGATGCGTAAGTAGATTAACATCGTATCATGGTAGAAAAAAAAAGAAAATGTAATACGACTTTCATATGACCAATAAGAAAGCATCATAGAAAAGAAAAGAGAGATTGAGAAAGAAGAATACTGGGTTAAGAATGATGCTTTGATCCTGACAAGAGCATGACGAGCCTTGTTAGATCCCCATTGCTCACATGCAAACAACAACAAAAAAATGTTAGTAAATGCTTTGATACCACTGTTAAGAGTTTATTACTAATCAATCGACCAAAGTAAAGTAAAAGAAGGAAAATAGATTGGATAGAAGAACCCGTTTCACCCGACCACCCTTGAGCTACGATTTAGACATAGCCAACCTACCACTGACGTCCCATACCGCCGGATATTAGGATGATTAATACCTTGGAAGAAATAAACACGATCATCAAGACAAAAGCCTAGCCCGCACCACCAGTGTCTAAGGCAATAGCCTTCCGATGTAATGTCCTTATGAGGGTAGCTAAGCCTCATATTTATACCTTTTCCTAGGCCCCTTGAATGGATGTGCCTTTCTAAAAGGCTCTCTATTCATTGGTTGTCCAAATCATGATATTACATGCACCTATCATTCCTTCCATCCAATCACATTAGTCCCCTTTTTATCATTAGTAAACATACCCTTCGCTTATGTAAATATCAATGACCTACCCTCACCTAAGTTATGTGTACATAGTTAATGATCACTTTCCATTATCCACGCCTATGGCACTCAAATTATCCACTTCTATGTCCATGTTAACACATATGATTGTTCTCTCATTCCACTAAAATTCCTCTAAAGAATAGGAATCTACTAATCTAATGCCGATTCACAGGTAGATTCGTGCCACAAGAGAATGACATAGTGGAAAGGAAGAAGCACCATATAAGACAAGTGGGCCATACCACAATGAATGAGAAGAGAATGTAGCTCATGCCCTTTGGGTGCTAGTAGTCTCCACAATGTTCTACTTGATGAATCAATGTGTACTAAGTGTTTTGGTGATTTAGCTCCTTGCCCTAGCTGAACTCTTCCCTTCTTCTCAATAGCTATGTCCAAATAATGGCAAGTTATGTGAAGGTACTATGAGCATAAAGGCCAAGTTATTAGTAGAATATATTGCATATGCCACCTAAGTAAGAGCTACTTGAAGTTCAAGGTGAGGGAAGCACCTTTGTGATTGATGGGCATGGTCTACATGTGTGAAAAATTTCCATAAGGGACCTGGATAGAGGTAAGACTTTGAACCCAACTAATGTACTTGTGAATCCATCATTCTTTGGTTCGTTATTCCCTACTTCTTTTTTGCTATAGTCAAGCTCTCCATTTATATTTAATATCCCCCATTTTACCTTCACCATACACTTGTTTTGTAGATACCTAGAGATGAATTGTCATTTATGTTATTACTGCTTTCAAAAGAAATCTTACAAAATAACAAACATGATTTCTATTTTAGGGTTTACATGAGGAAAGGGTTTACACGTGAACTCATCCCTATTCTATAAGATATTCTAAATGCCAGCTTGCATGTGCTTAGTTTTATGTCACTCACTATGTGAAATAAGAAGAAATATTTGCTGCAATTTAAAAACTTTGTTAATTAAGATGAAAAGAATAGTACTGGCACATAGCCAATGCCTGGAACAATTGTAGGTAGCGAATGAGGATTACATTTATTAAGGATTTCATCATGTACAAAACATTCCATATCAATGACCAATGCAAATACAATACATGTACCTCCTTGATGAGTACTTCAGAGGAGATGCTTAGTGGGGGTAAAAATATTGTTAACAAATGGGAAGTGCTTTTAGAAAGATAGGCAATATGAAACCATGTAAGCAAACCTTTATTAGGTAGTGTTTAGCTTCTCACCACTTTAACACTATGGGCAATGCTCTGGAAATTGCCATTGTACCAAAGCCACTCTCTCACGCATTATCCGAATTTAACATCTATCGAAAAACCCTACTCTTGATGTTGTCAACAAACAAGTTATTGTGTTTGGAATCATGGCGTATTTTCCTTCATGGCACTCCACACAATCATAGCATAAAAAAAATCATTCCATACATCAAGAACCCCAGGAAAACAACAATGCAAACAATCTTGTCCAATTTGTTGCCTAGGCATGTACTTGGAAATGTGAGCTTCATCTCTAAATTGAAAAATATATGTAATGTTTAAAACTTGGGCCTTTGCACCTGAAACTACACTCTCCATGACTAGGTCCACTTTTACTCTACCACCTAAGTAAGAGCTACTTGAAGTTCTAGGTGAGGGAAGCACCGTTGTGATTCTGATTGGCATGGTCTGCATGTGTGAAAAAATTCTACAAGGGACTTGGATAGAGGCGAGACTCTAAACCCAACTAATGTACTTGCCATGTTTCATTGGATCAAATTCCAACATACTTCCATTTCCATGAATCTCACAACTTCTGAACAATTAGATATCATTTAGGAGCACTTGGGTTCTCCTGTTCATATTGAAACAACTGATTTAATAACTATGTATATTGATTCCTGAGCTGCATTTTTTAAGTCTCTAGTTATCAAGAACAATCAATTTTCATCCTCTTTTACGATTCCCTATCCCTCTTCCCTTGCTTGATTATACATGGAATAGATATATATGCTAACAATTGAATAGTCTAACTCTTACTATAAATTTATAAAATACAAGATTAAACCAACAACTAATCTCTATTACAAATCGGAATCACAATGAAATCACCTTTGAAATGAAGTTTGAACAAAAATGCTACTTGCTTTAGAGTTTGAGCTTCTTACAGGCTGCTTCCAAAGACGTACGTAAAAACCTAGTATCTACAAAATGCAAACACTCGTTACTCGTAACAAAAACCCCCAATTATTTTCTTTTTCACTACTAAAAAAAGCCCTAGAAAATCAAATTTTAAATTATTTACAAATTTAGGCTTACAAAAAATGACAGTTCCAAAAGGTAGAATACACTTAGAATATGTGTGGGTATTCTAAACTATATTGTATCTATAAAGTACGTGTTTTTTAACAACAATGCAACGAGCGCGACTGATAGCAAGATATTGTACATAAAGGCGGATTAGCACACAATGTTGGCGAACGAGAGGAGCAAAACCAGAGGCACACAAGAAGTGTCGACATTAATGAACCCTCAAGAACCAGGGGGAGTCAGGGTGCCGCCGGAGCCAACAAGGGAAAGCCACAGACTACTTGTATTGTGGTCGAAAGGACCACAAAGAATGTGAGTGTTGGAGAAAGTGTGCTCATTCGGACAAATGCGAATCAAGCAAAGCCGACGCCGAAAGGTGTCAAAGATCGTAGTATATTGAAGCCTCAAGGTGAGCCAAAATGGGCCCTACCTTCGTAATTAAGCACAAAGCCAATTGGATGGGGATGAGCACCTCGAAACCGAATGAGGTGTGCTACGTGGATTTTGGCGCATTGAACCACATGACAAACCACAGGGAGTGTTTCTCGACTATGGAGAACCCGAAATAGCTAGGGGTTGTCGAAACCAGTGACGATACCCTCACCCCATCAAGCACATTGAAGACCTCCCTCTGAGCCACGCCGACTAGAAAGGAATTATGAGGAACATCTTGCACGTCCCGACGATTACGAAGAATCTTGTGTCTGTCAAACAGATCGTCGACTAGGGGATGCAGGTCAAGTCACTCATCTTCATTGAGGAGGAAGGCTGGATTATTCCACAAGGGCGTATAGAAGGGGGATGTTTATCCTAAAGACCAATGACGTCGACACCGCAATGATTGCTAAAGGAAAGAAGGTTTATTCGTACTTCAACTTATGGCATAGGCAGATCGACCATGTCAACTTCCCAATGCTTCAAGAGATTTAGGTGAAACAGGTTGTTTTCAGCTACCAAAATTCAATGGCTGGAAAGGCCAAGTATGTGAAGCTTGCCAACTAGGGAAGCAACACCGGCTTCCTTTCCCCAACGAGCAAAATCGAATCCGTAATAAGCCGATTTGATCCACTCGGATGTGTGGGGACCGGCACCGAACATGAACATCTGAAGGAGACGATATTTCATCACCTTCATTGATGACTTCGCTTGGCACACCTAGGCATACTTGATTGAGAGGAAAAGCGAAGTCTTCTCTTGTTTCTTGAAGATGAAAAGCCTTTCCGAAGGGGAGACATGTAGAAAAATCAAGTGCCTCAGGACCGATGGCGAAAAGGAGTACTTTTCCGATTAGTTCACAAGCTATCTGCAGAAGAAGGGAATTCAGCGCGAATTCTTCTGCAAATACACGCCAGATCAGAATGGCATGGCCGAAAGGAAGGATCGGAGCATAGAAGTAGCAGTTAGGGCGATGCTAGAAGAGAAGAGCATGCCCAAGTTCTACTGGGCCGAAGCGTTCAGGATGACCGTGTACCTCCAGAATCGGACATCTGCAAATGTAGTCTCACCACATGAACTATACTTCAAAAACAAGCCAAACCTGGAACACTTGAGGGTGTTTGCAGCATAGCATATGTGCATGTGTCGAAGGAAACGTGAAGGAAGTTAGAAGCCAAGGCTGAAAAATGTATCTTGGTTAACTACTCGAACGAGTAAAAGGGGCACAACTACTACAACCCCCAAACCAAATAGGTATGAGTGAGCCGCATTGTCGTGTTCGACGAATCAGCCTATGGATACTCCCTTCTAGTTCTAACCCCTGAAGACTCTTTGTCGATCCCTAAAGATGAGGCCAATGAAGTTGGCACTATCATGGATGAAGAGGAAATCAAAATCTAGAAAGTCCGATTTCATTCCAACTAAGTGGGCCGAATCCAGAAGAGTTGAGCTAAGACAGCTAGCCCATTGACAAGCCAGCTAGCGAAGAGGACTCGGCCATGCAATCCCCGCGACAAAAGTTGTAGAGATTCCTTACCCACAAATAGAAGGAGAAGAAGAATTTGTCAGAATATGGCACCAATGAGGGCACATCAGATCAGAGCCAATAGGATGGGTCCATGACTAAAGGTGGACGTCCGGAATTGAGGTCAGACTTGGCCAGGAGGGCCATGAAAATTGCCAACGAGAAGTTGCGCTAATCAACTTGTCACAAGAACCCTGTTATCATGTATGGATAGAATGAGTACATAGTGCATCATTATGTGTACATAACGAAAGTGGCCGAGATACGCAAGTCGTAGAGCTATGCGGAGGTGGCATTATATGCCAATTGGAAAACGGCCATGGAGGGAGAGATCCACGCACTGGCCAAAACTGAGATGTGGGACCTTGTTGATCCCCCCAAAGGTATCAAGCGGATCGGCTGCAAATGGGTATTCAAGGTGAAATACAACGTCGATGGCAACATTAATAGGCACAAGGCCCAACTAGTGACCAAGGGCTACTCGCAAACATACAACATCGACTACGATGAGACATTCGCGCCAATCGTGAAGATAACGACCGTCCAGGTGTTTTTCGTTGTAGTAGTGGCAAAGGGATAATAGCTACACCAGATGGACGTGAAGATCACTTTCCTGCAAGGCGACCTTGAGGAACAGTTTTACATGGTGCAGCCTCCCAGAGACTATAAACATGACCTAGAAATAAATTTACTAGTCATATAGGGAAAAAGTTGGTCTAGTTTGCAATCCCCGCATTACTACCACACTCATGATTGTGTCATAAAATTAGTGTCTATCACAAAAAAAAATCTGTCTATTAGAGTTGTGATGGCCTACCATTGTGTAGTAGAAACAAAAGATTAATATTTGAAAATCCTACAAAAGGGAATATAACAGTATGTAAATATATGATGGCTCAAGTAGTGATAGTCCACGTGTGGGAACAATGAGATACAAAAGGTTATTCCTATCTAAAATTAATGTCCCACTAATACAACAGAGATATATGTGTATCTACAATCTAGACTTTATTAGCCGCAAATTTTTACAGCACTTTCATTGGATTCTAGGTAAATGCTTTTAGTTCTTCTCGATACATGTTATGCTAATGCCTCCTTTTCTCTAATCATAATTTGACATTTGTAAGATGCATCTTCAAGTAGCCAATTGGAAACAATAATTATTAGGGGTTTTGAAAGAAGCATGGCTACAAACCATCATGTTTATTCTAGAAAGAACTTGACTTGTTTGTCTAATGTCAGGAAACTAAGTTTACTTGGGATTGATGACCTGGTATTCTAGTTTGTTAATTGCTCTTGCGTTCACATTGAAGAGGGAAATTATTTGCTGTGAATCTTCTTTCTTTATTTCTTCTTGTTGCACAACTAAATCTCGATAATAATTCGATTGAAGTCCTTGAACATGGATTCTAGAATTTGCATTTCAATGGAAGTCTATCAAGTGCTTCGTCAGATGTGTCACCTAAGTCCCTAAATTTTGACTTTTTGTATATTTGTATTGAATTCAAGCTCAACTTTGAATTTTCCTTACATAAGAATAAGTTGGGTTTGATATCTTTAAGTTAAAAAGACAACATTCAGACATCTTCTTCTTCTACTAAAAGTAACATTTAATAGTACATGATCATATTGGAAACTTGACTTGCAAACTCAATATGAACAAGATGAGAAAGAATGTTCTAAATAATGGTAGGTCCATTCTCTCATAAGCTTTTAGCAAACCAATCATACTTTGAAATTCATAAAAGCTTTTAAGTGGCTTGGACATTTTCAAACATAACTTGTTTCCGAGCTTTCAAATTCTACATTTCAAAGTCTGAATGGATAAGAGTAGGCTATACACATTTGTAACCATTTCGCATTTTGAACAATGTGATAGCAATCTAAAAGACATATTCTCGAGAACACATGGAGTAGAAATTGTTTCAAATGGAAATTAAATAATAATGTTGTACTGAAACACAAGTATATTGGATTCATACAATTCTGTGTTTTCATCGTTATTATGAATGACGTTTATGAGGTGAAAGTTATTGTAAGCTAAAAGCAAAAATTGGAAAACATACAAAATCTAGCAGTAATATCAAAAGGTGATAGAGACAATAACGCCAACAACTTTCCTAAACATCCCTACCTATATTCTTATATATTGAAAAAGTGTGTCTAGTATTACATGATTCCATTATTAAAGGTAAGATCATCATGTATTCATAAATATGTTGTTCCAAAATTTCCGCATTATATGATTTATAGATACAATAATAGGTTTAGACAACAATGATAGATTTGTATAGAAAAATGTTTTTCAAGATGGGAGTTTAAACAAGACGATAATTATCAAGTAGGTAGGCATGATGTTCAGTATTTCCTATAATTGTAGAGTTGTGCCCCAATGTGGATTGTCATGCAATTATCATAGGAAAGCAACCACTGAGCTATCAAATTTGTGGCTATGCAAAAAAATCATTTAGTTTGATTCCATGAAACAGTAAGTGTCCACGATGTTGCTTTTTGCACGGACTTGCATTAGATCCTTTTCGTCAATAACTTTTCATTCATGGAATCATCTAGAGTTGTGCTTAGCAACCTAATGGACACATTTTACCTATTCCAACACAAAAATCCTTAGTTTTCCTTTAGTATCCTCGTGTGCAAGTAGTACTATGTTCTTGATCGAGGAAGCTAGATGAAAAAACTACTTTTACAAATAATTTGTGATCTAAAATTGTTATTCTAAAACACCACCTAATGAAGTTCTAGTTATTTCAATGATATCCAACTAATTCCACCACCAAAGTGTCAAAAACGACATGTGGGGTGTTTCCTAATGTTGGTTTATATATATATATCCAACGTCATTGTGGGATAAAAGACCTGGTGTGCGGAGCAAGTCACTTTTCTCACATGTTTTTGTTGTTATCTGAAGCGTTGTCGAGGGCCAGTATGAACAAGTTGGTGAGACAGATTGACCATCATCATGGTTATACAGTTTGAACATCATCGATTGGATATAGCAACACACACACACATATTTCAATTTCCTTACACACATTTCAATTTCCTGGGAACCACTTGAGAGTTCGAGTTAGTTTTGTCAAAGTCCTGGTGAAGACAAAGTAAACAGTTCCACACACACTTAACATGTGGGGAGGAGTATGTGTGCATGACATATTTCACGATGCCAATATAAACATCTTGGTTGGTGTCTTCATTTCCTCCTTACATCTCAAGTCATTGTCTTGAATCTTGACTCATCAAGGGTTCGAATCCTTCTCAACCACACTTATATTATCTATCACTCCAACACAAGGGCTTCAAATCAATATCTTCTTACAAATCCAATCCAATCGATATATGTATATATATATATATACATATTTCTATAGTTCATACTAGTAGAGTTTACCCCCCTAATTAGACTTCTTTCTTTCTTTCTTCTTGTTCTTTTTCTTCTAATCATTCAAAAAAGCTTTGTAATTTGTAATATGTCAGAAACAAGTTGTTTGAATAACGTTAATGCTCCAATCCTGCATCCCCATCAAAGCTCCAACAGCAGCGGCAATGACAATAGTGACAGTAGTATGAATGATCATGAGCCCATAAGAGTTTTCCCCTGTTTTTTCTGCTCAAGGAAGTTCCATAGCTCTCAAGCTTTAGGTGGACATCAAAATGCCCACAAAAGAGAGAGATCTGCAGCGAAGAAGTGCAACAATATCAACAATCTTAGGAATCATATCAGGCAGGGCGATATTGGGCTTATGATTGATCAAAAAATTAATTACAATGAAGACACGATTAGTTATAACGATCAACAAAGGTTCTCGAGCAATATTGTGGGTATCAAACCTCATTCTTTTGTTCCCAAACCGATGATTTCTGCCCGATTTGGTCAATCAGATCATCCATCCCAATATGGCAATGGCGTTATGCAATCATTTCACAATCATGAACATGATCATAGAAGATTCATCACAAATTCTCTTCAGCAAGATGAACACCATTTCTCCCCTCCTTACTTAGACCTAACCCTTCATTTGTAATTAACTTATTAGCAACATATATAAGAACATTTTTTTGTATATAGATTCTATTCTGTGTGTCGAGGATTGATCAAAAGTTAATCTTATTTCAAAATTAATTAATTACTGAGCCAGATGTGAGAAAGAGGATCCAATAGCAGAGGTTACCGGTCAATGGGCACCAATCATGTTTTGTTTAGGGTTTCTTGAAATAGCCACACTTTTACTGGTATTTACGGATATGTGCCCGAAGAGGCGGGACCCCAAAACAACCATATGAAGGGTTACCATTCGACCCGGTTTGCCTTCATTATCAGGTTCACATTTTGTAGGAAAGGCCAACAAGCCCACTTGGGATAGGTAAAGTAAAACCTTTGCCTTGAACAATTTTATATTGATATATCGCCCACGAATCAGCCCAAAGTGCCCACTACTCATTGTACCAATGAATGAACCTTCGTTACACATAGCGATGGGAGCCCATTACCAAGGTTGGAGTGCCACACTCAATAAATACGAGGGAAACTTAACCCCAATGAAAAGTACGAGCCGCTCTCAAAAGTGTAGAAGGTAATCTTAGCTAGATAACCAAGTGGTCAAGAGTTGGGAGAACACTAAACCACTTGATGAGTTAGAAACTCGGGAAACTTAACCCTAATGGAAAGTAAGGCTCACTCTCAAAGTGTAGAAGGTAATCGTAGCTTGATAACCAAGTGGCCAAATGTTGGGAGCACATTGGACCTATTACGGGCATGACCATATCCCGTGGTAAGGTTTACCGTAGTATTCTATACACGTGGATAAAGTGTGAGGGTTAAACAAGAGTGTAAAGAACAAAAGGATTACTTTTAATACTTGGGATTGGGACAACCCATTAGGCCAAGTGTGAACTTGCCTGGGGGCTTTAGGTTGGGCTATAAATATGAGGCCTAGCTACCCTCATTTGATACATTATCAACTACGTCGAGACTCCGTCATTGTGGTGGGTCAACTCTTGCAGCGAGCGCACCAGCAAGCTCTAACAGGAAAAGTTGAGAGCATTGTGTGAAGATGGATTTCAAACCAAGACAAGAGATTAGAGCACCTTCATGGGTTAGAAACTAGGGAAATCTTTAGAGCATTGTCTGAAGATGGATTTCAAACCAAGACTACAGCTTAGTGCATCGAAGCCACATCTTTAGATTAACACACTCAAAACTTAATAGCTTGGTTTCATCGAGAGGCCACTTGTATAGAGAGAGTGTGATAACAAGCTCAAAACTTAATAGCTTGGGTTTATCGATAGGCCACTTATGTAAGGGTGTGATTGAGATCACTTGGTCCAAGATTACACAAAGAAGAGGGAGGTAAGTGTAACCATACGTTCAATGGTGCCATGAAAACTAGGACTTGAGATAGTTAGCCAAGGTCAATGGATAATGAAAACCGTTCGAGAAAGGGAGATCATTCTAATGAATTGTAAGCAAAAATAACAAAGTGTAAATATTGTAGAACCTTCCAACGAACACCTTTGATAGTTAAAAGGTTTGGAGAAGATTATGAGAAGGAAGCCTAATGAAATAGCATGCATGATTACCAATGACCATCATAATCAAAACCTCAACACCCAATATCAACTAGGTACATAAGTTAGGTACATTAGATACGGTGTTGTGAGGAATTCTAGCTACTGGGAGAAAAGGTGCCCGAGAGCACGTGAACGGGGCATGCATTGATGCACTCGAAATGTCTTTTGTACAATCATATGTAAATTAGTGTTAGTTTAAGTATTGAGGAATACAACTTGGTAGGAATGATTCGATAGGCACTTTAAGGCCACATGCACAGAGAATAATAATGATAGATGATGGAGGGAATCAAGGGGAAATCTCTATCCAAAAGCGGTTGTCTTTATGGACGAAGTGTTGTCAGTTTGAGTGCCGAGATCGCTCCCTCTCTCTGTCTCGTGTGTTGTACTCATTCGAGGAAGAAGGTGAAGCCTCTGAACTCCCGACCAGTGGTTCATCATTCTATGTTCCTGTGTGTGTGTGTGTGTCTCGAGAGCGCGTAGCTCTGACACCAGCCGAGTCCAGTTGTATTCCTCTCTTGTTTAATCTATTTCGTTTTCATTGTAACCGATTGTTCTCTTTGTGTTGAGTATGCATCCCCATTTTTTCTCCATCTGTCACTCGCGTTTACCCGAGTCCTGAGCCCGTGTGCTCACTCCCTGTTAACCAACGATCGGGCTAGAACAACACACATCTTTGAACCCGTGCACTAATTGTCCGGCATCCGAGAACCGATCCGGACCGGATACGTGACCGGACATCGATCCGGCGAAAGTATCCGGACGACCTTCCAACTCCCACCGGCTCCTTGGTCCGAGACCCCCATGGTCCCGTCCCGCTTCGACACATACACACGAAAATCCGCAACATCTTTGGTGAACCGGACGTGAAAGGGCGGCAGAGGAGTCTGAAGATGAGAGGAAGTGAACTAGCTGAAGCCATGGCGGTGGCAGTTGACCGGTTCGTTAACGCTCATGAAAGCACCAATGGCCTTGACAGGGCCGTGGAAACAATAGTCGGTACGAAAGGCCGTTTCAACGGGAAGGATGTCATGAACTATCTTGAGGCCTTCAAGGCTAAGATGCTGATGAAAGATATTCCGAAAGATAGATGGTTGTCCGTGCTTCCCCAAGTAGTTACGCTAAACATCCACGCAGAGGTGCTCGAGTTGCAGGCCGACTCCTGAAGTTGGCCGAAGTTCGATGAGACGCTACTCGAAAGGTATGGCTTCGATGAATCATTCTGGTTGTCGAAGAGGGAGCTGATGGAGTGGGTCGAGAGCCCTCGTAAGGGGAGGAACACATCGGCGCTCCTCTAAGAGTTTGAAAAACGATTTTGCCCGGCTCTCAACGTTGGAACGGACCGTGCTTGATTCAAGCCGGGTCCTACTATTCATCAAGTTGGTAGACGTGCTTGATCAAGAGAAGGTGAGACTTGTCACAATTATGTCAAGATTTGAACTCTGAACCTCTTGTATTATAGTCAAATGTTATATTATAACCAACACATCCAAGTGCATAATCGTGCTATGTATATTTTCATAGATTATCTATTCACATTCTAGGAGTTTTTAAAAAGTTCTAAACTAGGAGGTTCTAGAGGGTTCTAGAATATTCTTCAAAATATTCTAAAGAATATTCTAATGCATGTACTTCAACTCACTGTATAAATACTTGTAACCTCCTTGGTCCGTTTCAAAGGGGATGCAACACCAGTCATTCATACATCAATCTAATATTCTCATTTCGCCTCATCTTTGTCTCCTTGATCTATTTTTGTCTTCATGCCCTCATGTCGCTCACAACATCTCGAGTTCCTGTCATGATATGGCAAGACTCGAACCCATGACCTTAGGTTATATGGGTCGAGCTCTTGACCATTAGACCATCTATTGTAATACGTAGGATATTATTTTCATTTACATTTTATTATAGGAAATTAGTGTATATTCCAGATTTCTCTGGAACATTCTAGAAGCTTCAGGATTACTCCTGAAAACACTATAAAAGAGGGCACTAGGCATTATGTTGAACCAAATTGGTTCAACGCCAGTCTTAAGCCTTTTAGCCACCGTTGTATATTCTCTTCATATAATAAATATCTTTCTTATCATCACTCTCTCTCTCTCTCTCTCTCTCTCTCTCTTTCTCTCTGTCTCGCTCACTTCTTCCTTCTCTCAAAGAAGTTCCACACCTCTCATAGTACTAATCCTTCGTTTAGTACTAATTCCTTCTCTGTCTCAGTACTGTTCATGACAGTTTGAACCAATTTTCCTACCTTCTGTCTCTCTCATTTCCTACTAATCTTTTATTCCTCTTTTCTTTCATTCCATGGCCACTGTTAGCGTTGAAGAATATCAATCTGTTTTCTCGGAATTCCAATGCTTGAAGGAGAAGTTCCATGCTTTGGAACAAGAAAACCAACGGTTGCTGGGGGATCTTCAGCAAATCTCCTTAGAAAAGCAGCAAACGCAACAACAACATGGGGAACTTGCGTTACGCGTGCAACAACTCGAAGCCACCATCGTAGCGATGCAACAACATGGGCCCGGAACACAAGGGATTCATAAAGAACCTAAGATTGGCCTTCCCACGAAGTTCGATGGAACGCGATCGCAGTTTAGAGGGTTCCTTAACCAGGTACGATTAGTTATTCAAATGCATCCTTCCCGATATCCCACCGATGCATCACGAGTGGGTTTAGTAGGCACTTTGTTAAGTGGCTCAGCGTTGTCATGGTTCGCTCCACTATTAGAAAAGGAATCTCCGTTACTCAACAATTTTGAAGAGTTTCTAGGTGAGTTTAAAGCATGTTTCGGAGATACTGACAGCATCAGGACCGCAATCAACAAAATCCGGCGATTACGCCAAGGTGACCGTCCAGCCTCCGCATACGCTGCAGATTTTCGCCTACTCGCCGCCGATATCCCTTGGGATGATCAAGCGTTGATGGAGCAATTCCGTTATGGTTTACGCAACGACGTCAAGGATTTACTCTTGACCTTCCCCGAAGAGCCAAAGTCCTTAACAGAAGCAATCAGTCGCGCGGTGAGATGTGACAACCGCCTCTTTGAGCGACGTTCGGAACGACAGCTACAGATGCCGAGGGCAAGATCAGAGCCCACCTACGCCTCAGTGGTAGCAAGACCTTTTCCGAGGGAGTCATATAATGCGTCTCCAGCGAATACTCCGACTCCAATGGAGATTGACACTACACGTCGTCGAGGGCCATTATCCGAAGAAGAAAAGCAGCGACGCCGTACAAATCGACTATGTCTTTACTGCGGTGGACCAGGACATATCGCAATAAATTGCCCCCATAGGCCAAGAAGACAGGTAAACCAAATAGTCGCTAGTTCTAATTGTACTAAATCCGAACCTATTTCAGTAGGGATATCTGATAGTCCTAATAGTACTAATATCCCAGATCTAGCAAACAAATTTGATGTCCTTAGTCAGTTAGAAGAAGAGTTAAACGACTAAGTCCAGCCAAAATCGGAGCCGTTTGGTTGGACAACCCTAGATCTGTGCAGCCCATTAGTGGTTCCATTCCCTCTAAGCAAGTTAGTGATGTGTTCCTAGCCCAAGTAATAGTTAGTACTAAAAGTACCCCTCCAGTACATGTCCTAGCACTCCTAGATTCCGGAGCTAACTCTTGCTTTATGGATAAGAAATTTGCTCAAGCTCATAAGATATCCCTAAGAAAACTCCAGTGTCCAGCCTCTGTAGTAGTCATTGATGGACGTCCCATTGCTTCCGGAAATATCCTAGAAGAGTCAGAGCCCATTAATATTGTCCTAGATAACTTAGTATGTGTAGTATCATTTAATATTATTAGTATCCCAGAACATCCTATAGTTTTAGGACTACCGTGGTTCGAGTTACATAACCCTGACATAGATTGGAGAACAAGAGAAATCCGGTGTCGACAAACCCAAGGGTCAACTCAGAAGATGGCAACCATTTCGCTACGTCAGTTGCGTAAAGAAGGGCACAAGGAGGAAATGTTCCTCTTTGCAATATCAGTAAACCCCTCCAACACCACTAAAGAAGAATCCACCGTTCAACTTCCCGAGAAGTATCGCCATTACACCGATGTGTTCGATAAAGTACAAGCCAACACACTTCCTCATCATCGACCGTACGATTGCCCCATTGATTTACAACCGGGAAAAGAGCCGCCATGGGGACCGATCTACAATTTGTCACCAACCGAGCTGGAAGTCCTTCGGGCCTATATAGAGGAGAATTTGGAAAATGGTTTCATTCGGCATTCGAAATCTCCAGCCGGTGCGCCCATTTTCTTCGTCAAGAAAAAAGATGGATCGCTTCGTCTCGTTGTAGATTACCGTGGCTTGAATAAGGTTACAATCAGGAATAGGTATGCTCTTCCCCTTATCTCAAGTCTTTTAGAACGGATCAATGGTGCCAGGTTCTTCACGAAGATCGACTTACGGGGAGCATATAACCTCGTACGGATCCGACCAGGAGACGAATGGAAGACCGCGTTTCGCACCAGATATGGGCACTTCGAGTATACTGTCATGCCGTTCGGCCTCACTAATGCGCCGGCAGTCTTCCAGCACATGGTTAATGATATATTCCGAGATCTATTGGATGATTGTTTGATCATCTATTTGGATGATCTACTGGTTTATTCAAAGACCCAAGAAGAACATGATTCTCATGTACTATTAGTACTAAAACGACTTCGAGAACATGGTTTGTATGCAAAGCTAGAAAAATGTAGTTTCGGGTGCAACCAAGTGGAATTTCTCGGCTACATCATTTCGTCAGAAGGCATCTCCATGGACCCAGCTAAGGTCAGAACGGTGGTAGAATGGCAGACTCCGCGTTCGGTACGGGATGTGCAATGCTTCTTAGGCTTTGCCAAATTTTACCGGAAGTTCATACAGGATTACTCAAAGATCGTTCTACCTCTCACACAACTTACCAGGAAGGGACAACCGTTCACCTGGTCTGAAGAAACGGACATGGCTTTCGAGAGTCTTAAAAAAGCATTTACATCGGCTCCAATTCTAGCTCATGTCGATCCGGAGAAACCATTCATTATCGAAGCTGACGCATCGGATTTTGCATTGGGGAGCATTCTGTCACAACAGGGGAATGATGAAAAGCTACATCCTGTGGCTTTTCACTCACGCAAGTTTGATGCCACCGAAATCAACTACGAAATCCATGATAAGGAGCTATTGGCAATAGTGGATTCTTTTATGCAATGGAGGCATTTTCTGGAGGGATCCTCTCATCCAGTCACCGTATTTAGTGACCACAAGAATCTTGCCTACTTTCAGGATGCTCGTGTGTTGAATCGACGTCAAGCTCGGTGGGCCCACTTCCTCACGCGTTTCGACTTCAAAATTACATATCGTCCGGGGAGGCACCAAGGGAAGGCAGATGCATTATCACGGCGTTCGTATCTAGCACCCCGTCCCGGCGAGCCAGCTTTCGATAACCAAAAACAAGTCATCTTGGGACCGGCACGATTACAAGCAACACAAATCTTTGACATGCCTATGGATTCTCGCGTTATCGATACCATACGTGAAGACTTGAAGACAGATGCGTTCGCCCAAGCTATACTAGCACAAATTGATCCCTCTCGAGCGTCGTGTTCACAGTCGCAACCACCAGGTACAGACTATCGGCAATTCAAATACCATGATGGATTACTCTTCTTTAAAGAACTTTTGTATGTTCCTAATGGTTCTTGCCGCCTTCGAGTAGTACAAAACTGTCATGACACATATACAGCTGGGCATTTTGGTAGTACTAAAACATTACATTTAGTACAACGATCATTCTGGTGGCCCTGTATGCGACAATTTGTCGAGGATTTTGTTCGGACTTGTGATACATGTTGCAGAGCGAAAATGCCAAGGCATCATCCATATGGTTTATTAGAACCATTATCAATTCCAAGCAAGCCGTGGCAATCCATTGCTCTAGACTTCATCACAGATCTTCCAGTGTCTAAGGGGTTCAATGCGATTCTAACGGTGGTCGATCGATATACGAAGATGGCTCATTTCTTGCCATGTACTAAGGAGATCTCCAGTGAAGACACTGCCGAAATTGTCATGCGTGAAGTATGTCGGCATCATGGACTCCCCGATAGTATCATCAGCGACCGTGGACCCCAGTTCGTGTCAAAATTCTGGAAGCACCTTTTTAACATGCTCAAGGTCACTTGTAACCTCTCTTCCGGCTACCACCCACAAACTGACGGCCAAGCTGAACGAACAAATCAAACGTTGGAGCAGTATCTGCGGTGCTTTCTCAGCTATCATCAGGACGACTGGGCAGATATTCTCCACTTCGCCGAATTTGCCTATAACAACTCTATCCACGCATCCACTAAAGTTACGCCATTTTATGCTTATACGGGATGTCACCCCCGGTGGAGTGTACTTGAAACCCCAGAGGTATCCACAAATCCGTGCGCGGAGGATCGTTTGGAGCGGTTACGCAAGATACAAGCGGATTTATCTACTCATCTCCAGCAAGCTCAACAAACACACAAGGTCTACGCGGATCGTCATCGACTTCCATCTAGTTTTAATATTGGAGATCGGGTGTGGTTGCTACGACGACACATCAAGACTACTCGCCCATGTGAGAAGTTGGATTATCGGCGATTAGGTCCTTTCCGTATTATTGGAAAGATTAATGATGTTGCTTTTCGTCTCGATCTACCTCCTCAACTTCGGATACATCCGGTGTTTCATAGTTCTCTCTTCGAACCCTACCACGAGAGCACCATCCCAGAACGTCTTATCCAACCTCCACCCCCGATCGAGCTTGAAGATGGGCCGGAGTACGAGGTTGCCGCCATTCTTGATTCCAAGATTGTTCGCAACAAGCTCTACTATCTAGTCGATTGGCTAGGCTATAGTCCCAGCGAACGTACTTGGGAACCGATCGAGAATGTAACCAATGCTCGTGCTCTTCTTGAAGACTTCCATCGTCAATATCCACACAAACCGGGTCCTCAATCCAAGACGACTCGTGACACTCGTCGTTTTAAAGGGGGGATAGTGTCATGATATGGCAAGACTCGAACCCATGACCTTAGGTTATATGGGTCGAGCTCTTGACCATTAGACCATCTATTGTAATACGTAGGATATTATTTTCATTTACATTTTATTATAGGAAATTAGTGTATATTCCAGATTTCTCTGGAACATTCTAGAAGCTTCAGGATTACTCCTGAAAACACTATAAAAGAGGGCACTAGGCATTATGTTGAACCAAATTGGTTCAACGCCAGTCTTAAGCCTTTTAGCCACCGTTGTATATTCTCTTCATATAATAAATATCTTTCTTATCATCACTCTCTCTCTCTCTCTCTCTCTCTTTCTCTCTGTCTCGCTCACTTCTTCCTTCTCTCAAAGAAGTTCCACACCTCTCATAGTACTAATCCTTCGTTTAGTACTAATTCCTTCTCTGTCTCAGTACTGTTCATGACAGTTCCTAGCCTCGTCACATCTAGCTCCAAGTTCATTCGTCGCTCGTAGCCCCATCATCTGTGCTCCGTCCTAGTCCGTGCTTGGTGTGCCCTGTGAGGAATAGCGCAGAATATAGCTCGGCCACAACCGAGTAATGAATCACTTCTATGAGAATCAAATACAGAAATGGGAAGTGGAGAGTACACACAAAAAGGAGTACACAGGATGTTTACGTGTAAAACCCTGAATGGGAAAAACCACAGGAGCCCATAGACTCCAACTATCACTATGAAGAAAAGAGGGTACAATCAGAGACTCGGAGGCAACGACCTCAAGCTCTAATTCTTCACCAACCGGCGGTTACAACAAAGTATTTCTCTGTATCTCACACTCTCTCTCTGTCGCTCCCTAAACAATAGTTACAACGATATAAACAACTACAACATACAACACTCTCACTTTCAAGGTGATTACCCTAAGTCATATTTATACACATATGAACTTAGGGCTATTTACAAATATAGCCTCAATAGGCTTACTCAAGACATATTTACAAATTTGTCTTCTCTTCCAATTCTCACTGGGTCTCCTCAGGTTTCCGGATCTCTCCCGGTTCTCACCGGGTCCTTTTCATTCATCACCAGATCCCATCCGGAGGGACCAATTTCCCAACAATCTCTCACTTCACTCCGGCATGGGATGTCTTGTCAGCCCGATCCGCTTTCGGCACGCGTCCAGCTTGTCGGTTGTCAACACCTTGGTTAGCATATCTGACCTGTTCTCCTCTGTGTGGATCTTCGTCAGCATGAACTCTTGATCTTCTACTCTCTCCCTGATCCAATGGTACCTCCGCTGGATATGTTTCGTTCGGGAATGGTAGACCACATTCTTTGCAAGGTGGATGACACTTTGACTATCGTAGTAGAGACAATATTCCTCCTGTTGGATCCCTAGCTCTCCGATGAAGTCCTTCATCCAGATTATCTCCTTGCCGACTTCTACAGCTACCATGTACTTCGCCTCCATGGTTGACAATGCAACTATCTTCTGCAGTCTGGACTGCCATGATACAACTCCCCCTGTAAGTCATGACATATCCGGATGTGGACCAGTTGGTATCCGCATCAACCAACATATCTGAATCTGTGAATCCGTCAAGTTGGGGATTACTGGAGCTGAACCGGAGGGACATACTCGAGGTACCTTTCAAGTACCAGAGTATCCACTAGATCGCATTCCAATGTTCTTTGCCGGGATTGCTCATGAACCAGCTCACCACTCCGACTGCATATCCGATATCCGGCCGGGTACATACCATTGTGTACATCAAGCTCCCGATGGTAGAGGCATATGGTATCTTCATCATATCCGTCTTCTCCGCCTTTGACTTGGGGCTTTGTTTTCCAGATAGCTTGCAGTTTTCTAGAAGTGTCGATCCGACCGGTTTTGCCTTTGACATGTTGAACCTTTGGAGTGCCTTTGTCACGTACTTTTCCTATGACAACCACAACAGCTTCTTCGACTGGTCTTGGATTATGTGCATTCTCAATATCTGTCTTGCTGGCCCCAAGTCTTTCATTGAGAAGGTTCGGTTCAGAGCCTTCTTCAGCATCCGTATCTTGACTTGGTCTCGTCAGATGATCAACATCTCATCCACATATAGGAGTATCAGAAATCTCCTCCGTCAAATTTTTTCACAAACACGCAGTGATCGGCTTGCGTTTTGTGGTACCCGTGGTCGGTCATGAAGGAGTCGAACTTCCGGTATCATTGGCATGGGGCTTGCTTCAGTCTGTATAGACTCTTCTTTAGCCGGCACACCAGTTGCTCCTTCCCTTTCTTCTCAAATCCTTCTAGTTGATGCATGTAGATTTCTTCTTCAAGGTCACCATGTGGGAATGTTGTCTTGATGTCCAGTTGCTCTACCTCGAGGTCCATGCTTACCGCTATGCCTAATACCGTCCAGATGGATGTCATCTTTACTACCGGGGCAAAGATCTCATCGAAGTCCACTCCTTTCTTCTGCTAGAACCCCTTCACCACGATTCGGGCCTTATACCTTGGTGGATTTCCGGCGTCTCCCGGTTTTAGCTTGTACACACTTATTCCGGAGTGCTCTCTTCCCTTTTGGCAACTCCATCAGTTCATATGTGTGGTTCTCATGCAGGGAATCCATCTCATCCTGCATGGCACTCAACCACTTCCAGTTGTAGGTGTCTTCCTTTGCTTCTTCGAAGCTTTCCGGCTCCCCCTCATCGATTAGCAACACGTGCTCTGCATCCGGAAATCTTCGGGGGGCTCTTCTCTCTCAAAGAGGATATCTCCGTCCATAGTTTCTGACTACCGGTTCCTCTGTTTGTTCCGAATCTGAATCCGATTCGGGATCTTGTCCGGTTCTGGGGTCTTCTTCTTCTTCTTCTTCTTCTTCGGTCGGTTCGGTTTATTGTCCGTATCCGGCTGGTGCATCAAGTGTCATCTGGTCACCGGCTAACATCCGGTTTTCAACCGGATATATCATTGTGTCCTCAAGACGGTCTTTATTGGATGATCTAGAGTTCATCATCTTCTTCTCCGACTCCTAGTCGGCAATGGTCATGTCTTCCATGAAGACTATGTCCCGACTCCGGAAAACCTTCTTGTCGACCAGATCCCACACCCGGTAACCGAACTCATCATCGTCGTATCCAAGGAATATGCATGGGCGGGACTTCGGATCTAGCTTTGCTCTTTTGTCCTTCGCCGCATGCACGTATGCGAGACACACAAACACCTTCAGATGCCGGTAAGATACATCTTTACAGGTCCATACTTTTTGAGGTGAGTCTCCTCCCAAGGGCATTGAGGGTGATCTATTTATCGCATAGGTCGTCGTTGTCTGCGCCTCAGCTCAAAACGTCGTGGGTAACTTGGCATATGCGAGCATGCTCCAGACTCTCTCCATTATGGTCCAGTTCATCCTTTCGACCAGCCCGTTTAGTTCCAATGTCTTCGGCACAGTAAACTCAAGCCGGATCCCCTTCGATCGGCAATACTCCTCGAACTGCCCCCGGTATTCTCCTCCATTATCTACTCGAACCGCCTTCAGCTTCCGCCCGATTTCTCTTTCCACTCTCGCATGGAGCTCCTTGAAGACAGATAGCACCTGATCCTTCGTCTTCAATGGTGAGACCCACAGCTTCCAGCTATGGTCATCTATGAACGTCACGAAGTACTGTGATCCGCAATGTGACTTCGTGTCCACTTGACACACATCGGTATGCACCAAATCCAGTGGTGCATTCCGTCTCATCGGTGGTCTTGACCGGAAGGAGGTTCGGTTTTGCTTGTCGGCCAAGCAATCGGTACACTTCTCAAGTTGCATGTCCTTCACCGGAATGAGATTATCTTCGACAAGCCTCCTCATCCGCTTCTCACTCATGTGACACAATCTTTTGTGCCACAGCTCACCGGCAGTGTCGGATGCTATGTTCACTTCTTCCCGGCATATCCGGGCATTCATCAAGTACAGTGTGTTGATCTTCCAGGATCTAGCCACTATCAAGCTTCCCTTGCTGAACTTCATAACTCCGTTCCACATGCTACCCGTGTAACCTTCATCATCTAGCCGACCGGCTGATATAAGGTTGAGTCGAACCTTCGGAATGTGTCGGACATCCCTCAACAACAATTTGCATCTGGTTGATGTTGGCAACAACACATCTCCTATTGTTTCGCATACAACATGGTCTGGTTGTGACTGACCATACTTTTTTGGATGAGGAAGACGTGGTTAAAACTTATATTATTAAGCAGAGAAGGAACCCTACATCCAATCCCATCACCATCCAAACAAAAGCGCTTGAAATCATATACTTTATCTAAATGTTGTACATCTGGCTTGGGGGTATAAGCTTCAGCGATCAACCTTGATAGCACAGGAAGTGTGAAAGCATCGCACCTCGCTAATTTCTTGGAGAACCTACTAAACATTTGATCTATGTGATCATGTGTATGACCAACTAGCAAGAAGTTGACCTTAATATTTCTTAAAATACCCTTTTCTACTAACATTCTCAACTAACCAAACACAATTGAGTTCTTGTTTTCTCTCGCCGTGTTGTCAAGTTGCACGTATAGTACTGGTGGGAGTAAACCTTTCCAACTCTGACGTATAGTACTGGTGGGAGTAAACCTTGCCAACTCTGCAAAACTCTTTGCATGAATGTCACTGTAAGATTAGGGTCGTTGTGGATATTTGGATAAGTTGGGAACACTAGAGGCCTTATTGTCTGACAATATAGAAGGCATCCTACTAAGTGCATCTACACTAGGCATTCATCTCCAACATCCTTGGGCAACCTTCGAAAATGTGGCAAAAAATATTTTCTTCTGATCCATCCCATCTATAATCAAGCACATATATCTTTCTGAAGCGCTTTTTGACAATAGTGCATATCTTTAGATCTTTCCGATGCTTGGCTTTCTCGATGTTCTCTCAATAAATTCTTATATTTTGTTATTTCTTCATCTGTTGTCCCACTCTTTGCCATGCTTTTTAAACTCGCGCATATAGAACAAACACCCATCCAAACCTTGCGGGGTATGACCACATTGTTAAACTTTGATCTAAAATGTCGATATTGTATGTAAGGTACACTTTCCAATAACATGTCATCCTTATACCTCACGACGAGTGAAGTTATCTAACAAATGTAACATTCCAGTGGTGGGCATAACATCACATTGCTTCGAGAAATATATCTCCATCCATCTAACGGCATGCCGCCCAATTAGACCCTTACATGTAGATTATGTATTGTTGAAAGGTACCCACCACTCCTTAAGTAATCTATGATGAATTCTTTGTAGCCTCATGTTCCCGACGCTATAGGCAATTTTAAAAGTAGCTCAACAACTCTTCATAGTAAGTGCAAGGTAATATTCCACCTGCTGAGAACATGACACTACCTGATGGTCCTTAACAAGTTGCATATTGGCAATTACCAATGGATCTTGTTCGTCACCATTGAGAGACAAATACTTTTGTCGCAACCCCCGCAAGTTTGCCTTTCCAAATTTTGATAGACAAAGGCTCCCACAACATACCTTGCATATATCAATTGCAATTTGACGATCCGAACACAGAAAATTATATTGTTTAACGCTCATTTGTCGAGGAACTCTTCGAAAATTTAGAGGCTTGTTAACACAGTCGTCGTCAACATTCGAAAAATTGGACTCGTGATGATTTTTATCTAGTTTAATATTTCTTCTTTTACCTAAGTTAAAAGTCTCTATCAAAAAAAGTGACGTCGAACTTTGCTCTCGATCGTCATGTGACTTTATATGGCACCGTTTATTATTAACATGGTTATATTCCTCGATTGAGAATAACGAGTTATCTGATAATTTAAAAGGCTCAATAGAAAACAAAGAATTTTTACTCAAGTTTGAGGACATTTTGAGTAAGGGGGGCTAAGATCACGAGAGTCCAAAATAGGCTCAAGTTTAGTTCTATAATAAGTGCCATGTCCAAAAGCTTTTTTTTTTAAATACAAAATTTTAAAACAAATTTAAAAAATAAAAATAAAAAACGAAACTATATAAGGGAAAGTCATCTTCTCATTGTCATTATCGCATTCAAACAACAAAAGAGCACAAGAGCGCAAGAGCAACCAAGATTTCTAGTTTTCGCCTCCCCGGTCAAGTCGACACCAACATTAGCAACATGAACAAGGGAAAGAAGATTGCCAGGTATGTTTTCCAAACTATATTTTTAGATTCTTCAAAGATTCCTAGTTTGTTAATTTTTGCGTCCAGAATTTGATGCTTTCAATCGAGTTCTCATAATTACAACGAGAACTTGATGCAATGCATCGAGTTACCATTAAAAGGGTGTTCTCTTTCAATGGGAACTCGATGCACTACATCGAGTTCTCGTTGAAAGGGGGGAGAACGCAATGCACTACATTGAGTTCCCGTTAAAAGGGGGGAGAACTCGATGCAGTGGATCGAATTCTCATTGAAAGAGTGCGTCAAATACAAAGACAACAACTCATCGAACCTCTTGTTCGATGTTGATAGCTCGGTGGGGATGTGCAAAGTCGGGATAGATTAACAAAATTTTGTAACTGACTCGTGCCACCCGAAAGCTTTGGTCTCACAAGCAACCACACCACCAAAGTCTGCCAATTAATCAAAACTAGAACATAAGAAGTACAAGAAAAGGTAGCAACCTGAGGAGGACGAGCCCGAGGTACTCGAGTTCATGGAAGATGAGGAGGAAGATGTCAAGCTCGAAGTTATTCCTCTAGAGGGCCACATTGCATCGGGAATACTCACCTCCGAGGTGAATTGGATCAGAGAAAACATTGTAAAGTCGACGCTTGTCCGTAAAGGACAACTATTTCACTTGCCGATTTCCTCTATTCATACGCCACCCATTGATCCTGAAACAGGAAGGCGGGATCTAGAAATAAGAGAGCCACATTCAAAGCATGTGCAAAACTTAAAAAGAAAAATAAAGATAAATCCACATGCCACTATAGTGCCATTCTTAATAATGGTAGACCCTAATCAGTGCCCCACTGTTGCTGACTTTAAGTACAGTTCGGCTAATGACTACACATATTACGTGATTGGAGGATCCTGTCACAGACATGACAACAGTCATGTCAAGATTTGAACTCTTGACCTCTTGACATATATAGTCAAGTGTTGTGTTCTAACCAACACATCCAAATATATGGCCATGTTATGTATATCTTAGTAGATTATTGGTAGATTATCTATTTTAAGTTCTAGGAGTTTTTAGAAAGTTCTAGAACTAGAAGGTTCTAGAGGGTTCTAGAATATTCTCCAAAATATTCTAATGCATGTACTTCAACTCATAGAATAAATACTTGTAAACTCCTTGGTCCCTTTCAAGGGATTCAACACCAGTCACTGACACATCAATCTAGTATTCTTGTTTAGCCCCATCTTCTCTCCTTGATTTACATCTTTGTCTTTATGCTCGCTCTTGTATTGTTCCTAACGTCTTAAGTTCCTCATCTCGTTGCTCCCAACTTCCCGAGTTCTAGCCTCATCATGTTGAGTTCCACGTCTGTAACCTTATCGGTCGTAGCCACGTCATTCGTGTTTCATCGTAGTTTAGGGTTGGTGTGTCCATGACAGATCCCACTCTGCTCAAGCTCAATGTCAACTTGTGAAGGAGTATCCTCTTACCCCATTCTTCAAATATGTAAAATGTAAAGTGTACGTTGGCCTTACACATGAAGAAGCCAAGTTGCTAGCTTGAGATCATAACAATGATAATGACTACAAACAAAAGATGTCATGTATCGAGCTCATCAGGTTCTTCCATCACGAGTACCTTGATGCGTTGCAATAATTTGGTCCTAGGCTACATCTTGGATTGCGACGAAAATGTCTACTTGAAGTGGGGATAGAAGTTGACAAAAGCACCAAGTCTAAAGGCCTAAGAAAATATGACTTGTGGTTTCAACTTGCGTTCAGAACAGGGGAGGTGTGGGACCTCCAAGATGGAATTTTTAGTATGTGGGAGCGAAAAGAAATAAAGAGTCAAAGATCAAAGAAGGCTAAGCTCGATCCACAAGTGGAGATAAATTCTAAGTCACGTAAAAGTGACTTAGTAATTGAAGAATTAGCCGAGGATATGAAGCTACTTCCTTGATGATCATTGCAAGGACTCAAAGATGACAAATTATTAATATCTGTATTATCAAGAGTGGCTGCTAAGGAGTTCAGCCTTGATGAAATGGTCACAGAGTTTCAAAAGTGAGTATTCTATGTGATGACTTATTTTCATTGTATTGATTTGTTGATTTGCTCTTCATTCTAACCTTACTTTCTTTTAATTTTTTGCCATAAGGTTAATATGAAGATACAAGAGTTGATGATGAAAAAGTTGTCCCTGCCTATGTGGGAAGAAGTGGAGCAATCGTGCCTTAAAACATCATTGTACAAGGCTCTTGAAGAATTCTTCATCGTGTTTAGAGAATGGGTTTGTATGTTTTACAAATATTAATTGATTTTAGGATAATGGGTTTCTTCTTACAAAATTTATAATTACAGAAACCACCTTGTTCAAAGAAAATGGGTGACAACAATGAAGGCATATCAAGCACCTTCATCACCCATTTGGAACGAGCTAAATATGAGAAACGAATGACAAAGGGAAAGGAAGTCGGGGTGTCTGAGGACTCAAATACTATGAAAAGCTTTTTGCACAAGGTTGATCCTTTCCGACAATTGTACTATAGTGTATATAATGGTTGTCATGATATGGCAAGACTCAAACCCATGACCTTAGGTTATATGGGTCGAGCTCTTGACCATTATATCCTCTATTGTAATACGTAGGATATTATTTTCATTTACATTTTATTATAAGAAATTAATGTATATTCTAGATTTCTCTGGAACATTCTAGAAGCTTCAGGATTACTCTTGAGAACACTATAAAAGATGGCACTAGGCATTATGTTGAACCAAATTGGTTCAAACTGTCAGGAATAGTACTAAACAGAGAGAGAATTAGTATTAAACAGAGAGAGAATTAGTACTAGAGAAGGGAAGTACTATTAGTACTAAGAGTAAGGAACTGCGTAAGACTCCCGAGAGAGGAAGAGAGAAGAGGAGAGAGAGAGATAGCGAGGACGAGAGAGAGAGAGAGAGAGATGATGATAACATATTATATATTATAAGAAGAGTAAGTACAAAAGGGCTATGAGGCTAAAGACTGGCGTTGAACCAATTTGGTTCAACATAATGCCTAGTGCCTCCTTTTATAGTGTTCTCAAGAGTAATCCTAAAGCTTCTAGAATGTTCCAGAGAAATCTAGAATATACATTAATTTCCTATAATAAAATATAAATGAAAATAATATCCTACGTATTACAATAGATGATATAATGGTCAAGAGCTCGACCCATATAACCTAAGGTTATGGGTTCGAGTCTTGCCATATCATGACACTATCCCCCTTTTAAAACGATGAGTGTCACGAGTCGTTTTGGATGGAGGACCCGGTTTGTGTGGATATTGACGATGGAAGTCTTCAAGAAGCCCACGAGCATTGGTCACATTCTCGATCGGTTCCCAAGTACGTTCGTTGGGACTATAGCCTAGCCAATGGACTAGATAGTAGAGCTTGTTGCGAACAATCTTGGAATCAAGGATGGTGGCAACCTCGTACTCTGGTCCATCTTCAAGCTTGATCGGGGGTGGAGGTTGTATAATACGTCCTGGGATGGTGCTCTCATGATAGGGTTCGAGGAGAGAACTATGAAACACCAGATGTATCCGAAGTTGAGATGGTAGATCGAGACGAAAAGCGACATCATTAATCTTTCTGATAATACGGAAAGGACCTAATCGCCAATAATCCAACTTCTCACATGGGCGAGTAGTCTTGATGTGTCGTTGTAGCATCCACACCCGATCTCCAATGTGAAAATTAGATGGAAGTCGATGACTATCCTCGTAGACCTTGTGTGTTTGTTGAGCTTGCTGGAGATGAGTAGATAAATCCACTTGTATCTTGCGTAACTGCTCCAAACGATCCTCCGCACAAGGATTTGCAGACACCTCTGGGGTTTCAAGTACACTCCACCAAGGGTGACATCCCGTATAAGCATAAAATGGCATAACTTTAGTCGATGTGTGGATAGAGTTATTATAGGAAAATTCGGCGAAGTGGAGAATATATGCCTAGTTATCCTGATGATAGCTGAGAAAGCACCGCAGATACTGCTCCAGCGTTTGATTTGTTCGTTCGGCTTGGCCGTCGGTTTGTGGGTGGTAGCCGGAGGAGAGGTTACAAGTGACCTTGAGCATTTTAAAAAGGTGCTTCCCCGGATTATATGTAATTTTGAAGTCGAAACGCGTGAGGAAGTGGGCCCACTGAGCTTGACATCGATTTAACACACGAGCATCCTGAAAGTAGGCAAGGTTTTTATGGTCACTGAATATAGTGACTTGATGAGAGGATCCCTCTAAAAAATGCCTCCATTGCATAAACGAGTCCACTATTGCCAATAGCTCCTTATCATGAATTTCGTAGTTGATTTCGGCGGTGTCAAACTTGCGTGAGTGAAAAGCCACAGGGTGTAGCTTCTCATCATTACCCCGTTGTGACAGAATGCTCCCCAATGCGAAATCCGATGCGTCAGCTTCAATAATGAATGGTTTTTCCGGATCAACATGAGCTAGAATTGGAGCCGATGTAAATGCCTTTTTAAGACTCTCGAAAGCCATATCTGCTTCTTAAGACCAAACGAATGATTGTCCCTTCCTGGTAAGCTGTGTGAGAGGCAGAACGAGCTTTGAGTAATCTTGTATAAACTTCCGATAAAAATTGGCAAAGCCTAAAAAGCATTGCACATCCCGCACCAAGCGCAGAGTCTGCCATTCTACCACCATCTTGACCTTAGCTGGGTCCATGGAGATGCCTTCTGATGAAATGACGTAGCCGAGAAATTCCACTTGGTTGCACCCGAAACTACATTTTTCTAGCTTTGCGTAAAGACCATGTTCTCGAAGTCGTTTTAGTAGTAATAGTACATGAGAATCATGCTCTTCTTCAGTCTTTGAATAAACCAGTAGATCATCCAAGTAGATGATCAGACACACATTCAAGAGATCTCGGAATATATCATTTGTCATGTGTTGGAAGACTGTTGGCGCATTAGTGAGGCTGAATGGCATGATCGTATACTCGAAGTGCCCATATCTAGTGTGGAACGCGGTCTTCCATTCATCTCCTGGTCAGATCCGTACGAGGTTATAGGCCCCCCATAAGTCGATCTTTGTGAAGAACCTGGCACCATTGATTCGTTCTAAAAGACTTGAGATAAGGGGAAGTGCATACCTATTGCGGATTGTAACTTTATTCAAGCCACGGTAATCTACCACCAGACGAAGTGAGCCATCCTTTTTCTTGACGAAGAAAATGGGTGCACCGGCTGGAGATTTCGAATGTCGAATGAATCCATTCTCCAAATTCTCCTCTATATAGGCTCGAAGGACTTCTAGCTCGGTTGGTGACAAATTGTAGATCGGTCCCCATGGTGGCTCTTTCCCCGGTTGTAAATCGATGGGGCAATCATATGGTCGATGGTGAGGAAGCGTATTGGCTCGTACTTTATCGAATACATCGGCATAATGATGATACTTCTTTGGAAGTTGAACGGTGGACTCCTCTTTAATGGTGTCGGAGGGTTTTAGTGATATTGCGAAGAGAAACATTTCTTTCTTGCGTCCTTCTTCCCGCAACTGATGTAGTGAAATGGTGGCAATCTTTTGAGTAGATCCTCGGGTTTGTTGACACTGGATTTCTCTTGTTCTCCAATCTATGTCTGGGTTATGTAACTCGAACCATGGTAATCCCAAAATGATGGGATGTTCTGGGATACTAATAATGTTAAATGATACTACACATGCTAAGTTATCTAGGACAATATTAACAGGTTCTGACTCTTCTATGATATTTCCGGAAGCAATGGGACGACCATCAATGACGACTACAGGGGCTGGACACGGGAGTTTTCTAAGAGATATTTGATGAGCTTGGGCAAAATTCCTATCCATAAAGCAAGAATTAGCTCCGGAGTCTAGAAGTGCTAAGACGTGTACTTGAGGGGTACTTTTAGTACTAACTGTTACTTGGGCTACGAACACATTGCTAACTTGCTTAGAGGGAATGGAACCACTAATGGGTTGCACAGATCTAGGGTTGTCCAACCAAACGGCTCCTATTTTGGCTGGACTTAGTTATTTAACTCTTCTTCTAACTGGCTAAGGAAATCAAATTTGTTCGCTAGATCTAGGCTATTAGTACTATCAGATATCCCTACTGTAATAGGCTCGGGTTTAGTACAATTAGAACTAGCAACTATTTGGTTTACCTGTCTTCTCGGCCTATGGGGACAATTTATTGCAATGTGTCCTGGTCCATCGCAGTAGAGACATAGTCGATTTGTTCGGCGTCGCTACTTTTCTTCTTCGGATAATGGCCCTCGACGACGTATAGTGTCAATCTCCATCGGAGTCAGAGTATTCACTGGTGGTGCATTATAGTACTCCCTCGGTAAAGTTTTTGCTACCATTGAGGCGTAGATGGGCTCTGATCTTGCCCTCGGCATCTGTAGCTATCGTTCCGAACGTCGCTCAAAGAGGCGGTTGTCACATCTCACCGCGCGACTGATTGCTTCTATTAAGGACTTTGGCTCTTCAGGGAAGGTCAAGAGTAAATCATTGACATCGTTGCATAAACCATAACGAAATTGCTCCATCAACGCTTGATCATCCCAAGGGATGTCAGCGGCGAGTAAGCGGAAATCTGCAGCGTATGCGGAGGCTGGACGGTCTCCTTGGCGTAATCGCTGTCATAACTAGACTCGAACCCATAACCTTTTGTTACACGGGTCGAGACTTTACCATTAGGGTATGAATTGTAATTTGAAGGATATTATTTTCATTTAGGTTTTATTGGGAAATTAATGTATATTCCAGATTTCTCTGGAACATTCTAGAAACTTCAGGAGTATTCCTGAAGACACTATAAAAGGAGGCGCAAGGCATTAGTTCGAACCAAATCGGTTCAACGCCAGTCTTAAGCCTTCTAACTACTGTTGTATATCTTCCGTCATATAATACATATATCTTTCGCATCATCATTCTCTCTCTCTCTCTCTCTCTCTCTCTCTCACTCACTCATTCCTTCTCTCAAAGTTCGACACCTCTCATAGTACTAATCCTTCTCTGTCTTAGTACTATTCCCCAACAATAGTACTAATCCTTCTTTTAGTACTAACTCCTTCTCTGCCTTAATAGAGTTCCTGACAGTTTGAACCGATTTTGTCTACTAGTCTCCCTCTTCCTTCTGTCTCCCTCCTTTCCTACTAGTCTCTTATTTCCCTTTTCCTTCATCCCATGGCCACCGTTAGCGCTGAAGAGTATCAATCCGTTTTCTCGGAATTTCAATGCTTGAAAGAGAAGTTTCATGCTTTGGAACAAGAAAATCAACGCTTGTTGGGGGATCTTCAGCAAATTTCCTTAGAAAAGCAGCAAACGCAACAACAGCATGGGGAACTTGCGTTATGCGTGCAACAACTCGAAGCAACCATCGTAGCAATGCAACAACAAGGGCACGGAGCACAAGGGATTCATAAAGAACCCAAGATTGGCCTTCCCACGAAGTTCGATGGAACGCGATCGCAGTTTAGAGGGTTTCTTAACCAGGTACGGTTAGTTATTCAAATGCATCCGTCCCGATATCCCACCGATGCATAACGAGTGGGTTTAGTAGGCACGTTGTTAAATGGCTCAGCATTAGCATGGTTCGCTCCGCTACTAGAAAAGGAATCTCCAGTAACAAATAATTTTGAAGAATTCATAAGTGAGTTTAAAGCATGTTTTGGAGATACTGACAGCATAAGGACTCCAATCCGAAGTTGCGGAGGTAGCTCGAGACGAAAAGCGACATCATTAATCTTCCCGATAATACGGAAAGGACCTAATCGCCGATAATCCAACTTCTCACATGGGCGAGTAGTCTTGATGTGTCGTCGTAGCAGCCACACCCGATCTCCAATGTTAAAACTGGATGGAAGTCGATGACGATCTGCGTAGTCCTTGTGTGATTGTTGAGCTTGCTGGAGTTGAGTAGATAAATCCGCTTGTATCTTGCGTAACCGCTCCAAACGATCCTCCGCGCAAGGATTTGTGGACACTTCTGGGGTTTCAAGGACACACCACCGGGGATGATATCCCGTATAAGCGTAGAATGGCGTGACTTTAGTCGATGCGTGGATAGCGTTATTATAGGCAAATTCGGCGAGCTGAAGAATATCTGCCCAGTCATTCTGATGATAGTTGAGAAAGCACCGCAGATACTGCTCCAGTGTTTGATTTGTTCGTTCGGCTTGACCGTCGGTTTGTGGGTGGTAGCCGGAGGAGAGGTTACAAGTGACCTTCAGCATTTTAAAAAGGTGCTTCCAGAATTTTGACACAAACTGGGGTCCACGATCGCTGATGATATTATCAGGGAGTCCATGATGCCGACATACTTCCCGCATGACAATTTCGGCGGTGTCTTCACTAGATATTTCTTTAGTACATGGTAAGAAATGAGCCATCTTCGTATATCGATCCACCACTGTGAGAATCGCACTGAATCCCTTAGAGACTGGAAGATCTGTAATGAAGTCAAGAGCAATGGATTGCCATGGCTTGCTTGGAATTGGTAATGGTTCTAATAAACCATATGGATGATGTCTCGGCATTTTCGCTCTGCAGCATGTATCGCAAGTCCGAACAAAATCTTCGACAAATTGTCGCATACGGGGCCACCAGAATGATCGTTGTACTAAATCTAATGTTTTAGTACTACCAAAATGTCCTGCTGTATATGTGTCATGGCAGTTTTGTACTACTCGAAGGCGGCAAGAACCATTAGGAACATACAAAAGTTCTTTAAAGAAGAGTAATCCATCACAGTATTTGAATTGCCGATAATCCGTACCTGGTGATTGTGATTGTGAACATGACGCTCGAGAGGGGTCAATTTGTGCTAGTATAGCTTGGGCGAAAGCGTCAGTCTTCAAGTCCTCACGTATAGTATTGGTAATGTCGGAATCCACGGGCATGTCAAAGACCTGTGCTGCTTGCAGTCGTGCTGGACCCAAGATTACTTGCTTCGGGTTATCGAAAGCTGGCTCACCGGGACGTGGTGTTAGATACGAACGCCGTGATAATGCATCTGCCTTCCCTTGGTGCTTCCCCGGACGATATGTAATTTTGAAGTCGAAGCGTGTGAGGAAGTGGGCCCACCGAGCTTGACGTCGATTCAGTACACGAGCATCTTGAAAGTAGGCAAGGTTCTTGTGGTCACTGAATACAGTGACCTGATGAGGAGATCCCTCCAGGAAATGCCTCCATTGCATAAAAGAATCAACTATTGCTAATAGCTCTTTTTCATGAATTTCGTAGTTGATTTCGGCGGCGTCAAACTTACGGGAGTGGAAAGCCACAGGATGTAGCTTCTCGTCGTTACCCTGTTGTGACAGAATGCTCCCCAATGCGAAATCCGATGCGTCAGCTTCGATAATGAATGGTTTTTCCGGATCCACATGACCTAAAATTGGAGCTGATGTAAACGCCTTCTTAAGACTCTCGAAAGCCATGTCCGTCTCTTTAGACCAAATGAATGATTGTCCCTTCCTGGTGAGCTGTGTGAGAGGCAGCACAATTTTTGAGTAATATTGTATGAACTTCCGGTAGAAATTTGCAAAGCCTAGGAAGCATTGCACATCCCGCACCGAACGCGGAGTGTGCCATTCTATCACCGTTTTGACCTTGGCTGGGTCCATAGATATGCCTTCTGAGGAGATGACATAGCCGAGAAACTCCACTTGGTTGCACCCGAAACTACATTTCTCTAACTTTGCATACAGACCATGTTCTCGAAGTCGTTTTAGTACTAATAGTACATGAGAATCATGTTCTTCTTGGGTCTTTGAATAAACCAGTAGATCATCCAAATAGATGATCAAAAAATCATCCAAGAGATCTCGAAATATATCATTCGCCATGTGCTGGAAGACTGCCGGCGCATTAGTGAGTCCGAACGGCATGACCGTATACTCGAAGTGCCCATATCTGGTGCGAAACGCGGTCTTCCATTCATCTCCTGGTCGGATCCGTACGAGGTTATAGGCTCCTCGTAAGTCGATCTTCGTGAAGAACCTGGCACCGTTGATCCGTTCTAAAAGACTTGAGATAAGGGGAAGAGCATACCTATTTCTTACTGTGACCTTATTCAAGCCACGGTAATCTACAACGAGTCGAAGCGAGCCATCTTTTTTCTTGACGAAGAAAATGGGTGCGCCGGCTGGAGATTTCGAATGCCGAATGAAACCGTTCTCCAAATTCTCCTCTATATAGGCTCGAAGGACTTCTAGCTCGGTTGGTGACAAATTGTAGATCGGCCCCCATGGCGGCTCTTTTCCCGGTTGTAAGTCGATGGCGCAGTCGTACGGCCGATGATGAGGAAGTGTGTTGGCTTGTACTTTATCGAACACATCAGCATACTGACGATACTTCTCGGGAAGTTGAACGGTGGACTCCTCTTTGGTGGTGCTGGAGGGTTGTACTGATATTGCAAAGAGAAACATTTCCTCCTTGCGCCCTTCCTCACGCAACTGACGTAGCGAAATGGTTGCAACCTTCTGGGTAGATCCTGGGTTTGTCGCAGCCGGATTTCCCTTGTCCTCCAATCTATGTCTGGGTCATGTAACTCGAACCATGGTAATCCTAAAACTATGGGATGTTCTGGAATACTAATAATATTAAATGATACTACACATGTTAAGTTATCTAGGACAATATTAACGGGTTCCGACTCTTCTATGATATTACCAGAAGCAATGGGACGACCATCAATGACTACTACTGAGGCTGGACATGGGAGCTTTCTGAGAGATATCTGATGAGCTCGGGCAAAATTCCTATCCATGAAGCAAGAATTAGCTCCGGAATCTAGAAGGGCTAAGGTATGTACTGGAGGGGTACTTTTAGTACTAACTGCTACTTGGGCTACGAACACATCACTAACTTGCTTAGAGGGAATGGAACCACTAATGGGCTGCACAGATCTAGGGCTGTCCAACTAAACGGCTCCTATTTTGGCTGGACTTAGTCGTTTAACTCTTCTTCTAATTGGCAAAGGACATCAAATTTGTTTGCGAGATTCGGACTATTAGTACTATTAGGACTATTATGACTATGAGGATTATCAGAGATTCCTACTGAAATAGACTCGGGTTTAGTATAGTCAGAACTAACAACGACTTGGTTTACCTGCCTTCTTGGTCTATGGGGACAGTTTATCGCGATATGCCCTGGTCCACCGCAATAAAGGCATAATCGGTTTGTTCGGCGTCGTTGCTTTTCCTCCTCCGATAGCGGCCCACGACGACGTGTAGTGTCAATTTCCATTGGAGTTGGAGTACTTACTGGAGGCGCATTATGTGACTCCCTTTGAAAAGGTTTCGCTACCACTGAGGCATAGGTAGGCTCGGATCTTGCCCTCGGCATCTGAAATTGTCGTTCCGAACGTCGCTCGAAGAGGCGGTTGTCACATCTGACCGCTCGACTGATTGCTTCTGTTAATGATTTTGGCTCTTCAGGGAAAGTCAAGAGTAAATCCTTGACATCGTTGCGTAAACCATAGCGGAACTGCTCCATCAATGCTTGATCATCCCAGGGGATATCGGCGGCGAGTAGGCGGAAATCTGCAGCATATGCGGAGGCTGGACGGTCACCTTGGCGTAATCGCCGGATTTTGTTGATTGCAGTCCTTATGCTGTCAGTATCTCCAAAACATGCTTTAAACTCACTTATGAATTCTTCAAAATTATTTAGTACTGGAGATTCCTTTTCTAGCAGCGGAGCGAACCATGCTAATGCTGAGCCATTTAACAACGTGCCTACTAAACCCACTCGTGATGCATCGGTGGGATATCGGGACGGATGCATTTGAATAACTAACCGTACCTGGTTAAGAAACCCTCTAAACTGCGATCGCGTTCCATCGAACTTCGTGGGAAGGCCAATCTTGGGTTCTTTATGAATCCCTTGTGCTCCGTGCCCTTGTTGTTGCATTGCTACGATGGTTGCTTCGAGTTGTTGCACGCGTAACGCCAGTTCCCCATGCTGTTGTTGCGTTTGCTGCTTTTCTAAGGAAATTTGCTGAAGATCCCCCAACAAGCGTTGATTTTCTTGTTCCAAAGCATGAAACTTCTCTTTCAAGCATTGAAATTCCGAGAAAACGGATTGATACTCTTCAGCGCTAACGGTGGCCATGGGATGAAGGAAAAGGGAAATAAGAGACTAGTAGGAAAGGAGGGAGACAGAAGGAAGAGGGAGACTAGTAGTGAAAATCGGTTCAAACTGTCAGGAACTCTATTAAGGCAGAGAAGGAATTAGTACTAAAAGAAGGATTAGTACTATTGTTGGGGAATAGTACTAAGACAGAGAAGGATTAGTACTATGAGAGGTGTCGAACTTTGAGAGAAGGAATGAGTGAGTGGGCGAGAGAGAGAGAGAGAGAGAGAGAGAGAGAGAGAGAGATGATGCGAAAGATATATGTATTATATGAAGGAAGATATACAACAGTAGTTAGAAGGCTTAAGACTGGCGTTGAACCGATTTGGTTCGAACTAATGCCTTGCGCCTCCTTTTATAGTGTCTTCAGGAATACTCCTGAAGTTTCTAGAATGTTCTAGAGAAATCTGGAATATACATCAATTTCCCAATAAAACCTAAATGAAAATAATATCCTTCAAATTACAATTCATAACCTAATGGTAAAGTCTCGACCCGTGTAACAAAAGGTTATGGGTTCGAGTCTAGCTATGACACTCAAGTAGGCTAGAGGAGGAAATTGGTTCAAATTGTCACTCTCCCTCATCCTCCTACCCTTTCCCCTATACTATGGCTACTGTTAGCGCCCAAGAATACCAATCCGTTTTCTTCGAGCTACAGTGCCTAAAAGAAAAGTTTGTTGCCTTGGAACAAGAAAACCAACGGCTGATAGGGGATCTGCAACAAATCGCTCTAGAAAAACAACAAACGCAACAACAACATGGGGAGTTAGCGTTACGGGTACAACAACTCGAAGCAGTGTTGCAACAACAAGGATCCAGTCCCCAAGGATTTCATAAAGAGCCCAAGATTGGACTTCCTGTGAAATTTGATGGAACGCGTTCGCAATTTCGGGGATTCCTTAATCAGGTACGCTTAGTCATCCAGATGCATCCTTCCCGATATCCCACTGATGCATCTCGAGTCGGCCTAATAGGCACGCTACTTAGCGGCTCAGCCTTGGCATGGTTCGCTCCGCTTCTAGAAAAACAATCGCCCTTCCTTAATAACTTTGAAGATTTTATTGGTGAGTTTAAAGCCTGCTTTGGAGACACCGACAGCATCAGGACGGCGATCAACAAGATCCGGCGATTGCGTCAAGGCGATAGTCCAGCCTCTGCCTACGCGGCGGATTTCCGCCTACTTGCTTAAGATATACCCTGGGATGATCAAGCACTAATGGAGCAGTTTCGCTATGGCTTGCGAAACGATGTCAAAGATCTACTTCTAACTTTCCCCGAAGAACCAAAGTCTCTTACGGACGTTCAGAACTGCTCATATTCAGGTCCATCTTCGAGCTCGATAGGAGGTGGTGGTTGTATAGTACGTCCTGGGATAGTGCTCTCGTGATAGGGTTCGAGGAGAGAACTATGAAACACCGGGTGTATCCGAAGTTGCGGAGGTAGCTCGAGACGAAAAGCGACATCATTAATCTTCCCGATAATACGGAAAGGACCTAATCGCCGATAATCCAACTTCTCACATGGGCGAGTAGTCTTGATGTGTCGTCGTAGCAGCCACACCCGATCTCCAATGTTAAAACTAGATGGAAGTCGATGACGATCTGCGTAGTCCTTGTGTGATTGTTGAGCTTGCTGGAGTTGAGTAGATAAATCCGCTTGTATCTTGCGTAACCGCTCCAAACGATCCTCCGCGCAAGGATTTGTGGACACTTCTGGGGTTTCAAGGACACACCACCGGGGATGATATCCCGTATAAGCGTAGAATGGCGTGACTTTAGTCGATGCGTGGATAGCGTTATTATAGGCAAATTCGGCGAACTGAAGAATATCTGCCCAGTCATTCTGATGATAGTTGAGAAAGCACCGCAGATACTGCTCCAGTGTTTGATTTGTTCGTTCGGCTTGACCGTCGGTTTGTGGGTGGTAGCCGGAGGAGAGGTTACAAGTGACCTTCAGCATTTTAAAAAGGTGCTTCCAGAATTTTGACACAAACTGGGGTCCACGATCGCTGATGATATTATCAGGGAGTCCATGATGCCGACATACTTCCCGCATGACAATTTCGGCGGTGTCTTCACTAGATATTTCTTTAGTACATGGTAAGAAATGAGCCATCTTTGTATATCGATCCACCACTGTGAGAATCGCACTGAATCCCTTAGAAACTGGAAGATCTGTAATGAAGTCAAGAGCAATGGATTGCCATGGCTTGCTTGGAATTGGTAATGGTTCTAATAAACCATATGGATGATGTCTCGGCATTTTCGCTCTGCAGCATGTATCGCAAGTCCGAACAAAATCTTCGACAAATTGTCGCATACGGGGCCACCAGAATGATCGTTGTACTAAATCTAATGTTTTAGTACTACCAAAATGTCCTGCTGTATATGTGTCATGGCAGTTTTGTACTACTCGAAGGCGGCAAGAACCATTAGGAACATACAAAAGTTCTTTAAAGAAGAGTAATCCATCACAGTATTTGAATTGCCGATAATCCGTACCTGGTGATTGTGATTGTGAACATGACGCTCGAGAGGGGTCAATTTGTGCTAGTATAGCTTGGGCGAAAGCGTCAGTCTTCAAGTCCTCACGTATAGTATTGGTAATGTCGGAATCCACGGGCATGTCAAAGACCTGTGCTGCTTGCAGTCGTGCTGGACCCAAGATTACTTGCTTCTGGTTATCGAAAGCTGGCTCACCGGGACGTGGTGTTAGATACGAACGCCGTGATAATGCATCTGCCTTCCCTTGGTGCTTCCCCGGACGATAGGTAATTTTGAAGTCGAAGCGTGTGAGGAAGTGGGCCCACCGAGCTTGACGTCGATTCAGTACACGAGCATCTTGAAAGTAGGCAAGGTTCTTGTGGTCACTGAATACAGTGACCTGATGAGGAGATCCCTCCAGGAAATGCCTCCATTGCATAAAAGAATCAACTATTGCTAATAGCTTTTTATCATGAATTTCGTAGTTGATTTCGGCGGCGTCAAACTTACGGGAGTGGAAAGCCACAGGATGTAGCTTCTCGTCGTTACCCTGTTGTGACAGAATGCTCCCCAATGCGAAATCCGATGCGTCAGCTTCGATAATGAATGGTTTTTCCGGATCCACATGACCTAAAATTGGAGCTGATGTAAACGCCTTCTTAAGACTCTCGAAAGCCATGTCCGTCTCTTTAGACCAAATGAATGATTGTCCCTTCCTGGTGAGCTGTGTGAGAGGCAGCACAATTTTTGAGTAATTTTGTATGAACTTCCGGTAGAAATTTGCAAAGCCTAGGAAGCATTGCACATCCCGCACCGAACGCGGAGTGTGCCATTCTATCACCGTTTTGACCTTGGCTGGGTCCATAGATATGCCTTCTGAGGAGATGACATAGCCGAGAAATTCCACTTGGTTGCACCCGAAACTACATTTCTCTAACTTTGCATACAGACCATGTTCTCGAAGTCGTTTTAGTACTAATAGTACATGAGAATCATGTTCTTCTTGGGTCTTTGAATAAACCAGTAGATCATCCAAATAGATGATCAAAAAATCATCCAAGAGATCTCGAAATATATCATTCGCCATGTGCTGGAAGACTGCCGGCGCATTAGTGAGTCCGAACGGCATGACCGTATACTCGAAGTGCCCATATCTGGTGCGAAACGCGGTCTTCCATTCATCTCCTGGTCGGATCCGTACGAGGTTATAGGCTCCTCGTAAGTCGATCTTCGTGAAGAACCTGGCACCGTTGATCCGTTCTAAAAGACTTGAGATAAGGGGAAGAGCATACCTATTTCTTACTGTGACCTTATTCAAGCCACGGTAATCTACAACGAGTCGAAGCGAGCCATCTTTTTTCTTGACGAAGAAAATGGGTGCGCCGGCTGGAGATTTCGAATGCCGAATGAAACCGTTCTACAAATTCTCCTCTATATAGGCTCGAAGGACTTCTAGCTCGGTGGGTGACAAATTGTAGATCGGCCCCCATGGCGGCTCTTTTCCCGGTTGTAAGTCGATGGCGCAATCGTACGGCCGATGATGAGGAAGTGTGTTGGCTTGTACTTTATCGAACACATCAGCATACTGACGATACTTCTCGGGAAGTTGAACGGTGGACTCCTCTTTGGTGGTGCTGGAGGGTTGTACTGATATTGCAAAGAGAAACATTTCCTCCTTGCGCCCTTCCTTACGCAACTGACGTAGCGAAATGGTTGCAACCTTCTGGGTAGGTCCTTGGGTTTGTTGCAAGCAGATTTCCCTTGTCCTCCAATCTATGATACTACACATGTTAAGTTATCTAGGACAATATTAACGGGTTCCGACTCTTCTATGATATTACCAGAAGCAATGGGACGACCATCAATGACTACTACTGAGGCTGGACATGGGAGCTTTCTGAGAGATATCTGATGAGCTCGGGCAAAATTCCTATCCATGAAGCAAGAATTAGCTCCGGAATCTAGAAGGGCTAAGGTATGTACTGGAGGGGTACTTTTAGTACTAACTGCTACTTGGGCTACGAACACATCACTAACTTGCTTAGAGGGAATGGAACCACTAATGGGCTGCACAGATCTAGGGCTGTCCAACCAAACGGCTCCTATTTTGGCTGGACTTAGTCGTTTAACTCTTCTTCTAATTGGCTAAGGACATCAAATTTGTTTGCGAGATTCGGACTATTAGTACTATTAGGACTATTATGACTATGAGGACTATCAGAGATTCCTACTGAAATAGACTCGGGTTTAGTATAGTCAGAACTAACAACGACTTGGTTTACCTGCCTTCTTGGTCTATGGGGACAGTTTATCGCGATATGCCCTGGTCCACCGCAATAAAGGCATAATCGGTTTGTTCGGCGTCGTTGCTTTTCCTCCTCCGATAGCGGCCCACGACGACGTGTAGTGTCAATTTCCATTGGAGTTGGAGTACTTACTGGAGGCGCATTATGTGACTCCCTTTGAAAAGGTTTCGCTACCACTGAGGCATAGGTAGGCTCGGATCTTGCCCTCGGCATCTGAAATTGTCGTTCCGAACGTCGCTCGAAGAGGCGGTTGTCACATCTGACCGCTCGACTGATTGCTTCTGTTAATGATTTTGGCTCTTCAGGGAAAGTCAAGAGTAAATCCTTGACATCGTTGCGTAAACCATAGCGGAACTGCTCCATCAATGCTTGATCATCCCAGGGGATATCGGCGGCGAGTAGGCGGAAATCTGCAGCATATGCGGAGGCTGGACGGTCACCTTGGCGTAATCGCCGGATTTTGTTGATTGCAGTCCTTATGCTGTCAGTATCTCCAAAACATGCTTTAAACTCACTTATGAATTCTTCAAAATTATTTAGTACTGGAGATTCCTTTTCTAGCAGCGGAGCGAACCATGCTAATGCTGAGCCATTTAACAACGTGCCTACTAAACCCACTCGTGATGCATCGGTGGGATATCGGGACGGATGCATTTGAATAACTAACCGTACCTGGTTAAGAAACCCTCTAAACTGCGATCGCGTTCCATCGAACTTCGTGGGAAGGCCAATCTTGGGTTCTTTATGAATCCCTTGTGCTCCGTGCCCTTGTTGTTGCATTGCTACGATGGTTGCTTCGAGTTGTTGCACGCGTAACGCCAGTTCCCCATGCTGTTGTTGCGTTTGCTGCTTTTCTAAGGAAATTTGCTGAAGATCCCCCAACAAGCGTTGATTTTCTTGTTCCAAAGCATGAAACTTCTCTTTCAAGCATTGAAATTCCGAGAAAACGGATTGATACTCTTCAGCGCTAACGGTGGCCATGGGATGAAGGAAAAGGGAAATAAGAGACTAGTAGGAAAGGAGGGAGACAGAAGGAAGAGGGAGACTAGTAGTGAAAATCGGTTCAAACTGTCAGGAACTCTATTAAGGCAGAGAAGGAATTAGTACTAAAAGAAGGATTAGTACTATTGTTGGGGAATAGTACTAAGACAGAGAAGGATTAGTACTATGAGAGGTGTCGAACTTTGAGAGAAGGAATGAGTGAGTGGGCGAGAGAGAGAGAGAGAGAGAGAGAGAGAGAGAGAGAGATGATGCGAAAGATATATGTATTATATGAAGGAAGATATACAACAGTAGTTAGAAGGCTTAAGACTGGCGTTGAACCGATTTGGTTCGAACTAATGCCTTGCGCCTCCTTTTATAGTGTCTTCAGGAATACTCCTGAAGTTTCTAGAATGTTCTAGAGAAATCTGGAATATACATCAATTTCCCAATAAAACCTAAATGAAAATAATATCCTTCAAATTACAATTCATAACCTAATGGTAAAGTCTCGACCCGTGTAACAAAAGGTTATGGGTTCGAGTCTAGCTATGACACTCAAGTAGGCTAGAGGAGGAAATTGGTTCAAATTGTCACTCTCCCTCATCCTCCTACCCTTTCCCCTATACTATGGCTACTGTTAGCGCCCAAGAATACCAATCCGTTTTCTTCGAGCTACAGTGCCTAAAAGAAAAGTTTGTTGCCTTGGAACAAGAAAACCAACGGCTGATAGGGGATCTGCAACAAATCGCTCTAGAAAAACAACAAACGCAACAACAACATGGGGAGTTAGCGTTACGGGTACAACAACTCGAAGCAGTGTTGCAACAACAAGGATCCAGTCCCCAAGGATTTCATAAAGAGCCCAAGATTGGACTTCCTGTGAAATTTGATGGAACGCGTTCGCAATTTCGGGGATTCCTTAATCAGGTACGCTTAGTCATCCAGATGCATCCTTCCCGATATCCCACTGATGCATCTCGAGTCGGCCTAATAGGCACGCTACTTAGCGGCTCAGCCTTGGCATGGTTCGCTCCGCTTCTAGAAAAACAATCGCCCTTCCTTAATAACTTTGAAGATTTTATTGGTGAGTTTAAAGCCTGCTTTGGAGACACCGACAGCATCAGGACGGCGATCAACAAGATCCGGCGATTGCGTCAAGGCGATAGTCCAGCCTCTGCCTACGCGGCGGATTTCCGCCTACTTGCTTAAGATATACCCTGGGATGATCAAGCACTAATGGAGCAGTTTCGCTATGGCTTGCGAAACGATGTCAAAGATCTACTTCTAACTTTCCCCGAAGAACCAAAGTCTCTTACGGACGTTCAGAACTGCTCATATTCAGGTCCATCTTCGAGCTCGATAGGAGGTGGTGGTTGTATAGTACGTCCTGGGATAGTGCTCTCGTGATAGGGTTCGAGGAGAGAACTATGAAACACCGGGTGTATCCGAAGTTGCGGAGGTAGCTCGAGACGAAAAGCGACATCATTAATCTTCCCGATAATACGGAAAGGACCTAATCGCCGATAATCCAACTTCTCACATGGGCGAGTAGTCTTGATGTGTCGTCGTAGCAGCCACACCCGATCTCCAATGTTAAAACTAGATGGAAGTCGATGACGATCTGCGTAGTCCTTGTGTGATTGTTGAGCTTGCTGGAGTTGAGTAGATAAATCCGCTTGTATCTTGCGTAACCGCTCCAAACGATCCTCCGCGCAAGGATTTGTGGACACTTCTGGGGTTTCAAGGACACACCACCGGGGATGATATCCCGTATAAGCGTAGAATGGCGTGACTTTAGTCGATGCGTGGATAGCGTTATTATAGGCAAATTCGGCGAACTGAAGAATATCTGCCCAGTCATTCTGATGATAGTTGAGAAAGCACCGCAGATACTGCTCCAGTGTTTGATTTGTTCGTTCGGCTTGACCGTCGGTTTGTGGGTGGTAGCCGGAGGAGAGGTTACAAGTGACCTTCAGCATTTTAAAAAGGTGCTTCCAGAATTTTGACACAAACTGGGGTCCACGATCGCTGATGATATTATCAGGGAGTCCATGATGCCGACATACTTCCCGCATGACAATTTCGGCGGTGTCTTCACTAGATATTTCTTTAGTACATGGTAAGAAATGAGCCATCTTTGTATATCGATCCACCACTGTGAGAATCGCACTGAATCCCTTAGAAACTGGAAGATCTGTAATGAAGTCAAGAGCAATGGATTGCCATGGCTTGCTTGGAATTGGTAATGGTTCTAATAAACCATATGGATGATGTCTCGGCATTTTCGCTCTGCAGCATGTATCGCAAGTCCGAACAAAATCTTCGACAAATTGTCGCATACGGGGCCACCAGAATGATCGTTGTACTAAATCTAATGTTTTAGTACTACCAAAATGTCCTGCTGTATATGTGTCATGGCAGTTTTGTACTACTCGAAGGCGGCAAGAACCATTAGGAACATACAAAAGTTCTTTAAAGAAGAGTAATCCATCACAGTATTTGAATTGCCGATAATCCGTACCTGGTGATTGTGATTGTGAACATGACGCTCGAGAGGGGTCAATTTGTGCTAGTATAGCTTGGGCGAAAGCGTCAGTCTTCAAGTCCTCACGTATAGTATTGGTAATGTCGGAATCCACGGGCATGTCAAAGACCTGTGCTGCTTGCAGTCGTGCTGGACCCAAGATTACTTGCTTCTGGTTATCGAAAGCTGGCTCACCGGGACGTGGTGTTAGATACGAACGCCGTGATAATGCATCTGCCTTCCCTTGGTGCTTCCCCGGACGATAGGTAATTTTGAAGTCGAAGCGTGTGAGGAAGTGGGCCCACCGAGCTTGACGTCGATTCAGTACACGAGCATCTTGAAAGTAGGCAAGGTTCTTGTGGTCACTGAATACAGTGACCTGATGAGGAGATCCCTCCAGGAAATGCCTCCATTGCATAAAAGAATCAACTATTGCTAATAGCTTTTTATCATGAATTTCGTAGTTGATTTCGGCGGCGTCAAACTTACGGGAGTGGAAAGCCACAGGATGTAGCTTCTCGTCGTTACCCTGTTGTGACAGAATGCTCCCCAATGCGAAATCCGATGCGTCAGCTTCGATAATGAATGGTTTTTCCGGATCCACATGACCTAAAATTGGAGCTGATGTAAACGCCTTCTTAAGACTCTCGAAAGCCATGTCCGTCTCTTTAGACCAAATGAATGATTGTCCCTTCCTGGTGAGCTGTGTGAGAGGCAGCACAATTTTTGAGTAATTTTGTATGAACTTCCGGTAGAAATTTGCAAAGCCTAGGAAGCATTGCACATCCCGCACCGAACGCGGAGTGTGCCATTCTATCACCGTTTTGACCTTGGCTGGGTCCATAGATATGCCTTCTGAGGAGATGACATAGCCGAGAAATTCCACTTGGTTGCACCCGAAACTACATTTCTCTAACTTTGCATACAGACCATGTTCTCGAAGTCGTTTTAGTACTAATAGTACATGAGAATCATGTTCTTCTTGGGTCTTTGAATAAACCAGTAGATCATCCAAATAGATGATCAAAAAATCATCCAAGAGATCTCGAAATATATCATTCGCCATGTGCTGGAAGACTGCCGGCGCATTAGTGAGTCCGAACGGCATGACCGTATACTCGAAGTGCCCATATCTGGTGCGAAACGCGGTCTTCCATTCATCTCCTGGTCGGATCCGTACGAGGTTATAGGCTCCTCGTAAGTCGATCTTCGTGAAGAACCTGGCACCGTTGATCCGTTCTAAAAGACTTGAGATAAGGGGAAGAGCATACCTATTTCTTACTGTGACCTTATTCAAGCCACGGTAATCTACAACGAGTCGAAGCGAGCCATCTTTTTTCTTGACGAAGAAAATGGGTGCGCCGGCTGGAGATTTCGAATGCCGAATGAAACCGTTCTCCAAATTCTCCTCTATATAGGCTCGAAGGACTTCTAGCTCGGTGGGTGACAAATTGTAGATCGGCCCCCATGGCGGCTCTTTTCCCGGTTGTAAGTCGATGGCGCAATCGTACGGCCGATGATGAGGAAGTGTGTTGGCTTGTACTTTATCGAACACATCAGCATACTGACGATACTTCTCGGGAAGTTGAACGGTGGACTCCTCTTTGGTGGTGCTGGAGGGTTGTACTGATATTGCAAAGAGAAACATTTCCTCCTTGCGCCCTTCCTTACGCAACTGACGTAGCGAAATGGTTGCAACCTTCTGGGTAGGTCCTTGGGTTTGTTGCAAGCAGATTTCCCTTGTCCTCCAATCTATGATACTACACATGTTAAGTTATCTAGGACAATATTAACGGGTTCCGACTCTTCTATGATATTACCAGAAGCAATGGGACGACCATCAATGACTACTACTGAGGCTGGACATGGGAGCTTTCTGAGAGATATCTGATGAGCTCGGGCAAAATTCCTATCCATGAAGCAAGAATTAGCTCCGGAATCTAGAAGGGCTAAGGTATGTACTGGAGGGGTACTTTTAGTACTAACTGCTACTTGGGCTACGAACACATCACTAACTTGCTTAGAGGGAATGGAACCACTAATGGGCTGCACAGATCTAGGGCTGTCCAACCAAACGGCTCCTATTTTGGCTGGACTTAGTCGTTTAACTCTTCTTCTAATTGGCTAAGGACATCAAATTTGTTTGCGAGATTCGGACTATTAGTACTATTAGGACTATTATGACTATGAGGACTATCAGAGATTCCTACTGAAATAGACTCGGGTTTAGTATAGTCAGAACTAACAACGACTTGGTTTACCTGCCTTCTTGGTCTATGGGGACAGTTTATCGCGATATGCCCTGGTCCACCGCAATAAAGGCATAATCGGTTTGTTCGGCGTCGTTGCTTTTCCTCCTCCGATAGCGGCCCACGACGACGTGTAGTGTCAATTTCCATTGGAGTTGGAGTACTTACTGGAGGCGCATTATGTGACTCCCTTTGAAAAGGTTTCGCTACCACTGAGGCATAGGTAGGCTCGGATCTTGCCCTCGGCATCTGAAATTGTCGTTCCGAACGTCGCTCGAAGAGGCAGTTGTCACATCTGACCGCTCGACTGATTGCTTCTGTTAATGATTTTGGCTCTTCAGGGAAAGTCAAGAGTAAATCCTTGACATCGTTGCGTAGACCATAGCGGAACTGCTCCATCAATGCTTGATCATCCCAGGGGATATCGGCGGCGAGTAGGCGGAAATCTGCAGCATATGCGGAGGCTGGACGGTCACCTTGGCGTAATCGCCGGATTTTGTTGATTGCAGTCCTTATGCTGTCAGTATCTCCAAAACATGCTTTAAACTCACTTATGAATTCTTCAAAATTATTTAGTACTGGAGATTCCTTTTCTAGTAGCGGAGCGAACCATGCTAATGCTGAGCCATTTAACAACGTGCCTACTAAACCCACTCGTGATGCATCGGTGGGATATCGGGACGGATGCATTTGAATAACTAACCGTACCTGGTTAAGAAACCCTCTAAACTGCGATCGCGTTCCATCGAACTTCGTGGGAAGGCCAATCTTGGGTTCTTTATGAATCCCTTGTGCTCCGTGCCCTTGTTGTTGCATTGCTACGATGGTTGCTTCGAGTTGTTGCACGCGTAACGCAAGTTCCCCATGCTGTTGTTGCGTTTGCTGCTTTTCTAAGGAAATTTGCTGAAGATCCCCCAACAAGCGTTGATTTTCTTGTTCCAAAGCATGAAACTTCTCTTTCAAGCATTGAAATTCCGAGAAAACGGATTGATACTCTTCAGCGCTAACGGTGGCCATGGGATGAAGGAAAAGGGAAATAAGAGACTAGTAGGAAAGGAGGGAGACAGAAGGAAGAGGGAGACTAGTAGTTAGAAAATCGGTTCAAACTGTCAGGAACTCTATTAAGGCAGAGAAGGAATTAGTACTAAAAGAAGGATTAGTACTATTGTTGGGGAATAGTACTAAGACAGAGAAGGATTAGTACTATGAGAGGTGTCGAACTTTGAGAGAAGGAATGAGTGAGTGAGAGAGAGAGAGAGAGAGAGAGAGAGAGAATGATGATGCGAAAGATATATGTATTATATGACGGAAGATATACAACAGTAGTTAGAAGGCTTAAGACTGGCGTTGAACCGATTTGGTTCGAACTAATGCCTTGCGCCTCCTTTTATAGTGTCTTCAGGAATACTCCTGAAGTTTCTAGAATGTTCCAGATTCTCTCTCTCTCTCTCTCTCTCTCTCTCTCTCTCACTCATTCCTTCTCTCAAAGTTCGACACCTCTCATAGTACTAATCCTTCTCTGTCTTAGTACTATTCCCCAACAATAGTACTAATCCTTCTTTTAGTACTAACTCCTTCTCTGCCTTAATAGAGTTCCTGACAGTCGCCGGATTTTGAGGATTGCGGTCCTTATGTTGTTAGTATCTCCAAAGCATGCTTTAAACTCACCTATAAACTCTTCAAAGTTGTTGAGTAATGGAGACTCCTTTTCCAACAGTGGAGCGAACCATGCCAACGTTGAGCCACTTAACAATGTCCCTACTAAACCCACTCATGATGCATCGGTAGGATATCGGGAAGGATGCATTTGAATAACTAATCATACCTGATTAAGGAACCCTCTAAACTGGGATCGTGTTCCATCGAACTTCGTGGGAAGGCCAATCTTGGGTTCCTTATGAATCCCTTGTGTTCCAGGGCCTTGTTGTTGCATCGCTACGATGGTTGCTTCGAGTTGTTGCATGCGTAATGCAAGTTCCCCATGTTGTTGTTGCGTTTGCTGCTTTTCTAAGGAGATTTGTTGAAGATCCCCCAGCAACCGTTGATTTTCTTGTTCCAAAGCAAGGAACTTCTCTTTTAAGCATTGAAACTCTGAGAAAACATATTGATATTCCTGAGCGCTAACAGTGGCCATGGGATGAAAAGAAAAGATGAATAAGACCGCTAACAGTGGCCATGGTGATGTGGGTAATATGCTTGACATATTACCCAAGCAACATTATACATTGCTCGTGGCGGATATACCGTATGGATTCTGAATATCAAACTCTACATATGACGATATACCATACAAATATCCGCAAATAGAGAAGATGGTTAAAGACTTTGCAGAGCTAACCGTGGCTCCATTGTGGAGAATCGTTATATTTCATAGTATAGGTCAGGCTTTATCGGTCACTACTGCATTGAAGTCGAAATGCCATGCCACCAAACACATGCATTGGTAAGCTTTATGTTACTATATATTTAATGTATAGATTCTATGTTGCTTACTACATATATATTAACTTGTTTCAATTCAATTATAAAATAGGGTTAAAATGAACATAACTCGTACCTCAGGTGATTGAATGGTGAGCGTTGTGGAGCATTTGTGCGTGGGCTATTTTGATGCTATTTCTGAGAAGAAGGCTCGGGCACATGTTAATGAGCGGAATGTTATCAACTATATCATGTGCCTATCTGTAACAAAGAAATTGCACCACGTGTCTGGTGACAAGAGTCTTGTAAACCCATATCAAAAGCCCCAACGATTGATTAATCGATTGGTCGAGTTGTTCTCAAACCCTGATGATTGGGTGCTCGACTTATTTTCTAGAAAAGGTAATCTCATAAGTTTGATCAATTTTTCTTAAAATAAAATATTATTTCCTATCTTTGTTTTCTTACTTTTGCATGTGTGATTGTTTATTTAGGAACAACGACTGCGTGCACTCTTAAATTGTTCAGGAACTACATCGCATTAGACAAGGACCCCGAGCAAGTCAATTTTATAAAGATAAGGATCCAAGGCATCTAGGATTGTCCCGACCAGGACCAAGAGGTTGGGGTAAAGCATATCAACGAAACTGAGATGTTTCAGCTGACCTCCAGAGAGTTGATGGAACCTATAAACGAGGAAGGAGGGGACCTTGTCGACCTTGAAGATGCACCAAGGTCTGATCAAATACAAGATTCAGTTGAGGAGACAGAACATGTAGATGCAACACAATTGTCAGCTGATCTTGGAGAGCAGCCTATTCCAGACCTCCTAATGGAGTGATTGTATACTACTTTGTATTTGTAACTAAAAACTTGTAACACTAAACTTGTTTTGGAATATAAGATTCTTTTGTTTGAGTACCATTTCTTTACACTATCTGATTGGTGTGCAAACTTTAAGTGTCTATCATATATTTGTAAATGTTGACTCGCAAAGTATGTGGTTAAGTATAATTTTCATTGAATAGATGATGATGAACTTATCGATTGTATGACAAATGTTGGTTATAATTGTTTCTTAATTAATATAATTGAATTTAGCTTTATTCTAGGATTTATGTTGTCTTTAATCTTGTTTATTTAGTTTTGAGTGAACACAATAATATTAAGTCAATGTTGTTGCTCACTTGATAATACATTCAGGTTGTTCATGTATGATAGGGATATAATGTTCGTAGTAGTTTTTGGGCATGTGAATATGTTTCTAATTATATCCAAAAATGCTATTTGCTAATTTAATATAACAATCTTTATAGGAGTTAGAGACAAATATAGCAACAAAATTGTATTTCTAAAATTGTTAAGTTGGATTCAAATTCAACATTGTGGAAAGTGAAGCATATTACAATTACAGTTGGAAGCATTCGCGTAATCTAACCTAATATTAGGATAAATTTGTGTATGGATTGAGAAAATATAGGTTAAATTTGAAATCTTGATAATATTAACTGTGTTTTTTAATGATGTTTTTAAAAGTCATGTGCGCATGCGTGATACATTCTTGAAAAGTTTGTTAAAAAATAGTAATTCTTGACATCTCATGTATTTATCAATAAATGAATGAGACATATTACCTGTTCTAAATGACCCAATGTTTAGGAGGAATTATGACTCTACTGCGACAACCAAAGTGCCATCCACCTTGCCAAGAATGCTGCCTACCACTCAAGGACCAAGCACATCTAGAGGAGATACCACTGGCTCCGAGAGCGAGTAGAAGAAAGGGAGTTTGCTCTGATGAAAATCCACACAATGGAAAACGGATAAGATATGCTAACAAAGGTGTTGTCGACAGAAAAGCAGAGTGTGTGCCAACAAAGGGTCGGATTGATCAACTACCCCATGCCGGAGTGAAGGGGGAGTTTGTTGGGAAAACATATCCCTTCGGATGGGAAGAGCACATGCCGAAAATCGATTTCCGAAAAATCGACTAATCGATAATCAATTCGGTTATTAGCCGAATCGGTCGAAGCCGATTCGAGAAGGGGGGGGCTATAATTGTAAATAGCCTAAATGTGCCCTTAGTGGGCCATAATTGTAAATAGCCCATATTGTATGAGTATAAATATACTTAGGGCAAGTAGTTAGATGACAGAGAATCATCATTATTCTTGTTGACGAAGTTACAGTGAGTAGTTGCCTCTGTAACTAGAGAGAGAGAGAGAGAGAGAGAGAGAGAGAGAGAAATAGAGAGAGTTGTAACTCCGCCACTGTCTATTAGAGGAAGACGAACTCGAGGTCGTTGCCTTCGAGTCTCCTTGTATTTCCTATCATACATAGGTTTTTCCCGATTCAGGTTTTCCACGTTAAAATACCTATGTGTCTGTTTTCTTGTACTTTCTATTTTTTGTGTTTGTCTGTGCACTATCATTGTTGATATTTGCACCCGCATACAAACGTGACAACCGGTTATGGCTGGTCGATTCTCAATAGTATAAAGAGTGTTCACTAAGCACATTTTGATGTATAGAGCGTTGATGTATAGAGCGTCTCTCTCTCTCACACACACACACATTCTATGTGTATTCCTAACTGTTGTTTGTTATTTGGCCTAGCCAACTGTGTTAGTAACCCGTAAGCTTCCGCATCTTATTTTCTACACTGTCTCTGAATGATTAGCACATCTTGCATCATCTCTTTCCAGAGAGCGAAGTTCTTCCCATCGAACTTCCGGATTTCCACACTTGTGCTAGATTGTGTTGCCATTTTTTGGAAAGTAGATGTTGTTGGCTTGGTCTTTTCTTTCAGCCGAATAGCTTCTCTTCTCAAATTTCTGTTATTTGTTGCCGTCGGACAACAAGGTCGCTTTGATACCACATGTTCTTTCTAGGTTATGAAGATAATGTGTAGCGGAAGGTGAGGACCTGCAAGATGATGTGTACAGCAAACAACACAAAGTCCAACGTATGAATGTGCAAGAAGATAGAAGGTAAGATAGACACGGTTAATCTCTAATGGAAGCTCTGTTATTCTCTTCTAAAACTATCTCTCTCTTTACAATGTTACAGTTGGGCTTATATACTCAAGCCCTAACTTGAGAACGTGTCCACTCAAGGATACAATTTGGAAGGAGTTGTCCTTTTATGCCAACAATGGGAAGGATAGGAAGTGATTTTAGCTAAAATTTTCAAAAAAATTTGGAATCTACCTAGTCTAATTTTCAAAACTAGCTATTTAGGCCAATTTAAGCTACAATTAAAATTTTAAAAGAAGAAAAGTTTTGGAAAAATGGAAGAAAATACTTTTGCCTCCCTTTTCTCCTATTTGATAAAAAAACACTTTTGATCTCATCAAATAGATTATGACTCAAAATCTCCCTAGACTATTCCCATATCAAACTCCAAAATTAGGCCCAAAAATTTTATTATGCCTACGAACCCATTCCAAGGCACATATTTAGATGTACTAAATATTTGTCATTCTCGCATCAACAATAAATCTTTCTAACAAAAACATTTAGTAAAACTTTGTACAAACAATGGCATAGATAATTGACATCATTAATGAACTTATCTTTTCAAATATAATGTTTAGGGAAGGGTTATATAATCATTCTTCCCTTTGGCTTGGCATATAGGCCTACCATCTCAACCCATTGTTCTTTGCACTCATCAATGACATTCCATTCGGTGCAAATGGAGATTTTGTAGGCTTCTCTCTTTCTCAACAACTAGTTGGCAAAGCTTTAGTGCATGACATATTTATGACACAAATTTGTCTATTGGAAATTCTTGTTGCTTAATGAGAAGTAGGAAATTTGTATATCTTCTATGATTAGTTATATGATGGTTCAATTATGAAATTTTACAAAGAAAAATAGTTAAATAGAAAGTTAATTAATTCTTTCTTGTTCCAAATGGCATGTACATTAGTAGGAAAATAGCATGCCAGAATTTTGAAAATCCAATTAGGTTAATGACAATCAAGGAAATTTCCGATTGGGATCAAAAAAATTCCCAACAGTAGTATTGTGTATGGATTAAATAAGTGATACACTATATGGAGAAAGAGAAAAGTGATGTATAAGAAATAATGGGGAGAGCGAGAGAGATGATGCGGAAACAAAAAAAGGTGTTCTAGTTCATTATGGTGATACGGAAATAAAAAATGGTAACATTAGTCTAATGTAAAAACAAATTCATGATTCTCTAGTGTCATACCCTCAATCTATGCTATACAATAAGATACCAAGACCATCAAGTAGTCATGGTATGGCACCTTAGGACATTAAGAACCATGTTATTGACTTGCAAGACAATGACCACATAAATATCGCAGAACTTTATGCAAATCCTTAAGGATTTGATTGAGTTTGGCCACATGGAGATTTAAATATATACTAAACAATTAAGTCTCACAAAATTTATATAAGGATCCACTTGCTAAGGCTATTTTACTACTTTTGTTTTGTCAATGGATTGTAGTCTGTAGAATAATCTCATCTGTAGTGTATTAGTGAGAAAAAGGTGCTATCATTGCAATTAATTGTTTCATCAACTTTTGAGACATGAGACATATATTGCTATCTAACTAAATTTAAGGTCTCAAAGACACTATCAAATTTTGTCTAAATTGGTGGCATATGGGAAGCCTGGTATAATGTTGATCATTTGGCTTGTTTTCAATCCTATGGCTGATTAAAGTTATTAATCTCTAACACCCTACTGTCATCTCTCTTAAATATAAAATATGTCACAATTCCAATTTCACATAAAAAAAGGGGTTTCTTATGTATTGGGATTCCATTTGCCTTGGTTTAGGTTCTCAAAGGTTATATTTCCTTAAGCCCTTGACCATTTAATGTCACATGAGGTTTAAATAAATTTCGTGAAGTTTTACAATGCCTTCTCTACGATATCTTAACTCTTTCACAAGATACCTATATCATCTACTGCACTTCACATAAACTCTCGTTCATCATTATATGTTTTAGTGAGGCATTTGGGATTCCAATGGTCGACCACATGCATAAAAGAAGTGTTGAATGGGAAATATAGCATTAGGGAAACATGAATGGAGACTTGTTTGCCCGCTTACAACTAACATAAACTCTAGATTTGGGCTAAAAAGATTTCAAGTTGGAAAATATGATGATTTTAATGTTAACTAAATTGATAAGTCAAATTGTCAATTGTATTGTGTATTGAAATATTTTGAATATGACATTCCTTAATCACTTTCACACCAATAAAACCATAATCTCATATGCAAGGCAAATTAGGAGAGTAAAGATTCCCAACACTTAAATTATTCAATTGCATTCTACATTTGGAGTTAGTTGAGCGGACAAGCTCAACCGGATCCGGATCAGTTGAATAAGCCGAAGCCGGATCAGTACTTGGAACCAAGAGCCAGATCGAATTGTAAGTGGTAGGCCATTAGAGGCCTACCGTCCTAGCCTAGTATGTAGGCATATTTCTTGGAGTTAGTGTCAATCGCATGTATGAGCATTGAAGTACATGTCAGTACTTATGTCAGTCCTTTTAAGAAATTGTATAAAAGTGCTCTCTGACCACATTGTATGTACAAAGTATTATTATTTTGAATTGAGTTTACTGTGAATCTGCTCTCTCTGTCTCTCCCGCGTACTCTCTTTGTGTGTCTAAGCTTTCCATTAAACTTGTGCATATTCTCTGTTGTTATCCGGTGAAGCCGGTTTCCTCTCCAAGCTTTCGCACGTAATTCTTTACATCGTATAAGAGCGCGAGGGTTGAGAACCTCTACCGCCAACAAGAAATTTCCATAGGCAACCCCTAACTTCTGGAAAATCACAACAGACCGAAAAGATAAAAAATGGACAGAGGGATGGCAAGCTTCCTCCCGACAAAGAAACTCGAAAGAAATAACTACGCATCTTGGTCATACAAGATGCACCGGTATCTACTTGGACACGGATATTGGAGCTATGTTGAAGGAGCAAACGAGGTAGCGTCGAAGCTGACACACAAGGACTTCCCGACATGGGAGCAAGGAGTGAGCAGAGTGTTGTACTGCTTCGCATCCTCTGTGCATGACCAGATGCTCGGCTACATCAAAGATGCAAAAATGTCGAAAGAAGCTTGGGAGAATTTGAAGAAGATTTTCACAGCAAGCACAACGGTTGGAAGTTGCAGCTCCAGCAAGAACTCATCAACATCCGGCAAAGGGACATGTCGGTTACCGACTACACCACCAAGATAAAGGAGATCTACAACGCGCTCAGTTCCATCAACATGATAGTGGACAAAGACGAGATGGTCCAGATATGCCTCAGTGGTCTGGCACAAAGGTGTCCGAACAACGATTTGCACCCAGGAGAAACCATTGTCCTTCTTCGACTTGCAATCGATGCTGATGGTCGAAGAAAACCACAGGAGTGGGTCGAGGACCAGTCAACCGGACAGTCGGATGTTGTTCACAGAGGCGAATCGGCCCCGTGGGAGTGGGGGATGAGGTGGGTCAGCACACAATAGCGGCTACTGGAAAGAGCAGAACTGGAGGCACAGAGATAGTGTCGACAACAGTTTTGGACCCTCCACAAGTAGAGGGAGTCAAAGTGGCATCGGAGACCAGCAAGGAAAAGCCGAGATGGAATGCTAGTATTGTGGCAAGAAAGGCCATCGAGAGAGCAAGTGTCGAACGAAGCACACCAATTCGGACAAATCCGGATCTGGCAAAACCAAACAAGGGAGCCGGCAAAGCTCGCACTATGCCGAAGAATTAGAAGAATCCGAACCCGAAAAGACAGGAAAAGGGCCAACCTTTGTGATGAAACACAAGACGAACTCAATGAAGAAGGTCCCACTTCTGGATCGGAGGAAGTGTGGTATGTTGATTCCGAAGCATCTAACCACATGACGAGCCATGAGGAGTGGTTCTCATTTTTGGAAAAGCTGAAGCAACCGGGAGTTGTCGAAACCGGAGACGACACTCCTCACCCGATCAAGCCGAAGAAGTTTCGTTGAGTCATGTCGGACAAAAGGGAAAGTTAAAGAATGTTTTACATGTTCCAACAATCACGAAGAACCTAGTGTCGGTCGGACAGATCGTCGACCAAGAGATGTTAGTGCAGTTTACACACCTCTGGTGCTTCATTAAGGATGAGGGCCAGATAATCGCGCAAGGGCGCCGGCACGGGAGAATGTTTATCCTCGACATCAATGACGCCAGCACTCCTCTATTCACCAAAGGCCAAAAAGTCGAGTGGGACATCGACTTACGGCACAAGCAAATAGGTCATGTCAACTACTAGAGGCTGAATCAAGATCTGCAATTGAAACAGGTGGTTCCAGATTGCCGAAATATAGTGGCCGAAAGATCCAAATATGTGAAGCTTGCCAACTCGGGAAGCAACACTGGCTTCCATTCCCCACCGAAAAAAACTAGATCCATAACAAGCTCAACTGAATCCATTCGGATGTATGGGGACTGGCACAAAATGTTAGACTTGGCAGGGGGCGATATTTCATCTCCTTCATCGACGACTACAGTCGGCACACGTGGATCTATCTCATCGAGAAGAAAAGTGAAGTCTTCGACTATTTCCGGAACCTGCAAAGTCTTGTCGAATGGGAAACAGAGGAAAGACCAAGTGCGTACGGTCGGATGGCGAAAAAGAATACTTCTCCTGCCAATTCAATAGTTATCTATAGTAGAAAGGAATTCGGAGGGAATTTAGTTGCCGATACACGCTGGAACAGAACGGCATGGACGAAAGGAAGAACCGGTCTATTGTGGAGGCGGCAAGGCGGAAAGAGAAGAGCATGCCCAAGTTCTATTGGGCCGAAGCGGTTCAGACAGTCGTCTGCATTCAAAACTAGATACGAGAAAATGTGTCAACACATGAGCTATATTTTGGGTGGAAGCCGAATTTACAACACCTTAGGGTATTCGGCAGCATTACCTATGTGTATGTGCCGGTTGAGAGGCGGGGAAAGTTGGACCCGAAGTCGGAGAAGTGTATCCTTGTCAACTACTCACATGAGCAAAAGGGTTATAAGACTTGCTATAACCCCCGAACAAAACAAGTTTAAGTGAGCCGAGATGTCGAATTTGACGAGTTGGCATCATGGTACTCCTTACTGACTCCGACCTCTAACTCCAACCTGATTCCGGAAGATGAGGCCAGTGAGCCCGAAATGATCCGAGTAGAAGATGAAGAAGGATTCGATACTCTAGATGAGAGTCCAATCTCATTCCGGCTAAGTGGGCCGAATGAGCGACTGAGTCAGAACGACCAATCAGATGAAGAGCTTGTGAATAGTGGAGACTCGATCGTGCTTTCCCCGCACAAGGAACTGAGGAGACGGTTCACACATAAAGAGAAGGGGAAGAAGAAGATGCTAGAGTACGACACCAGCAGAGAAGAGTCAAATCGGAGCGAGTTTGACTCCGGAAAGCATGAAGACAAACCTTTGGAGACGAAGTCCGACCCAGCCAAGAGGGCCTTGAAATTGGCTAAGAGAAGTTACGTCGATTGAGCCACCAGAAGAACCCCGTAAAATAGTACGGTTATAATGAGTACATAGCGCATCACTATACGTGGATGATCTAGTCATCACCGGACCCAGACTTGCTGAAATCAACCGAGTGAAGTCCCAACTGTCAGACGCATTCGAAATGAAGGACCTGGGGGACCTTCATTACTTCCTCGGGATCAAAGTGTTCCATACCCCCGATGGCATATTGTTGTCCTAGAGACATTACGTTTTGAATATGTTGTTCAAGTTCTGCATGACCGATTGCAGACTAGTCTCCACACCCCTGGACGAGAACTTGAAGCTTCGTCCCAACTTCGGACCGGCTTGTAACGAGAAATGGTTTCGACAAATTGTCGAAAGCCTCATCTATATAACTATCACTTGGCCCGACATCAGCTATCTAGTCAGGGTGATCATTCAGTTTATGCATAAGCCGATCGTGGAGCACCTTTAGTGCGCGCACCGAATACTGAGGTATGTTAGAAGCACTAAGGACCGAGGACTGTTATACCGACAGGGTATATAACTGAAAAGCTAATCAGATATATAGATGCCGATTGGGTCGGTGATGCATTGGATCGTCAATCAACTTCCGGATTTATGTTCTCTCTTGGTAGCATGGCTATTGCGTGGAGCAACAAAAAGCAGCCGATAGTGGCACTATCGAGCACTGAGGTTGAGTATCGGGCCACTACCATTGCCACCTGTGAAGCCATCTGGGTTCAGCGGCTACTGCAAGACCTCTAAATCAAAGTACCGACTCCGATCCCGATCTACTGCGACAACATGAGCAGTATGAATCTTGCCAAATATCTTGTGTTCCATGCTCGGACAAAGCGTATAGAAGTGCATTATCACTTTGTGCGCGAGCGAGTCCTCAGCGGTGAAGTCGAACTTCGGTATGTTCTGATGGATCAACAAGTTGCCAACATCTTCACCAAGGTACTTGGGACCGACAAGTATTTTTCGGAGATGCTTGGGCTACAGCATCTCGACATGCCGCACTTGAGGGGGAGAACCGGTATTGATACGGGAAGAACCAAAACGGAAACTAGGAAAACAGGCAAAGGCACCGAACAAGCAACAGGAGAGAAGGAAACCGAAATAGGGGGAGACAAGAAGAAAAAGGGATCCGAGTCAACTGAAGTAGTCGGCACATCCGAACAAATCGGAACAAGCGGCGACGGCGGCATTGTCAAGAAGGATAGAGCCGCCCGGAAGAAGAAGGCCAAGACTCGGACGTGGTTCAATCTTGTGAAGGGCCTAAAGACTGAGGACGAGTTGGAGACAACCAACTCAGACAAGAGCTGGAATGAATCGGAGGCACCCAATTCGAAAGAGGTGTCTGATTTGGAGGAGCCGGATCAACATAAGGCCAAATGGACTAGAAGGCAATGGAAATCTACGTTGACACAAAGGAACCGACTAGTCAAGAAGCGCCAAAGTCAAAGCAGCAAAGGAGCTCAAATGGGCTTGTTGAGCAGACAAGCCAACCGAGAAGGTCGAGGTGCACAAGACCAAACGAGTCAAGGAGCACAAACAAGGCGGGAAGATGCCAAAAGGAGCCGGAGGAAAGGACCAGCAGACATGGACACCACAATCCGACCTTAATTTGAGCTTGATGGGGAGTGTTCAGCGGACAAGCTCAACCGGATCTGGATCGGCTAAATAAGCCGGAGCCGGATCTGTATCCGGAACGGAGAATCCAATAGGTATCGGGATCGGTACCCGGAACCAAGAGCCGATTCGGATTGTAACCAGTAGGCCCTTGGAGGTCTACGGTCCTAGCCAAGTACGTAGGCATATTTCTTGGAGTTAGTGTCAGTCACTCGTATGAGCATTGAAGTACATGTTAGTACTTCTGTTAGTCCTTTTAAGAACTTGCATAAAAGTGCTCTCTAAGCACATTGTATGTACAGAGTATTATTATTTTGAATTGAGTTTACTGTTCTGCTCTCTCTGTCTCTCCCGTGTACTCTCTTTGTGTGTCTACGCTTTCCATTAAACATGTGCATATTCTCTGTTGCTATCCGGTGAAGCCGGTTTCATCTACAAGCTTCCGCACGTAATTCTTTACAGAGTTTAATAAATGAAAGTGAATTATTCGAGCTTCACTACATATATGTAAACAATCTAAACCATGACATGTATTCAAGTTTAGGAACTCTCCTCACTCAATTTCACATCAATTAAATAAGCCCTTTTGTAATCATTGTGCTATTATTCTCTTGATATGACACCTTTCTATATGTAAAACTACATAAAATGGTTTGTAAAACCAAGAATTACCCAAATAGGCTTATAAGCTACGAAATTTACTCCTAAAATATGCTTGGATAAATGATGCTCCTAATCTCAAGAAAAGTAAGATTAAACATATATAAACCATACGGTATGAGTTTTGTTAATTGAAAGTTCTAATGGCGACATGTATAAATATCTTAATTGCCTAACTTAGAAGTCTAATTGTTATTTATGCATTTGAAAAGGAAAACGGAGGGATTCTCCCATCCATATGGCAATCGTTGCAACGACATATTATCCTTGTAGAGTTTTATGATGGTTGCAACTTGCTACTAGCCCTTACATATCTTACATCCTCTCCTTATTTGGATGCATTATCTCTAAGAAAACTCTACAATAACTTCCACGTGATCCTCAATGTACGATGGTCAATGGATCCACCTCGCATTGTGCTTCGTACTCATCCAATCTCATTTGCTAATAGCTCTGACTCTATGAAATAAATGGAACCATTCAATAAACAATCATACCCCTTGTGATCTTTAGAGTGGTAAAGCCAATTGTGTAATTGAAAGTTTATATATGATATATTAGTGATTCCTACAAGGCTAAATAATACAAAGATCAGCTATAGCATATCATTTTCCCATGCAAATGATCAACCATTGGGAAATGGCGGGTGGTTGTCCTTTCAAATATGATTGCGACAAAATGAAACTTGCTAGTTCGTGATTTGTTACATGCAAGGTGGAAGTGTTTGCACATGTCTATTTTAATGCATACTTGTCAATATAACTGCAATGGACCATCATATTATTTCAATACAGTTTTGTAGTAAGTTATTGTGCAAGAAATAAAAAGATTAAATAGTGACTCTTTACCCCTTGTATCTCATGTGGTAATGGTTGAGTTATATGCAAGTGCTTGGTAGAAGCTTGTAGGGGGGCATATAATGATCTGAAGGTCTCCCTCACAAGTTTCATGGGGTAACATTAAAGTTTGTTGGAGCTTGTGATTCTCAAAAGGACTCTATGTGTGCATTTAGTGCTTCTTAGAGGCTTGCATTGATGGTTTGAAGGAATACTCTAAATATTAGGATGGTAAAAGTTGGCTAGGGGATGTGATGCTAAAGGATTCTCTTGTGTGTCCGATGGGTAAAGGTTAGTAAAAGCGTCTTCATATTCCTCAAAGTGAATACCTTACTTACCTTGTGTGTCTGATGGGTACCGGATGGTCTAAAGAACACTTGTGCATTTTATGTTATGGTTGGTTAAATTTAGCATAGTGTATATAATGGTGTAGATGACTCCATCATGAATTTGATGTGGTCATGCATCAGTAAAAGCTTGTAGATAAAAACTAAAAAGTAGCCTTGAATGTTGCTTTATTACCTGAGCGATGACTTCTCATTAATCCCCCAAACATCTTTATACCTTAACCCAATCCCCAAAAATCTTTATACCTTAAGAAGCCATTCCCCAACTATCTTAATAACTTATTTCAGAATTTGTCCAAGTTAGTTGAATAAATTATATGGTCAATTGTAATACCTTTTTGCTCGCCTTTTCTTATTTGTATATGTAATTCAAGCATTTATTGCTTTCCCCCACCCACAAATAAAACAAAAATTGAAGAGCATTTCACAAATTTTCCAACGTTTCTAGGTGTAGACATATGTCTTCTTCGAATTCCTATGATGTGATCTTGGCCTTCCTAATTCCTAAATCCAATGATTTCTAAGATATAATTAGGATGACACCCAAAGTGTTCACTAGTTTTCAATTGTTGAATAATGTCCCTAAACGATGGTTCAAATTAGGAAGAACAAATTTATTCAATAAGCAATTATGTAACTCAAGTGTCTAAAGAGCTTTCAATTGTTTTGTTTACACTCTTTACGAGCACACAATGATTAATATTGTCCAAGCCGAGTCATCCAAACTCGGGAAGAACCAGAATTATTCAATAACAAATTATGCAAATCTCCCTTGCTATTGATTTTCATCAATAGACTTTGCACACTTCAACATGCCTTCAACAAAATTAATGCTTCACATCCACCAACTTTATTGAGTGACAAGTGTGTAGAAATGAGTTAATTAATTACATTGCATGGAGAAAGTTAGTACTTAAAATGACGACAGAAACGGCCGAGCCCACAAGCTAAATACAAGGAATTGAACCTAAGCTAAACCAAATACAAGGATTTTGTATCCACATTCCTGTGATCCAAACCAATCGGGCGGGATCTCATCAAAGATAATTTCATTCTTATTACAAAGCTCAAACTCCTAGAGGGGATTTTTAATCCTAATTCCAAATCCATTATAATTACACAAGTTTAGATAGAATGGGCACACATTTAATATGTCAATGCTAGCACGTACAAGTCCAGGGCTGTACATACACTCATAGTGAAGGCAGCAAGGAACGTAAAGATTATGGCGATGGTCGCTCGGCCACAAAACTTGTCAAGCACGCTACAAACAGTCGGAATGTTCAAGTTCTCGAGCCCGAGACTATGGAAGCCAGCCTTGTTCATACGTGCCGCACCAGCTGCGCCTGCCGCCCCAGCTAGAACTAGATATACACAAACCTACAAAAAAGGCATAAAAATGGTAATATGTCGATTTGAAAAATCATCGCGCCCTAAGCCCTAAACGTGTTTGCTTGGGGGTAATTTAACTCGATCCATACAAGGAAGCCTACGAATCTTAAAAGAACTAAAGTCTAGTATTGCGCCGAGAGATCATTAAAAACTTTCCTATGACTTTGCGAGGATTATATCCGGAACCATCCACAAGTGTACATATAGACTAGAGTCTTGAGAGATCATTCAAAACTTTCGCCTGAATTTGCGAGAAATATCTCGGAATCTTCCACCTAGGTTATATATAGATTATATGACTTTTTAGTGTGTGCTTCTCGTCGAGAAGTCTGTCTAGTCCGGGATTTGGACAAGGAATATCACCTGGTCGGCCACTAGTTGCGCCCACATGTGTCTCCGATTCGGCCGGGATTTCTTGGCGAACATGATCGATTGGTATACGAATTGGAGAAACGCATACGCACCGATGAGCACATCCACCACTACAAGATACCTAAATTTGGAAGGGCAAAAAACAAACACAAAAAGGTGAATTTTCCATCGCTAGGGGAGCTTTTTTTTAAATGGAAGGATTAGGAGGAGGGAGAATTGCTTGTTATGTGAGAGAAAAATCTGTTGGGGAAAAAATTTCATGCAAAAAAAGAGTGGCGGACACACATGGGGAAGAGGATCGGAACCCGGAAAGTTCCGGAAGCCACACATGGGGAAGAAGATCAAAATCCGGAAAGTTCCGGAAGCCACATATGGGGAAGAAGATGGAAACCCGGAAAGTTCCGGAAGCCACATATGGGGAAGAAGATCGAAACCCGGAAAGTTCCGGAAGCCCCGCAATCACTCACCGGAAGGGTAGGGTTCGGTCCCATTTCATCGAGATGGCGAACGAGAGGCCGATGACATGCACGAGCGAGTGCTGGGTGCTGGTGAGCATAGCACCGAGCGACACGGCCAAGAAGGCCACGGTGGCGGACCGTAATGACATGTCGGCCATCCGGGCGCGGCCTAGCCCCATCCCGATCCCGTAGGCATTATAATCGTCGCCTACGTACAACGCTTTGGCGGTACTCTTTCCCGAGGCAGCGGAGGGGGAGGCGGGCGGGATCCCGATTTGCAAGGATGTGGAAGATGCCTTTGTAGAGGGGCCGGGAGGCGAAGCCGGGACTATTTTCCCAAGATCCGAAGCGGTGGCAGCATCCCGGTGCTCCTCACGCTCGTTCGTGGTGGTGCCGCCCGGAGTGCCCCCCCCAAGGTTGCTAATTGAAGCAGAACCCATGTTAGGGCACAGAAAGAGGAGAAGAGGGAGAAAGGAGATAATGTAAAAATACAATTATATGAGATGGAATCTCTTGACAAGATTCACTATGGCTGTGTGTAAGGTGATAACATTATAATTTAATTAAGAAAGGCCTCCCTTTCACTATAAAGAAAGAATTTGATCAAAAAGGTGGTTGTGGGTGGAGGAGGGGAGACAACAAATCTAATAGGAAAACCCAATAACCCTAACCCTAATTGACTAGATTTGTGAGAAGAAGAAAGGTCCACAAAGAAAAGAAAATGTAATAGAAAACCCAATAAACCCTAACCCTAACCCTAATTGAAATGGATTTGTGAGTAAGAAGAAAGGCCCCATAAAGGAGGAAAAAAAAAATGCCTTCCCTCTGATATATACTACTCTGGAGGTTTTGTCTGTTTGTTTTTCTTGTATAGTAGCTAAATGTGGAGAGATTCAAGCTCTCTTCACAATTTTCATACTAATTATAACTAACTAGCATATGCAATCTCTTTTTCTTTTCTTTATTCAGCTCTAAATTACTATAATAATTTAATAATAATAATAATAAATTATGATGATTAGTTGTCACACAAATGGGTAAGGAGTCAATCCAATGTATGACCTATAAATCATATGAATACCAAGTAGCTCTCTGACTCTGGGTTCACATTTAATACAACAACTACCACAAAATCATCTTTTATCCGTCCATTCACCTACAAACGCTATGGCGATCGTCGATTGACGGCTCCGAACTAGTTGCATGAGCAATCATGTGATGCTAAAACAAATAACTTTGGACACACTTTGCCAACAAGTTGCTTGTACGCCACCACTATGATGTTAGAGATGAGAGAAACATTTGGGACCGAATGCATGAATATCTATCCTTTGTTGATACGATTTGTTGACATGCTACCACGATGTCGGAAACAGAAAGTTCGGGTTAGGATTGGCAAACGAAAAATATACACGATTGAGTGGCAGGGCCACTCTTTGGAATTCGGAACTCTTTGTCTAGCAAGTAATGTCTCAAAGTTGTCTTTGTGTCTAGATGTTAATGTAAACAAAAAAGAAAGGTAGTTTGTGTCTCGAAAACAAGTTTACCAAGTGTTTCTTACGATGTCTGCCAAATTTGAAGTGACCCCTTGAGGTTATTTCACACTACCTCGACATAAACCATTTTTAGATAGAACTAATTGTTTACATACCATTGCATTGCACACACAAACAAAACGATTTGCATCTTCGGACTTCATCTATGAGAACAACAATCAAGGTAATGTTTCTTGCATCACAAGGTCATCTTACTTGTGGTTAATGCGTAGCAATTAGCACAATGACATGAGGTGCAAAAAATACTATAAATTTCCTTTAAACGAAAAAAACATAGGATAAGTATGGGTTTTCCTCCACCTAACACAACTCACTGACTCAGAACGCCTACGGAGATGTAGCTTTAGTTCAGATCAAACGGTATTGAAATTATTCCATAATATTTCTTGTCCATCCACTAGGAAACAAAAAACTAACAAATTTGCCCTCACAACAATGTTTTTCAACAATGTTTCATTCATGTTTATATATACAAGATATTATAGCATGTGAAGAGACAACCCCCCTATTCTTTGAACTCCATATTATGTGTTGAGAGACATTATTTAACAAAGATATACTATTCAATGGAGATTGTTGAATATTTAAGATACAGTTTGGCAAACCCTATGAAAGTAGAATGTGACGTTTTGGACAAACACTGTGTATATCGTAAAACCTTTCAAGGAAATATTTTTAGGAACGAACTTAAAAGTTTGTTTTCAACATGTAGAGAACACAATTTGGTGGTTGCATATTCTTTGAAAGTGGTGTAATGCTCCAACTATTATGCATGTGCATGTTTCCTGAGGATGTAAATGTGTGCACATCATCATTCTTTTATATTCATGATTTTCACCTACATTATTTGCTCCATTGTGATATGTTTTGAATGCATGTGGGAGTGATAGTAAGATAAGTCTGAATTTACACATTGACAGCCACACAAATAAAGAGAAATGACTAGATAGTTAGATTATTAATGGACGGGTGAGATCAATACAATCACTACGACAAGTTGAAGCCCATCGAAAGGATCAAGACAACTAGAGAGAGAAACAAACACGCTCTTTGGGGACATCTATAAAATTGGAATGATACAAATTTAGGAATGATCCATATGCAAGAACCTTAAACTACAAGAAAATGTCAATCATTAATGCCTACATGTAAAGTTATTAGTCACATTATCAACTTCCTTTTGACATTAAAGAAACTGATAGAAGTCAATAGTAGGTGGTGATTCGTGAACACTAATCGTTAGAGTATCAACATGGATGAATTTATCCTATAAAACGTGTCCAAGCAAATTCTGTTTAAGGATGTGTTACTAACTTTGAATAGTTTATTTTTTGTAAATATTATTGTGGGATGGACATTGAAATTGCAAATGGAATACGAGTCTCCCTATAAAACGTGTCCAAGCAAATTTTGTTTAAGGATGTGTTACTAACTTTGAATAGTTTATTTTTTGTTAATATTATTGTGGGATGGACATTGAAATTGCAAATGGAATACGAGTCTCTGATGCTGTAGTCTTTATGGCAAATTGGGGTCAACTTTCTTAACCACTAATATCCAAAAGCTTTGTGTGGAATCAACAAATTTGTTTTCCCTTGGGCCTATAATAACCACCCAACACAAATTGGTTGTTATGTTACTTTCACACTACATGACCAAAAAGTGAGTTGTATTAACTATTAATTTCGGGTGGAGATGTCTCTAATCATATGATTTTTCATCCACGTTCTAGGAGAAGGCTTATTCTCTATCATCTACATCAATACTTTTGAATCAAAACAAGTTTTATTTTCTATCAATGGACCCCTGGGCACAAATGGTGGAATTTGAAGTTGAATAATGGACAAAAGTTCATCTCTTCTTCTTCCCAATGTGAATGAGAGTTTGAAATAATGACTAATTTCTAATTGGACAAACACAAAAGAATTATATTTTTTAGGACATATATCCATGGGTTTCCTCAAACCTTAATATTATGTACGAATCCCATACCGTTCCTATTGCCAATGATCCTTTGACAAGGGATTTTCTAATTAAATGTTCATGTTGATCTATAAACTAACTACCTGCAACTTGCTAAGAGATGAATCTTTTGAGTTAAAATGAAGGAGAACTGAAGATCCATATGAAGATATGTATACATATACAAGTTACAACTATGTATTGCTTGCAATGTAAAATGTTTTTGACTGGCATAACCTTTTAAGAAATTTTCGCCTTTACAATGAAATGTGGCATACTACTAAATCATTATAGATTTATGAGATTAAGTTATTAAACTTGATCATTCAAATATAGAAACATGTATGTTATAATGATAATAAACCTTGAGCTTTGCAACCTCAAGGTTGTGTCTAAGTAAATGACATGATATTGTTTGATTATAGAAACAAATTTATGCTTTGTAGTTGTGTTTGTGCTTTGTAAGTTCCCTCGAGCACATTTGCAAACACAACAAAGTTTGATTTTTTTTTTCACTAATCATGCAAACATGCATGGAATGTGCAAGACTTGGGTTTCAAACAAACCCATTGACACTATAACGTGTGATCATTGGAAATCAACCATTAACATCTATCTCAAATAATATATCAATGAAAAACTTGTTAGACTTCAACTGTTTTTAATCGTGAATTTCGACCATCATGCCGTTTTTCATTAATTACAACAAACAACCAAATTTCTACATAAACACTCAAACAAAATAGTATTGGTCTTTGAAACAATATTTTTGGCACAAATTGAAGTAGAAAAGCAATGAAACGTTTTTGTGTCTTGTGTAGTATTTCCTCATGGATTTGGAAATATGAGTCTACCAAAGTATGTCATTTGAATTTATAGAGTCGCCACAAACCTTCGAACTAGACTGCATACACAACTAACAACATATTCACTACTTTATCTAAAATGTTTACTAATAACCAAGTACTTGAAAGTACTCTTAAAAAGATGTAACTTATGACTTTATATCAAAAGTATCAAAGGTTATCCTATATCATTGCTTTACATATTTGACTAGCGAAGAAATATCCATATGGTATGTTCTCTTTATAACCCAATTTGCCCATCTTCATGTATTAATATGTAATCCATGTGAGCTTTTGCACCATAAAAGGGTTACATTTGTGTGCACAATCGCATTCAAACTAAAATATTTTCTCAACGATAGTTTAAATGTCATTTTCACTATATTTGCAACATACTTTACTTACTCCTATGATACTATGTCATTTCCCTTGTGTTCAGCCACCTAGACACTTGCAACTTATCAATATTGGTTTTTGTGTCTTGGAGCCTCGTGAATGTCACTTATCAATATGTATTGCAATATGTAAGGTCAACATAAGGGTGTTCACTGTTAAACACCTTTACGTAGTACTTACAGATGTTGAATAGAACAAGAGTACATTTTATTCAGGGAAAAATCCACAAAGAGTTTTTCAATAGGCCTCAAAATGCACGTGGCCCTGAGCATAGAAGTAGCATGCCATACCTTGAATGACAAATGGTGTATTCACATATATTTTGTCTTTACCCTTTTACTCAATGGCCTTTTCTAGAAACAATGCCTCACTTGGCCTTCCTTTGTCTCAAGAATTATGCTAGATTATGACCTTAAGCTTTTTATTGAGGCATTAAAACAATTTCTATAATGTCTCTATCTACAAACAAATTGTCCTCCTCATACTTCCACTCCATAAAATAGTCTTTTGTAAAATGCATGCCATCAAGGTCATTACTTTTACTTTATAAAGGCTTATATAAGTTTGCACACAATTGTTTGAGATATCATAGTCCATTGTTAAACCACTTTGGATAACCTCCTACACAAGTTACACATAACAACAAAGGTACACAAATGGAAGTAATAGAGACTATATTGCAAATCACTAAGTGTAATTATGCTCAATGGATAAAATTATCGAAAAAAAATCATGTGCCATAAGACAACAAATGTAGAAATATGATAATGTCTTGAAGTGCATCATGCAACCTTAGTTCACTCAATTAAGGTTGTCTTTATAAATAGGCTTACTAGCTTAAGGGCAATGCTAACCTTATACTTTCACTTAATCACCCACTATGTTAACCATAGTCAAGTGGTATCATTGTTTAAGATTGTATATAGACCCATTTTTGCTCAACTTGATGCTTTGCACATGGTGGTCCCAAGTTGTGAGTTTGGTTCAACTTGGCTAGATTGGAGGTCTCTAACATCTTAATGTTTTGTTGTTTGAATGGCTAGATCAATTTTGGGGAACCTTTGTTGTCAAACTTTGTATAGTATTGTAAAGAACGCATCAAAACAAGTCAACACTTGTGAAATTTGTTTGCCAAAACATTGCACATTGTTTCCATTAACATTTTGTTGGGATGCATTTATAAAAAGAAACTAGTTTTCACAACCATAAGCTCATTCATTTTGCTACATTGACTAACAACACAATAACATTGCATCATAATTAATTGTAGTTATGTGTAACTTTCCAACAACTCTTCTATTTGTCTTCATCCTTTTCTAGAGATTACTACAAGTGTTATAGTGTAACCCTAAGGACCAATTCCAAAGCTAATTTTAATGGTTCAAGGGTAGCATAAGTGGGAAACAAGTATCCTAGGACTTTGGACAAACCCAAAAGAACCTATGACACATGGTGGTCTACGCAACTAAATAAAGAATTATGACATCTTGAGACATTTTCAAGACTTTATTGGTGAAGCAAACCTCTCTTCTTTCGACTCCATTCATCTCAACATCCAAGGTAATATTTGGTGGTATGAGACACCAATGGTATTTTAAGTTCATATTTCGTCCTTCGATTGAGGGTGATGAGTATGGTTACTTGCCCTTACATTGGTTATCATTTGTATTCAATTGGTAATGAGGGACCTTGAAAAATAAACATGAAGCAACAACAAAAATGCACACCCTTGATGCTTGATTTGTTTCATGAATACTCTCACTATGAGTGTATGACTAATTTCACTATGTTCAGGCATGCCGTTACATGTGGAAAGAGACATGTGTTAAGTCATTATTATCATTATAAAGCATCTATGGATCTAGTTATGTGACAAACATAACCAACGAGACTTCTACTCCCCCAAATCACAAGGCAAGATTTTTTGATAGAGACGATATTTTGAGCAAGGGATAACAAAAAAGATACGAGGACAATACATACATAGTAATAAATAAATAATGCATTTATACCATTATATGTTATAATGCATGTATACATTAGTTATGGCTTCATATGCAAAGAGAATATCATAAAACTATTATGGAACCAACCCCACCCACATGAATTGAGCATATGTTGAGAGTTGGAATGCCATATGCTAATGTTGTTGGTACCCACGATTGCTTTGCAAGGATAAATTGAATTTTTCACTAAAACTATTGAAATGTGGGCCAACAAAGAATCTTATGCTTATTTTTTCATTCTTTGCCCATTTCGTTTTCCTAATGACTTGTGGGTTTCATCAAAGAATTACTTCTATCACAACAACAATAAATGCTAACTAGGATTTATAATTTTTATGTATCTTACATTATTGAGATTTGTCGTCCACTCGACATTGACATATAAGACTGAACTAAAAACAATTGTGAAAGTCTATATCCCCACCTTGAGTGTAAAGTTTCTTATCTTATTTGATGATTTGGGCGTGGACCTTCTATAATTCACAGAAAAATTGAATTGATAAAAGTAAGTGGTAGATAGAATCAAGAAACCTAGACAATGATTGGAGATTTTGATATTATTGCATGTTTGACCCAAAATGAAAAGATGAACAAATGAATACGCATACGTAAGTTCCAAGTTTGATTGATTTAAAGCTAGCTTGAGGAACTAATGGATACTCTACAATCACAAGTAGGTAACAAACTACCTACTTGGTGAACACACATGCAAAGTTGTTACAGACTATGACATTGTTAGTTTGACTTTTAAATGACCTTATTGTTTTTAATTTGTATCGTCGATGATTATTCGTTAGTTGAGACATGAGCTTCAAAGTTGGTGGCCCAAGGTTCACTTGTGTTTGAAATGTTTGATTGATTTTCATCAACAATCTAGAGCCTTGTCTCATTACAAAGTATTTAAGACTAGTTCTTCATATAGCTTAGCTTACTTAGAACATAGCAATCACCCTACTCTTTCCAATAGGTTAATACTTGTTCTTATAGTTGTTTGAGAAATTGCCAAAACCCCCTTGTATTGGCCTACTTTCTAGTTTCAAAAATACGTCATATCTCATATATCTATTCATCAACTTTGATGAAGCCTTTGTAGCTAGTTTAAATTTGGGTGAGTGGGGATGAAGTCAAACATGAAGATAGTTGTTGAGAGCTTGAGCGCTAAGGATAATGCAACTGAGAAGAATGTAGTGAAAGTGAGATTGTTGGTCAAGATTTTTTAAATATGAGGAGAGAGAGAGAGATTTCAACCTTGAGAAGGATGCGATTTTGGCCACATAAAGAAGAATAATGGCTTTCTAATGACTAGAACGAGATTTGGTTCCAAGAAATTATAGCCTTATTTGGTCTAAGAATAGGATTTTCAAACTTAACAATTCTCAATTGCAAATTTCCTTGAAACCTTCACTTGAGGTTGATTGACATTCGTAGGAAATATATACCTTCCCAAAATAAAAACCAATTCATCTATCATTTGTCCCTTTCCAAGCATGAGAGGATGGTAAAATAGGTTAAAAGAGAATGGGGAACATAATATTATGGCCGAGTGTGGTCATTAACACTCATGTCTTCCTTTCAAGACAACAAATTTGGACATTGAAAGATAGGTTACTTTGGTAGTAGGAGATCCAAATATGTGAGATTCTAAGGCATCATATTCACCTTATGCATTGGTCTTTTCACTACACAATTTCTTAAGTTAGCATTGTCTTGATCGAGATCTGAAGATTGAATGCCTTCAAGCTATCTATAGTTATATTTCTTTCACAACTAACACAATTTTATATACAAAAGAAGAAGAAAAGACATAAGTTTTATATTGTGCTCAAGGGTCAAGTTTGGTAGTTTTCATTGTTGGAAACCTTACTTACAAATGGTATCATTCAAGGAGATCCCAATATGTAAGATTCTAAGACATCATATGCACCTTTTATGTTGTCCTTTTCACTACACAATATCTTAAGCTAACACTATCTTCATTGAGATCAAGGTCGAATGTGAAGTTATGTACTCAATAACTCTTTCCTTTGCGATGATTTTAATGTGAAGTGACATGATATCAAGCAATAGGAGCACATTCGGCACTCGTAGCTTGTCTTGAACTTCATAAAAAAGCATTTTTAAACTCTTTCAAACTCTTTCTAAGTGAGCTTAAGAATATTGCCACCCCATATTGAAGCCACTAATTTGATGCGATTTTCTGAAATGTATTTTCTTAACCAGGTTTCTACCAATGACATGTGTTTTCGAATCCATTCATATCTCATTTTAGGTAGGAAGGCAATGAGGATGAAGATAAAGTTCCAATATCTAAGCAGCAAATAATCAACACCCTTGGGTATACGTCCACATCGGAACAAGCTCCACTAACATGTACACCTCTTCAATGTAGTGGAGCCTGAGCCACACAAATGGCATTATATTTAAACTGTGTAAATTAGATGTCAAAAGAATCTTCACAAATCACAATTTGCAAGAATAAATTTGAGAATGGCCTCACCAAACAGGGGTGCATGATAGTACATAAAGAGATTAACCTTATCTCGATGGTTTCAAGGATAATATTGCTAGTCATTCTAGGAGTTGCACACATGTTATAGGATTAAGCTATCATCTCATGTCAACCCATTGTTACACATACTAGAGGTTATGAACCACCAAAGATAATGTTTTCCTCCCTGATGGGGCTGAACTGTCCTGTTCAGCTTGCTTCTCTCTTCACAATTATTTTCACTCTTTCAGCAATGTTAGATTACCATAGAGAATGGCTATAACCTATCAATTCTTAGCATGAAGCACAAGAGTGTCTATGACCGTCAAACTTTGCAGCTATGTCTTTAGCATGCATGGATAATACAAGTCACAAACTTGCACGTGGCGTACCCTTGTTCAAGTTTTCAATCCCTTGCATTTGGTTTCAAATAGATGAAGATTTCATGAACACAATTACAGAACAAATTGAATAAATTCTATAACAAGCAGGTATGAGACAAGCACAGCTCAAGATGAGCGGACATCTGAAGACATGAAGGTGTAACAAATCTCAAGTAAACAGACAGCATTCTCGCAATCTAATATCTATTTTCCAGTGACTTTTCTTTATATTGCTGATGAGAAACCTCAAGACGGGGTGAACACCCACAAAAGAAAATTACTATGGTACAAAGCTGCAATCAAAAGAACTGAAAGAAAAGTTGTACTCCCAATCTCATATCAAAAAGTTACAAGAGAAGGAGAAGAGTGTTGTTTACTACAAATGGCAGTCTTCAGTCATATCTGTTTGAAGCAAATCCATGCAATCTATGAATGAAGAATCATCTCAAGTAGGTACTCACTACATAGCCTCCCATGCTAAGAGCAAGAAGTTCATAATTGTTGGAGAAGAAAATGCTGCCACAGACTTTATGCATTTCAAGACAGTGGTAACAAGGATCTCCTTAACGAGAAGAATAAGATCCAAGATACTCAGTTATATAAGTTTGCCTTAAAAGTAATTACAGGCTATAGTTACTTAAATGACCAGGCAGCCTTTAATGAGGCTAAACTCAACTGGTTCAATGTAGTTCGATGTAACAGTAACAAAATGCAACTAGGTTTCTTATGCAATATAGTTCTATATCTTATGCAACTCGAAAAATATTCAAATAGTTCAATCTCCAGACACATACCTAGGTTCAGTCAAGATTGCCACTAACTTACAAGATGACCCACTTCACAAACCATTTCTTTGTTAATCAACAGACACCTAGGTTCAGTCACAATTGTCGCAAACTTTATTAGATGAGCCTCTAGAGGGCCTATTGGATAAACCTTCCCAATCACACTCAAACAACCTTACTAATTGAGCCTACATGCACCTGGTCTCTCTCTTCCATTAGTTCATGATTCAAGCCCTCATTTTGTCTTCATTGTATCAAAGGTTCCATGACATCCAATAAATTACTCGGAATTAATATCACAACAAATATAGAAAAGATGAAGAGAGTTACCATGTATATAGAAATCAAGTCCCCCTTTTTAGTTCAGTGTACACATCTTCAGTATATCGCAAATTGCATTTGATCGTCACTTTGGATTCGTCTTTTATGAATCTTTCCTTATTTACTTGTCAATTAACTTCATTAACATTTAAGTAGTAGAATCAGTCAACATTTACTCATCTCAAATCATAGTTCTTCACTAGGTTTTCATGAACAGAAGAAACCCAACGTTGGTTTAAACCTGATAATATTATTTAGTACAAGATTCATCACTCAAATACAAATAAATATTCAACTTCAAACCGTAGCTTTGAAATAGGTACCAATTGCACATACCTGAAGGAAACTTTTTCAAATTATTTCTTGCAGCCTTTCCTTCTGTCATTTTGACTTTCCCCACATTGATACAAATGCTTTACTAATGTGAAACACAAATCTGTTGATTTTGGATAGGTCCAATAGGATCCCATATAAATGCATGTACAATCATAGTTGTGTTCAAAGAAGCAATATCTTTTACCTATTAGCCATGTGAAACCTTTCTTATCTACACTGCTTCACTTGGTGGGTCAAATGGCACACCATTGTTTACTCTATTTTCCACACTCTCATATCGTCGGGGAGGGAATTCTCTATTTCTTTCTTCGACATCAGAAGATGATGAAGTGGTTGGAATATCATTTCCCTTTAAAAGTGATTCAGGAGAAACCTGTGAGAGAGTGTGCCTTACCACATGATCTGGACTCGATCCCAGTGAATGATCTTCCATTCCAGATGTAGCAGAATTTCTTCCTTGCCACCTCTCCCGAAAGTTGCGAGTTGTTTTTGTAAGTGTTTCTTTGCATCTATAAAGATAATTACAAAATGAGGAAAATGAATATATATCTACCTATTTATCTATATCTATTTATAATCTCCATGTTAAAAGCAATCATATAAATTTGCTATAAACCGAAACTAGTGCACCACTAGGTTTTTGGATATCTAAAAGAATACCCCAAAAGTTTCAAGATTTCCACGAATAACCCTCTAGTAGTACAATGTGTACTACATCAGAGTATTGAGACAAACTTTAAAACTTTAAGTGTATTACCAGTAGCCAAAAAATTGGGGTAGCTATATATAATGTTTACCCCTTCATTACATTATATATATTTACAGAAACAAATATCTCAGTTTAATTATTCTTCTCTTATGTACTTTGATGAGGCAACGAGGAACCGGGACTTCAATGATCCTGAGAGAGAGGAAAATTCCAATGCTCTCGGTTGGCCTTCTTCCGAAATGTCAGAAACGGTCTCGTGTCTGGTGTCAAAAGAATAAATTCATTATAGACACTGAAGGAAATTCCATTTTGCAATTTATATACCCTTTGACACTTGTAAAAGCATTACATATATCCCATAAACAATAGAATACATATTTACCTTTGCACTGTATTATGTCCTCTATTGCGTCCCACATGGGATGCTACATGGGTGGAAAATGAAGGTGATGATTGCATTTCTTCTGTTTCTCCCATAGCCGATCGAGAAGCTTGTTCACGAATGAACACATCATGCCGGATGTTCGATATCCGGTTGTGAAGTGAACCTCTCCTTGCTAATTGGTGTGCTAAATGTTGCATGATTCGCTCCTCAAAATCGGCATAGTTAACAAACGAAGGAACCTATTGGATTACAACCTCCCTTAGTTAAATTGCATGTTTACTAACAACATTACACTACAATTGTTTTCTGTTAATGTTTAATTTCCATTTGAGACAACCAAGTGTGATGGTGGGGGTGGGAGGTGAATTTCCAACATTGAGGCTAGGGCCTGAACCATTAAGCCAACTCTCTGACCCATTTCAACAAGTATTTAACTATGAAAACGAGAACAATAACAAAACAATAGCAATAAATAGAAATATAATCACAGAAATAACAACAGCAATAACACAGCTAAAATAACAGCAATAAGCATAGCCAAAAAATAAAAATCAACGCATAAACATGAACATTAACAAGAATAACAAAATCAAACAACATCAATCGCAACAATAATGAGAAGAAAAAAAAAACTTACTTGAAAATGAATCCCCTCTTCTAGTGAGGTTCTCACGCTCCGCTCATGCTCCACTGCATCCAGAAGTTCTTGGCTGAGGGTGAGGAAAACAATCCACATTGGCAGTTAGATGCTTGTGTTCTGCCATTGCAGCATATTGTTTCTGTAATCAGGGAATAAAAGAAGACATGATTTTTTATGTCAAATCATCATGCCAATTCTGATATTACCTGTTTAGGTCCTCAAAATGAAGGGGTTGCAAACACATAGGACATTCTTTGCTCCTCTGAGCCCTGATCAGATGAAAATTCCATTCAGATATTTAACATCGCAACTGTAACGAATACAATAGATTTTGGGGGAGATGAAATGGGAAAAAACCAGAGAGAGGTGGATAAAAAGGGTTTCTTACCATTCCAAGATGCATTGAAGATGGTAATCGTGCTTACAAGTGGTAATCTGTACAGATCAAAGCTAGGGTTACAAAATCATGAAGTGTAAAGACGTATATACTGCCATGCATACATCGCATATGCACATATGCACGTGAAACACATACAAACATACCTACATACAAAGAGAGAGATTTGGCATAAAATTATAAAACTAACATACATACACACATACGAATCGACAAATACAACCAAAGAAGATACATGCATGCACACATAAAAACAGGCAAATAAATACATACACACAGGTATATAGATAACACATATACATGTATATGTATGTATACATACATATATGTACAGAAGGTGAACACAAACTAACATACATACACACATACAAATCGACAAATACAACCAAAGAAGATACATGCATGCACACATAAAAACAGGCAAATAAATACATACACACAGGTTTATAGATAACACATATACATGTATATGTATGTATACATACACATATGTACAGAAGGTTGAATTTACCGTAGAAGGATCGTCCTCCGAGAAAGGCTCCAGGCAGATGGCGCAAGAATCTTCACAGGCATCTTGCAAACCTCCCTTGACAAAGGCATCTGCAGAGGAATGAATAGATGCACTCAGAACGTTGGCAGGAGGAATCTCTGCTACATCTTCCTCTTCCTCTTCCTCTTCTTCTTCTTCTTCTTCCTCCTCGCCATCATCATCATCATCATCTTGGGTTTCATCTCTTCGCTTTGCCTTCGCTTTCTCTTTCTCTTTATAGGTCATGAGAGCGCGTCGGATCTGAGGGCGAGGAGCGATGCAGGTATGGTCAGCTGATCGCAAATCCATGGCTACAAGAAGAAGAAATGCGAGGATAGCCCGCACACGCAGAGATACCTCAGAGATTTCCTCTGTTTTTTTTGCTCTGTTTCTCTCTTCTTCTTCTTCTTCTTCTTCTTCTTCTTCTTCTTCTTCTTCTGTGTGTGTCCTGCTCCACGAAGAATGGTACACGTCTTCGCCTCCCCCACCCTAAGTCAAACAAAACACACATACACACATACATACATAACATACATACATAACATACATACATAACATACATACATACATAACATGACATACATAACATGCATACATAACATACATACATAACATGCATACATAACATACATACATAACATGCATACATAACATACATAACATTCATACATAACATGCATACATAACATACATACATAACATGCATACATAGCATGCATACATAACATTCATACATACTGATACAACAATATAATTGGATGGCCCGAGAGAACCAAACTTGCCTTCTTGTGTTTATTTTTTATTTTTTTTTATCTTTGTTTTGATCTTGATCTTTTTTAAGTGGATAAGCTATATGAGATTCATATGGTTTTACTCTCATGTCACATAGATGATAAAATTTCCATCGTGTGTCCGGCATCATCGACTCCACCATTGTACATATAAACATGTAAGAGGGTAATATGCCATGTAAGTGATTCCTTTGCCATCAAAGTCCCATATGTATATCAATAAGGTTGTGACTGACATCATTCATGTGCACTGATGATTTGAGTTTTTGATTCATTTGCCATCGAGTTTCGAACAATACCTCTCTCTCTCATGTCACATGCCATGTAAGTGATTCCTTTGCCATCAAAGTCCCATATGTATATCAATAAGGTTGTGACTAACATCATTCATGTGCACTGATGATTTGAGTTTTTGATTCATTTGCCATCGAGTTTCGAACAATACCTCTCTCTCTCATGTCACATTTGGCAATAAGTTTTCATGGACATCAAGAGTCACTACTCAATTCCACCTCTAACACATGAAATTGATTAAATTTTGGTCTCATAGGTCATATATTTATTTATTTATTAAGATTTTCTTCAATAATATTAAGAAAAAACGCCCAAAGGCTACAACTTGAACCTGTCTACCCAGAAGGTTACAACTTTTTATGTACAATGATGTAAAATAATCCTAAGACCAAATATCAAACTTTCTAGGTGTTGGAATTTTGGTCTCATAGGTCATATTTGACATCCAAGAACGTTAATAAAATATCTTTATTTGACAAGTTTGATCCTCACTATATGCTCACTCTCATCCTTGAGATTATATCAAGTCACTCATTAAGACCTTATACAAACCAAACCTTCAAGGCTTGAGTTCATAATTAGGCAGGTCACAAGCTTGCAATCAATACCTTCGTTTGAACTAACAAAGTTCCAACTCATGCAAGTCTCTTGATCATCTTTTTATTTGTTGAAGAGAGCTTCCCATGTGGAGATCTAGGGTTATTCATAACCAACAAATCAATAATCATCAAGGATAAATTGTGACCTAGTGAACAATTATGAACAAGCATAATTGTGATCCTTTAACATCAGTGGTGGACTCACCTGATAGTTGGTTGGGGAAATTTCCCCTTCACCACTTAAATAACAAGCATACGTAAAATGGTTGTATCAATTGGGCTTCAACCCAAACAGAAGCTTCTAAAACATAGTCTTTACCATTACACCATCATTTGAGGGACATTGTCTAATCACCTTCATATACGATGTGCATTTTATGTGCATACCATGAGCTTTCTTTTTGGACGAGTTTCTACCACACTAGCTACATGGTGCATCAATTGGACATGAACCCGAACTAGAATTTCTTTGCTACAATACCATTATGCAAGGAACATATGGGTGTCACCTTCAAGTATATGATGAACATGACATATGTCTTGTAAGCATTTTATGGGACAAGGATCTATCACATTGAAGGGTTACTACATGCACTCATATGTTTGCTCTTAGGAATATATTGCAATGGCTAAAGGTTGAGAAAGACATTTGATGGTCTTTTCAAAAGGAATAGGGATGTGGCATATCCATATGTAGTGATGCATGTTTTATGTTCCACAAATGTGTTATTGGACCAATATTGATCACTTCAAAGTACTATGCATTGACCTCAACTATGTTGGCGCATTATGATTATTAGGAAACCTAGGGAACCTTGAGTGTGAAGCACGAGTTGATTGGCGTTTATGTACACGATCACCAAGAGAGCGGGAGAGACAATATGCAATGAAATGCCTTGTTTATTATGCATAATCATGAACTTTGAAGTGCAATTACATGAGGAAATGACGCATTAAAACTCCAAACGTTGACATTTGAAGGTGTTTGATAGGACACATTTTCTAGCTCTAATGGTGTTGCAATTATCTTGCTTCTTGAAACCTAGGAAACACTAGCATGAAGCATGATTTGATTGGACATGATGCTCATGGTTAGGAACAGGACTGGAGAGAAAATGCGCAAAGAAACACCTTGTTTATTAGGTATAAGTTATAACTATAAATGTTGACATGCACTTATATGAGGAAATGACCATATCCATTTGCATTGTAAACTTTTGCAAAAGTTGTTAAAATATCCATCATGAAAGCATTTGATCATAAATTAAATGACAAGCATCGGTTTGTGCGATCTAATGTGATTATTAAAGTCTATGAGCGGGGTTAATGATGTGACACATTATTCAATTTGATCTAATGGTCACTATTATATTTTTAATTTCTATGAAGATTTTCTCTCCACTTAATCACACCATCGATAGAACCGAAAACATTGGTCAATTAATAGATGTCATCAATTGGGTTGATGGCCACTTTATCAAATTTGAAAGGCCAAAAGACATCCACAATCATACAATCGAGGATGCCACGAGTATGGACGCTAATATAATTACTTCAAATTTTAATGGAAACACATGTCATCTCAAAGTAGGCAATCTATATTGATCCTTTTACAAATGAAATGAATAAACTATGGAAGTCTTTTAAAAGAAACCACTTATTGTGAATGACTCCATTGTTGTTTGAACTAGTATGTATATTGTTCCCTTTATGGATGGAATAAATAATGTCTAGATGTATTTTAAAAGAAACCACTTAATATGAATGACTCCATTGTTTGAAAAGTAGTCACTTACTTGATATGAAGGAAAGCATGACTTCACAAATGTTTTCTCAAAGCATTGGTTCACTTTTTTAAAAGAACATTCAACAATGTTCAAAAAATGTGGATGGCGACCAAAGCTTTGAGGAGAGATATTAATTAAAGGAAATATGAGTTTGATTCCCAAATGTCTAAGAAAGGATATTAATTAAAGGAAATATGAATTTGATTCCCAAATGTCTAAGAAAGGATATTAATTAAAGGAAATATGAGTTTGATTCCCAAATGTCTAAGAAAGGATAATATCCTCCCATATTCGGATGCTCAAAGTAATGACATCTTAGACCTAAGCACAACTGCCAAGTAACCTAAACATTTTTTGTGTAACCTCCTCCTTCTATAGGACATTTCTAATAATACATACACGGTACACCACAACATGGCAGCACATTTGGAGAGAAATAACACAATTGGCAAATCTTAACCAACAAATAAATCACCACATTTTTGTAGCCATTGCAAATACCATATGCAAAACAACTTGTGAAATCAATCAAAGCCTCATTTTTTGAAAAATGGATTAAAGAAAAGCAATGTATAGTATATATCAACATATTTTGTCAAATTCTAATGCTTAATTTTGTATTAATTTACAAACCGTGTGGTTTCCTTTGTTTGTTTGAGATCCTTTGTTAACTTCAAAAATTTCTAGGCAAGTTGCAATTTATCCAACCCTTTGCATAAAATACTCAATTTTGTAAATATTGAAGAGCCTCAACAACAATATGTTCATGTATCCTACGAAGGGTACAAACCCACTTGTTCGATAATGAACAACAAACAAATATCATATTATTGTATGTACTTGTATTGAATTACGAAACACACATAAGGGGCTAAAACTTAAAACTTAAGATGGTGTGGGGAGAGTGATTTCACAAGTTGGAATGCGTGCAAAGAGTATGAAACTTATAGGATTCTCATAAGATTACCTATTTTGGTTGTCATGAGATAGATGATCCATTTTTCCATTGGAAAAGTTGTCGTCTATATTCTTTATAGCATTTTGGGTGCATAAATTTCTAAATGGCATCCAAGAAAGAGAAAAGAATAATGATTGAATTTTCTTTATTCTTAGGATTTGACAATGAATGTTTGCCAATATATATTTCCATCACTTGTAAGCGATAGTCTAATAAAAAATTAATTTAAAAAGTTGATTCAATATTTTGGTGTGAAGTGATTACACTATTTGTCAAATTATAATAATATATTTATGGGGAAGATTGATATCATCAAGTGTATATGGTAAACCATAGAACTACTCTCTTCACAAGAATTTGCTATGCATTTATTCCAGAATTTAGCTACGTAATTAGTTGACCATCAACTTCTTGTAACTTTTACAATATTGTGAAGTTGCATGCGTGTATATGAAATGTGTGTGATACCGCTAGGGGCTTGAACCATGGAATATGGGTTAAACTATTGAATTGTAAGGCACAATATTCCTACTATTTGTTGGCGGTGTGTGAAATTGAGGCTCTTTCAACAATTCTATGTGAATAAGTGTGAATTGGTATCCACACTCCTGTTTACCTTTGTACGTTTTTTTTTTGTGTGTGTGTGTGTGTATTCATGTGTAGACTCATCTACGTATGAGTGCGTGAGTGTACTAGTCCATTTATTTCATATATGTGGATGTATATGTTTATGTGTATGTTAATGTGCTAGGCCGTAAATTAGTTTCATGTATGCGTGTAAATATAATGCGCGTATGTATTTGAATATGTGTATATGTTTATGTTTGTTAGAATATGGAACTAGCCACAACCAGTTCACAAGCAACAATGAGGAATGACAATAAACACGGGAAAAACGCAAACAAAAGAAGACAGAAACTCCATGACACAATATTTAACGTGGAAACCCTGAAAGGGAAAAACCATGGGAGCCCACAATTTGCGGAACAACTTCACTATGAGTGGATATACCAAAATATTATTCCCTGATATATCAAGGACGATACAATGCTCTGAATCGGCCACCACCGAATGATCAGAACCTTCGTCTAAGATATAAACGGACGACAACAACAGTAGGAAGAGATAGTACAAGAGAATGTCTGCAACCTTCTCTAACAATCACACTTGTTCAACTACTCTCTCTCCTAACTTACACTTTTCCTTAGCTATATTTATACCCATATAGATATATGACTATTTACAAATACAGCCTTGAATCGGCCCATGGGAGCCCACAAACTGTGGAACAACTTCACTATGAGTGGATATACCAAAATATTATTCCCTGATATATCAGGGGCGATACAATGCTCTAAATCGGCCACCACCGAATGATCAGAACCTTCGTCTAAGATATAAACGGATGACAACAACAGTAGGAAGAGATAATACAAGAGAATGTCTGCAACCTTCTCTAACAACCACACTTGTTCAACTACTCTCTCTCCTAACTTACACTTTTCCCTAGCTATATTTATACCCATATACATATATGACTATTTACAAATATAGCCTTGAATCGGCTTCAACCGATTCGGTTATTAGCCGAATCGGTTATCAGTTGATTTTTGGCTTCGACCGAGTTTGTTGCTCATCTCTCTAATCAGAGCTTAGTTGGCTCTTGACGATCCGACTCATTGTGCAATATCTGAATTCAAATTCGGATAAGCCAGCTATCATCCGACTCTTCAATTGATCGGCTTCTGACCGATCCGACTGGTTCTCCATTCCATCTGACTTGTGTTCTTCCCATCCAGAGGGATCACTTTTCTCAACAAACTCCCCCTTCACTTAAACTCTCTGTCGACATGCACTTAGCTTGTCCATTGGCGGCGCCTTTGTCAACATGTTTCGTTTTCGTTTGTATGGACCTTCACCAGAGTAAAATTCCTTCCTTTTACCCTCTCTCTAAGCCAATGATATCTTCGTTGGATGTATTTCGTTCTCGAGTGGTAGGCAACATTCTTGGCAAGGTGGATGGCGCTCTGATTATCACGGTGCAGTAGGAATTGATCCTGTCTAATTCCCAACTCACTTATGAAGTCTCTCATCCATATGAATTCTTTGCCAGCTTCCACGGTAGCCATATATTCGGCTTCTGTGGTTGACAGGGCCATAGCCTTTTGCAGCCTCGACTGCCATGAAACAACTCCCCCTGCAAACATCATCACGTATCAGGATGTAGATTGGTTGGTGTATGGATCAGTCGACATGTCGGCATCTGTGAATCCTTCCATCACGGGTTTACCTGAACCGAATCGAAGACACACACTCGAGGTACCTTTTAGGTACCGAAATATCCATTTGACCACAGTCCAATGCTCCCTTCTGGGATTACTCATGAATCGACTGACGACTGTGACCACATATGCGATGTCCGGCCTGGTGCAAACCATTGTGTACATTACGCTTCCGACTACTAAGGCATAGGGAATCTAGTTCATCTCAGCTTTCTCTTGACTTCTTGCAATTGACTTCTTGACTTTGGACATTGACTTCTTGTAGTTGGTCGGTAGTGATGAGCCGACTGGATTTGCATCCTGCATGTTGAATCTCTGGAGCAACTTCATCATGTATTTCTCTTGTGATAGCCACAACAATTTCTTGGTCCGGTCTCGGAAAATGTGCATACCCAGAATTTGTTTAGCTAGACCTATATCCTTCATTGTGAACGACTTGCTCAAGGCCTTCTTCAAGCTTGCAATTTTCTTTATGTCCTTTTCGACTATCAACATGTCGTCAACATACAATAGAAGGATGAAAAAATCTCCTACATCATAATTCTTTACAAAAACATAGTGGTCAGCCTGTGTTTTGTCGAAAGCATGTCCCATCATGAAGGATTCTAATTTTTGGTGCCATTGTTGGGGTGCTTGCTTGAGGGCCCATATAGGCTTTTCTTCAACCATCATACTAGGTTTTCTTTACCTTTCTCTTCAAATCCTTTTGGCTGCTGCATGTAGATTTCTTCCTCCAAATTTCCATGCAGGAAAGCTGTTTTGACATCCAATTGTTCGACTTCTAAGTCCATGCTGGCCACAATGCTCAACATTGTTATGAATGATGTCATCTTGACTACTGGGGCAAATATTTCGTCGAAATCCACGCCTTTCTTCTGTTGAAAGCCTTTCACCACGAGCCATGCTTTGTATTTGGGTGGATTCCCAGCTTCAGTTTTTATACCCACTTGTTCAGGAGTGCCCTTCTCCCTTTCGACAATTACATTGTGTAAAAAGAATAGCATGCGGAAGCAATAGAAAACCGAACACAGAAAACACAGGTTTAATGGAGAGCTTGAATATTCACAGTACGCGGGAGAGACAGAGAGAGAGCACACAAAAACTCGATTGAAAATAATACTCAATCTATACATACACCATGCTCAGTGAGCACCTTTTATACAAGCCCTGACAATCGGGCTGACACAAGTACTGACAATACTTGAATACTCATAAATGAGCCGACTACACAAACTCCCAAAATTATTCCTTTACGAGGAATAATGCTCTAACGGCCTCTTCGGTTTTCACATCGATGCGGCCCTGTTATGCATACTTTTTCACGCACCCAGTTTACACACTGGGTTATGCTGCGTAGTTCGCACCGAATGTTGAGCTTGTCTCTCAACACTCCCCCTCAAGCTCAACTTGAGGTTCCACTTGCTCCGCCGGATCTACGCTCCGGTTCCTTCTGGCTTCACGCCTTGCTCGCGCTCCTCGACCTGTTCGATTCCGCGTGCCTCAACCCTTCCGGTCGGCTTGTCTACTCACACGGCCCTTCTCAGCTTCCTTGCTGTTGTGGTGCTGGCGCCTCTTCTGCTGCCTTCTCTTCCGCTTGGCCCTCGGTTGATTCAGCGTATCCAAATCAAACATCCGAGCCGACTCGGCTTCCGCCGATCGGTTTTCGCTCTCGCCCGAGTTGACTGTCTCCAACTCATCTTCGATCTTCTCACCCTTGATGGCTTCGTTTCCCTCACGCTTGGTTGGCTTCGGCTCTTTTTTTCGGTTGCTCCCCTTATGTCTGCTTTCGGAATCTTCTGCGGATCTGCCCTCGGCTTCTTCAGCCAATCCAAAATCGAATTCGTCATCCGACTCGGCTTCGCGGTCTTTTGGGACATCTCTCCCCCTCAAGTTCGGCACATCGAGGTGCACAACCCAAGCGCACCCGAGAATTGCCACAACTTGTCCAGACCAAGGGGTTGGTGAAGACGTCGACGGTTTGCCAATCAGTCGGAACATACTGAAGTTCGACTTCACCGGAGAGGACACGCTCACGGACAAAATGGTAGTACACCTCAATGTGCTTAGTCCGGACGTGGAATACAGGGTTCTTTGCTAGCTGGATGTTGCTGAGGTTGTCGCAGTACATTGTCGTTGGATCAGATACCTCCACTTGTAGATCCTTAAATAGTTGCTTCAACCATATGGCTTCGCATGTCGCGACAACCGCTCCTCTATACTCAGCTTCGGTGCTCGACAACGCAACTGTCGGCTGCTTCTTGCTACTCCAAGCGATCGCGGCACTCCCAAGCGAGAACGCGAAACCGGACATGAATTGTCTATCGACGACGTTGCTGGCCCAATCGGCATCGCTCTAGCCGACCAACTGTGGGGCTGTACTGGTCTGATATAGTAGCCCCTGGTCCTTAGTGCTGCTTACGTACCGCAGTACGCGTTGCGCACACTAAAGGTGCTCCTCAGTAGGTTGCGCCATGAACTGACTAATCACCCCGATCGGGTAGCTGAGATCTAGTCGGGTGATGGTCAAGTATATAAGGCTTTCGACTATCTATCGGAACCGCGTCGGGTCGCATACCTTTCCGGAATTGGGGCGAAGCTTGACGGTTCTATCCAGAGGAGTTGAGACAGACTTACAACCGGCCATCCCGAATTTGAACTGACTAATCACCCCGACCGGGTAGCTGACATTTGGTCGGGTGATGGTCAAGTATATAAGGCTTCTGACTATCTGTCAGAACCGCGTCGGGTCGCATACCTTTCTAGAATCAGGGCAAAGCTTGACGGTTCTATCTAGAGGAGTCGAGACGGACTTACAGCCGGCCATCCCAAATTTGAAGAGCGTTCTCAGCACGTAATGCCGTTGGCTGATCAGTATGCCTTTGGGGGTGCGGATCACTTCGATCCCGAGGAAGTAATGAAGGTCCCCCAGATCCTTCATGTCGAACGATGCCGCAAGCTGGAGCTTGACGCGGTCGATTTCACTTAGGTTGGCGCCGATGATGACCAAGTCATCAACATAAAGCAAAATGCTAACCGGCCCGAGTCAACCTTTCCGGATGAACAGTGAGGAGTCCGATTTCGACGTCGCAAATCCCATCCGACGCAGTTGCTGCGTGATCTTCGCGTTCCAGGCACGTGGGACTTGCTTTAGTCCATAAAGGGATTTCTTCAATCGACACAACGCCGAAGTGTTCGTTCTGGAGTGAAATCGGGGGGGCTGGACCATGTACACCTGTTCCTCAAGCTCACCTTGCAGGAACACATTCTTCACATCCATCTGATGTAAGTGCCACCCCTTTGCCGCAGCTACCGCGAGCAAAACATAGATGGTCGTCATCTTCGCGACCGGTGCAAATGTCTCATCGTAGTCGATGCCGTGTTGTTGCGCGTAACCTTTCGCTACTAACTGGGCCTTGTATCGGTTGACCGAGCCGTTGGTGTTGTACTTAACCTTGTACACCCACTTACATCCGATTGGTTTCACACCTTTCGGTGCATCAACCAGGTCCCGTGTCTCATTCTCCGCCAATGCGCACATCTCTTCCTCCATTGCAGCACACCAATTCGCGTCCTTCACCGCTTCTGCATAGCTCTCCGGTTCACGCACTTCCGCTACACGGGTCATGTACGCATAGTGATGCGCCATGTACTTGTTGTATCCGAACCGCACAACAAGGTTCTTCTGGCGGGTAGATCAGCGTAATTGTACATTAGCCGATGTTGAGGCTTTCTTAGCCGATGCAAACTTCGCTCTTGAAGACCCGTCATCACTTCCCTCGGAGTCGGACTCGCGTCGATCTGACTCGTTCCTATCTGTGCCGTATTCCGACACCTTCTTCTTCCCTTTTTCCTTGTGCGTAAGCCGTCTCCTCGGTTTCCTGCGCGGGGAATGCACGACCGAGTCTCCACTACTCGCCGACTCTTCATCGGACTGGTCAAATTGACTCAGTCACTCATTCGGTCTGCTTAACTGAAACGAAATCGGGCTCTCTTCGCGGGTCCCGATTTCAGGCTCATCTGGAGGCATCTCGGCCTCGCTGACCTCATCATTAGAACTCAGATTGGAGATGAGGTTTGGAGTCGGAGGCAAGTACCAGGACGCTGTCGTGCCTTACGGCTCCGGATCGTTGCGTGAGTTGGGTGGGAACCGTTGGGGTTTTGGACTAGGAGGAAAGAAAATTCTAAGGTAATTAAGAATATAAAATATATTGTAAGAAAGAAAGATATGAAAAACTCATGAATCCAACGAGTATAGTGTATTAGTGAGTAATCAAATTAAGAGAGAAAGAATAGTTAGCAAATTCGTGAATCCCACGATTAGCTTATATTAATCAACCCTTGTAAAATAATCAACAAACTCTATACATCTTTCCCTCTTCCTTATATAGTGTTGGAAGAGTCTAAGTTTATCCCATGCAAGCATCATGCTTTTCCTATCTTTAGTTTTCATGCACACTGCATGTGCATGATTAGCTTTCTATCTCATCTTTTCTTTTAACTCGAGTGTCTATGCATGAATAACTTTTTGTACCATGCATGTCTAGAAATTTTACATGGGATAAAGTTTAGTATAACTTTAAAATTGATAATACGCTAGTATAATGATAAGGCTTAACATTATTAACATGGAGGTGCAAGGTTCGAATCTTGCCCTATGCATGTAATATATATATTTTTATACTTTCTTCTATTTACAAATATGTCTCTTCATCCGGTGAGAGACTCTCACCGGCCTTCTTCATCCGACTCTTTCCGGTTCTGCTTCATCTGGTGCTTGCTAGTTTTCTTTGTCCGGTTCTTACCGGAACCTCCTTACCGATCTCTTCGCTTCTCACCGACTCTCACCGGCATTCTTCATCCGGCTCTTGCCGGTTCTCCTTACCGGTTCCTTCTTCCGGTTCTCACCGGGTACTCCATGTCCTATCCGGAGAGACCAAAAATGTAATTTTTCACGTAGTGTGCGAATTACACTACGACAACGTTGTCATAGGTTGCTCAGCTCCTGTCAGAGTTGAAGCTTCCTGGCTATAGTGCTTGCGGCGAAAATCTTCTTTAGATTTCCCCAAGCATCTTTTGGTGTTTTTGCATCCCGAATGTAGCTTAGGAGCTGTTCGCCCACACAAGACGCGAAGCAGTACAGTACTCTGTTCGCCGACTGTTCCCACACTGGGAAATCTCTGTGTGTCGACTCAGGTGCTATGTCATTTGCTCCATCGACATAGCTCCAGTAACCGTGCCCAAGCAGGTACTGGTGCATCTTGTAGGACCAAGATGTGTAGTTGTTTCAGTTGTGCTTCTCTGTCGGAAGCGAGCTAGCCATGCCTCTATCCATCTGTTTTACCTATTCTTCTTGGTTGGTTTTCCTTTCATGCTATGTCCGTTGCAGAGGTTCTCAACCCTCGCGCTGTGATACCATGTAAAAAGAATAGTTTGCGGAAGCAATAGAAAATCGAACACAGAAAACACAGGTTTAATGGAGAGCTTGAATATTCACAATATGTGGGAGAGACAGAGAGAGAGCACACAAAAACTCAATTCAAACTAATACTCAATCTGTACATACACCGTGCTCAGTGAGCACCTTTTATACAAGCCCTGACAATCAGGCCGACACAAGTACTGACAGTACTTGAATACTCATAAATGAGCCGACTACACAAACTCCCAAAATTATTCCTTTACGAGCAATAACGCTCTAACGGCCTCTTCGGTTTTCACATCGATGCGGCCCTGTTGTGCGTACTTTTTCACGCACCCAGTTTACACACTGGGTTACGCTGCGTACATTGCACCGAATGTTGAGCTTGTCTCTCAACACATTGTCGCGGAAATCCGCGAGTACGTGTAGGATTCGAGACGGGACCACGGGGGTCTTGGACTAGGGAGTAGAGGAGAAATGGGAGCTTCGCTCAAGAGGATAGGAGAAAGAATAAGACATTAACATTGAACAAGAAATAGATGGTGGCAAGATACACAAAAAAATGATATTAAGAATCCGCAAACGATTACAACCATGGTCACATAGGTCAAACCAAACGACTACAAGAAACACCAACCGAATAAGTAAAGAAGAAGAGTAAAACCCTAGACGAAACCCTAAAACCGAAATAAGAAGAAGAAGAACCCTAGAACTAAGTGTTATACCTCTCACACTCAAAATAGGCAACCCCCTCCAAAGTGACCACTCACTCCCTTTTATAGTAGTAAGGGGTGAGACACAATACAAAAAGGAGTGGTCAAATCCCCTTTTTTTCAAAGGAGAATCTTTGACCTCGATCTTAGGTGGAGAGATTGATGGGCCCAACTCTCTCTTCCCTAGCCATCCTACTCAATGCCCATTACTCCCTACATGTATGCTTCATGTACCTCTCTCTAGCCTACAAAGTGCACATCACCTTTATGCCTCTACAAACCTCGTGGGGCACCTTTAGCACCTTAGATTATTACCCTTCCCCTTACATTTTGTTATCTTATTCTCATTATACAAATTTACAAGTGCATGTGCAATGTTGCACATCCCCATTTTATTTGTCCCATTCGAGTTTCTCATCGTAGCCGGAAATCTTCACAACATCTGCCCCCACCAAACGACACATCCACCGGTATGTGCCATGAGGAAAAAGGTGAGAGATTTCGGCGACGGTGGACAACCGGGTCCTTCGCTGTGCTAATACCTGACCAACTTGCCGGCTCCTACCGACCCCGATCTGTCGACTTCCAGTCCGATCTGTCCTCCTTCCGGGAGCTCGCCTCCGCGGCTATCCTCGTTGACCTTGCTCGATTTCGTCTTCCATTTTGAGCATGCCCGTCCTTCCTACACAAACCACCGTAGCCTCCCGATCCACCGTATCCACTGCACATCCGTGAGCCGTCGGCTCCATTTGAACCGCCATATCTGACGCTCACAACTTCTTCCCCGATATGTCCTCCCGAACACCATTGCCACTGCCAGCCCCTCCTTCAGTCCCTTTGTATATGCCTGTTCCGGGCCTCACGTCTTCCTCTTTGTATGTGCCCGCTCCGTGCCACACCTCCTCATGGCCACTGCCCATCTCTCTGGTCTTATGTCCGGACTTGGGCGCAACCGCCGTAGTCTTCGGCACCGGTGTCGAGGGATCTCTCCTTGTCCACTATAGTCTTCCTCGTCGTCGTCTCGGTCACCTGCCTTGCCGCTACCGCCTTCCGTCTCTCGGGTCTTACGTGGGCCCTCGTGGCCGACCGCCGGAGTCTCAAAAATCGGTGTGGGCAAGGTCCCGCCACCATCGCTCGTCATGTCCATAGCCACCTCCACCCGGACGTCGTTGTCTGTGGCTACCTTGTCTTCGATCGCGCAAGCCTCGATTACGCTTGCTTCCTCCCCGTTCGATGTTTCAGGCAACCGTGCCCCGAAACTTTCGCCCACTCTCGAAGTGGCACTCCCTGCTCCATAGTCTCCAGCCTCCTCCATGGCCGTCCCCTTTCCGCAAGACGAGAGGGTCGCTTGCTGCGCACCCTCTCCCACGTCGCCATCATTGCACGCTCTTTCGGCCTCCGCATAGGCCCCATTGTCCACGCATAGGGAGGCTTCTTCCTCCGCATCCTCCGATCCTCTCGGGCCGACTCCATAATAAACCCTTTTCCGGCTTTGATCTTTGACTTCACAATCTCGTATGCCTCCCATACCAATGCCTCTAGGTCGTACTCCTCCGATCTATCATGCGTCGAGCACTCCTTAGGTGGTAGTGCGTAGTCACTCACTGCCCTCTCTTCTCCGCCGCTCGCGGGCTGTGTTGTGGCCGACCGCTTCTCATCGTGTTGCCGGCATACCCACTCCGGTTTCACGTACTTGTGCACCTCCAATAGAGCTCCCTCAAAGGACTCCCACAACTCGTGAGCTCCTCGAAGCTCCTTGATCTCTTTGTGCGTCGATACGGCCGCCACTCGAAATACATATTCTACCCTCATTGCTTCGTCCACGCCCCTCTTCGTCATCTTCGCATTGTACGTTTCTAAGAATCTCGAGACATCGTCCCTATTGAACCGGCCGACTCGATCGACCACCCTCTCGACGGCTTGTTGAGCCGCATCTCACCTCGCCTTCTTTCGTCCGACATCCATCATAATCTTTGCCATCATCTCCGCGAAGTCGAAGTCTTCGTCTTCCATCTCCGTCCTCCCTTGCCGTCTCTTCATGTCGGGGGGTTCACCAAATTTTGTCGCGGAAATCCGCGAGTATGTGTAGGATCCTAGGTGGGACCACGGGGGTCTTGGACTAGGGAGTAGATGAGAAATGGGAGCTTCGCTCTAGAGGAGAGGAGAAAGAACAAGAAATTAACATTGAACAAGAAATAGATAGAGCAAAGATACACAAACAAATTATATTAAGAATCTGCAAACAATTACAACCATGGCCGCATAGGTCAAACCAAACGACTACAAGAAACCCTAACCGGATAAGTAAAGAAGAAGAGTAAAACCCTAGACGAAACCCTAAAACCGAAATAGGAAGAAGAAGAACCCTAGAACTAAGTGTTATACCTCTCACACTCAAAATAGGCAACCCCCTCCAAAGTGACCCCTCACTCCCTTTTATAGTAGTAAGGGGTGAGACACATTACAAAAAGGAGTGGTCAAATCCCTCTCTCTAGCCTACAAAGTGCACATCACCTTTACGCCTCTACAAACCTCGTGGGGCACCTTTAGCACCTTAGATTATTACCCTTCCCCTTACATTTTGTTATCTTATTCTCATTATACAAATTTACAAGTGCATGTGCAATGTTGCACTTCCCCATTTTATTTATCCCACCCGAGTTTCTCATCGTAGCCGGAAATCTTCACGACAACGTCAATTCGTATGTGTGGTTCTTGTTACCAGGCTGTTGGAGGATTGAAGAAGGATAACCGGATAATCAGAGTTCGGAAGCATTGGGAACCGGAAGCAGGGGGGATATTAGGAAATAAAGTAATTAATGAAACGTTGTAATAAAAATAGATTAAAAGAAAAGATATTAGGAGGTGCCAAATACGGAAAGATGTACCAATCCAGGTAAACACCATTTTGTATCAGAATCAGATACCTATATTTAAGGGGTCCGGATTGGATTGATTGGGAGCGAGTAATATAAGTGTTATATCTTGTGTACTTGCCTTCTGAACTCCTATGTTTTGATCTTACGCGTGTTAATTCATATCCAGATTGTGTACTAGATAGTGCATGGGATAATCAAATAATATATATGATTCGGAGAACATAACTGGATAAGGCATAATTGTATGCACACATAATTCTATCCCTGCAACCACACCTTTGGATAGTATTTTGAAAGGGAATACATTGTGTTTGCGACTAAGACTTAGTTCAGAATAAACACAATTTTGGTGACCACGATTTCTGTGTTGGGAAAACAGGTCCCCCCGTTGGCCTCGGTCAAAATCGAAATCGAAAATCGATTTAATAGCCGATTTAGAGGATACATTTGTAAATAGCCATAAATGTTGTAGGTTGTATGTTGTATGATTTCAGAATTTGCAGAAACAATTGTCCTGATCACTACCAGAGGAGGATGTGAAAGAAATATTTTTTACGATTGTATGGGAGCCACTCCGGAGGACACTAGTGTTCCTAGATTTCACGACGAATAACATCGACCAAGTGATTGACAGGGTGCTCGATATGGATCAGGCACAAAATTGCAATACCATGATGATGGGGACACTACAAAGAGCGTTGCCGAAGGAGGAAGAGCTCAGATTCTGGCAAGTGGTGCAGTTCACAACGTGCCTCAATCCCGACCACTCTACACTCGAATGCACAATAAGGATGCATAATGCTTTATACCATTCAAGGGCACATACAATAGATCAGTGTGAGTACAACCTGTTGAATAGACCTGCAACATTGGTGTTGGCCGGTCTGGACGTCCAAGTGGAAAAAGGGTAGATAACGGTTACGAATCGAAATAGGAATGGGTAGGTCGGAGCAATAAAGAAGTAGGAAATAGAGAACGTGCCCGCATGCCGCACCAACTAGTGTTGCTATTGGAATCTTTTCAGAAATGGGGCCCTTTCACCCCAGTGGCGGCTCGTATAGGGAATCAATACATCCTCGTGGCCACATATAATTGTACAAAATGGGTGGAGGCGAAGGCACTTTGCGATGACACGACAACTTCAACAACGAAATTCTTGTATGAGAACATTTGGTGCCGTTTTGGTTGTCTCATAGAGCTAATTAGCGATCAAGGGGGACATTTGGGAGTGATGATCTGAGGAACTTAAGAAGATGGGGCTAAACTAGAATACTAGATTGACATGTCAGTGACTGGTGTTGAATCCCTTGAAAAGGGCCAAGGAGGTTACAACTATTTATATTGTGAGTCGAAGTACATGCATTAGAATATTTTGGAGAATATTCGGGAGAATATTGTAGAACCCTCTAGAACCTTCTAGTTCTAGAACTTTCTAAAAACTTATAGAACTTGAAATAGATAATCTACTAATAATCTACTAAGATGTACATACCATGCTTATATATTTAGATGTGTTGGTTAGAACACATCACTTGACTATATATGTCAAGAGGTCAAGAGTTCAAATCTTGACATGACTGTTGTCATGTCTGTGACATTATCCTCTCCTTTACGACCTCCTTTTCAAAAGCGTGGTGTAGGGGTGAGCTAAATGAGAAAACCAAATTACGTTGACAAGTGAGTGACCATGAGTAGTCCTCACCAGAAATACGAGCACGGGTGAATGTGAGCGACCATGTGTGGTCCTAACCATAGATTAGAACACCAACGGGCGTGAGCGACCATGTACAGTCCTCACTGGAGATTGTACACCAATGTGAGTGTGAGCAACCATGTTCAGTCCTCACCGTAGACTGTAACACCAACGCGAGTGTGAGCGACAATTACGGTCCTCATCGAGAACTAGAACACTAACATGAGTGACCATGTGCGGTCCTCACCAGAGACAGGAACACCAATGGATGTGAGCGACCATGTGCGGTCTTCACCGGGAATTGGAACACCAATGGATGTGAGCAACCATGTGCGGTCCTCACCGGGAACTGGAACACCAACGGGTGTGAGCAACCATGTACGGTCCTCAACAGAGACACGAACACCAAGGTCGTGAGAGACCATGTCCGGTCTTCACCAGAGACAGGAACATTAATGGAAATGAGCGACCATGTGCGGTCCTCACCAGGAACTGGAACACCAACGGGCATGAGTAACCATGTGCGGTCCTCACCGGAGACACGAACACTGACGGACGTGAGCAACCATGTGCAATCCTCACCGAGAATTGGAAAACCAACGGGCATGAGCAATCATGTGCGGTCCTCACCGGAGATACGAACACCAACGGACGTGAGTGACCATGTGCAGTCTCACTGGGAACTGGAACATCAACGACCGCGAGAGACCATGTACGGTCCTCACCAGAGACATGAACATCAAAGGGCGTGAGCAACCATGTGGGGTCCTCACCGAAGACACAAACACCAATGGATGTGAGTGACCCTACATGGTCCTCACCAAGAACTGGAACACTTGACGACAATGATAGCTAGGCAAAGTAGTGTTGATGATGACAACAATAGGGTTGAAGATGATGATGTTGAAGGTGAAGCAATGAAGGCAATGACGTTCACGAAGTGACTTTGGAAGCAACGACTTTGACTATGGCAATGATGGAAGCGGAGAAAGAGATGAAGAGGATAAGAAACAAAGAGATCGAGATGTTGAGGTTCTGAAGAAACACAAAGACACATATACCAAGGATGATAGAAAACACAAAGACAAGGATGAGGGTGATAGGAAATGCAAAGAAAGTGACGAAGATAATAAGAAACACATAGATAGAGATGAAAACGGTAGGAAATACAAGGTGAAGGATGACAATGGCAAAAAATGCAAAGATAGGGATGTGGATGATGATAAGAAGTGTAGAGATAGAGATGATGAGGAGAAGAAACTAGGAGATAGGGATGTGGAAGATGCTAAGAAGTGCAGAGATAGAGATGATGATGAGAAGAAACTAGGAGATAGAGATGAGAAGAAACTAGGAGAGAAAAGACAAAGACGATGATGAAAAGAAACTAAGAGGATAGAGATGGCGAGGAAGATAGAAAACAAAGGGATGTTGATGATGGTAACTCTAGAACCAATGACGGTGACGATGGTAACTCTAGAAGCAAGGGCGATGACGAAGATAGGTAGTGCTTCTAGTTGGAAGGGATTCAAACTATCACGGACACACCAAGCGCAGACTCGGACAGAGAACGGATGATGGAGCTACAAACTAGAAGTGACGAGGATAGAAACTCGAGATGTGGGGGAGTGATGATCCGAGGAACTTAAGAAGATGGGGCTAAACGAGAATACTAGATTGATGTGTCAGTGACTGGTGTTGAATCCCTTGAAAAGGGCCAAGGAGGTTACAACTATTTATACTGTGAGTCGAAGAACATGCATTAGAATATTTTGGAGAATATTCGGGAGAATATTGTAGAACTCTTGAGAACCTTCTAGTTCTAGAACTTTCTAAAAACTCCTAGAACTTGAAATAGATAATCTACTAATAATCTACCAAGATATACATAACATGCCCATATATTTGGATGTCTTGGTTAGAACACAACACTTGGCTATATATGTCAAGAGGTCAAGAGTTCAAATCTTGACATGACTGTTCTCATGTCTGTGACAACGAGAGCCCTTGGTTCAGATTGGCCCATCGAGAAGGTAAAGGAGAAGTATTGATGGCTGGGAATGTATCGTGACGTGCACCAGTTTGTGACGTCCTATGAGAGCTGCCAAATGCATTCCGTAATCCGTCACAAGGACGAGTTACACCCGACCTACCCGTTGATCGTTCATTTCAAGTGGATGGTAGACTTAGTGACGATGCCAATGGGGGTAGGGCAAATGCACTAGTTGGTGTTTGCACGGGGGGATTTGACAAACCAAATAGAGGGTAGAGCGCTTCAGAACAAAATGACCACGACTACTCTGCACTTCAGACCAAAACGACCGCGGCTATGTGTCGATTCCTGGTTGAGGAGGTGATTTGTTGGTATGGGTGCATAGGGGAGATTGTGGCCGACCGAGGAGAGTTGGACGCACAAGAATCCGAGGAGTTGTTCGACCGGTTAGGGATGAAGCTTTCTCTCACTACGGCGTACAATCCGGCACAGGCTGATTGTGAAGGCACTTGTACGGGCATGCAAGGGACAAGTCGGGAATTGGCCACAATTTCTACCTTATGCTTTATGGGCCGATAGAACTACACATAGTTTGGTAACTGGGTACATGCCGACCGAGCTCATGTATGGACAGAAACCGATCATGTCGGTGTAGCGGAGGATTTCCTCATGGACCGCGATCGACTAGACGAATGAGATGAGTAGAGAAGAGCTGCTGGTAGCACAGATCCGACAGGTAGATTGGAGATCGGAGGACTTGGAGCGAGCGAAGGCAAAGCTGTACACAGCAAGGGAGAGGAACAAGGGCAATTTTGATCGGACACATCGGCTACGACCGAAGAAGATTGAGGAGGGTGACTGGGTGCTGGTCTATGATAGTAGCCTCAAAAACCAGCACAGGGCAACGCGGAAGTTTGCGCGGAGATGGTTCGGGCCTTATGTGGTGACAAGAGCGAATGACAACGCCACATATCACCTAGTGGAGCTCGACGAGACCAACATGGCGGTACTGGTTGCGGGGAAGCGGATAAAGGCCTTCAAGAAGCGGGTAGGAAGCGGAACCGGACCCGGACCTGGAGTTTGGAGGCGAGGACGACGAACTGAAAGGACCGGACGAGGATTGGGAAACCGATGGACCGGATGACGAAGAGTAATCGAATGACTAGAATTCCCACCTCTTCTCTCTCGGCACATACCAGTGGATGTGCAGTTTGGTGGGGGTGGATGTCGTGGGAAATTCTGGCTGTAAAGAGGAACAAAGCCGGATGCGTGAGAACGGGTGCTTACATGGATGAAGACCAAAATTTAGCCTCTATGTATGAACACATGTAAATAACATATGACCAATAAGTACTAGGGAGTAGGATTTAATTGTTACTTGAAGGTCCTCCACGAATAGAGAGGAAGGTGGAGGATTTTGGCGGAGAAGATTGAGGAGAATCTCTGTTCGAAGCGGCCGACTTAACGAACTGATGTGACAACCCTCCCTCTCCTTGGTTTATAAAATGAGGGAGAGAGGACTAAGGAGCGATATGCGTTTTCGGAGAAGGAAGTGCTGCTAGTTTGGGTCCCGATTGTGTGTGTGTGTGTGTGTGTGTGTGTGTGTCTTCGTGTTGGGTTTGGGTTGGAAGCCTCTGATTGTGTAGGAAGCCGTGAGCTCCCGACAAAGGCTCCTTGTTGAATCAATGTGTGTGTCTGTGTGTGTGAGTGGGAGTGTGTTGTTGTTTGGCGAGCGCACAACTCTATTACCGTCCGGGCTAGTTGTACTCTTTCTATTTTGATCTATTCATTCAATTGTTCCCCGTGTGTCTCCTTGTTTCGGGTATCTCTCTTCTCTCTTCTTGCACTCCTTGGTCCAGGGCCCCCGTGGTCCCGCCTAAGATCCTACACGTACCCGCAGAATACTGTGACAACGGTTTGTTCTGCGAACCTATACATACGTTGTCCGGGTTCCGGTAACCGACCAGACACTCCGTCGCAGTTGATCTTCCTACTCCCTTTGACTCCTTGGTCCAAGACCCCCGTGATCCTACCCGTTTTAACACATACTCGTGGAAAACCGCGACAACACGTTGTGCGCCCTATAGAGTTCCATAAGAGTCTCCATGTCGGGTTCGTAGTGCTCTTCTTCGATTGTTGCTAGTGTGGCATATGGCCTGACCATCTCGATGACATCGATGTCGAACAAGGGCACGATTCGAGGGTTCACGTCCAGATAATTCTAACCCCTCAAGCATGTGGACCTCTGCATATAACGGAGTCATAGTTTTAGTGGGTGGGGTAAGCACCAAGAGTGTCTAGGGCTAATACGACGGATGAGATGTTGAATGTATGGCCACCTATCATGATCTTTAGCTTGCGAAGTAGACCTAGCGAGCGGACAGATCATGTATCCGCCATGCGGAGCCAAACCGGGCATACCTCCCAATTGGTAATGCCAAGGCGGTTGCAAGTGGCTTTGCTAATGTTGTTCACGCCAGAACCGCCATCGACTATACACCCTGAGATTTCCTCCCCTTTTAAGATGACCTTAATGGTCGGGTTATGGTGATCTACCACGGTCGGCCTTGTAATAGATTCGGCAAAATTTGTAGGAATCATTACCCAGTCTGTGTTATGCATACGAGCCTCCATGGCTTGCTGGAATCGAGGAACCAAATTTAACAACTTGCTCATTGTGAGGGTGATATGGTAGTCCGCGATGGCCTGCTATACCGGATCCTGCCCTGTCGTAGCATCCTCTGTATGGAACAATGTTGCCTCGGTTGCCGCATCCTAACGCATGCGATCAATGTTAGCCTCATTGGCATTGTCTACCCAAGCTTTCACAACTTTCCTTATGTCATCTTGCACTTCCCACTCAGCTGCTTTCAACTTGCTATGTGTGGTCACCTGTTGTACTTCTGCCATGATCGTGTTCACCGTTGGTCCCTTGCCCTTATCGCATTGTGGACACTGAGTCGCGTAATGCCATGGCTGTTGACAAATAAAACAATGTAGATTGGACTCATCATTTTCTGTTGTGAGTGGAGCGATGGGCTCGGGAGGTGGTGTGGGTTCATCTCGAGGTCGTTGTTGAGATTGATGTTGCCGCGTATTTTGAGGCTTCTTGCGGTAATTGTGGCGTTGGTCTTCCTCCAATCTGTTGTCGTGGGACTGCTGGTGACGAGGTTGCCTATCGCCTTCGTACATCCGTGCTTTAGCTTGCCCACCTCGATTATTCATGGAGTGCTGATTCTCGTAGTGCCGCCCTCCATGGTTGTTATAGCAGTCGTTATGACAATAGGCCTCTTCCTCTTGATCGTCATCGTCCCAACATTGATCATCATCTCGGTTATTACGGTCATTATGCCAATTCCGATCCGCATTCTAATAACACTTGTCTTGTCAAAATCGGTCATTGGGTTGCCGATTGTTACGCTATAGTTCGATACGCCAAACTGGCGCCAAGGGTCAATTCAAAAGGTTGTACTCGCATTGGTCAACTGTATGTGCTTGAGAGTGGCAAATAGGGCAGTGAGCCTGCATTGTAATCGACTGCTGAGTGTCCTAGGTTAAGGCAGATTGTGCATTGAATGGCCTACCGGAAACGATACTCATCGTCGTGCCAAAATGTCTGCCGTAAGGATGCCATGGAAATTCCTTCGTTGGTGTCTTCTAGCTCGAGCCGAAGAACCTGGTCTATGACCGTGTTCGTTGTTTGGCCGAAGAACCTGGGCGATGCAACATGGCGAGGAAGGTTTCTTTAGCCTCGTCCTTGGTAGGTGCCCACGTAAGCTAGCTTCTTAAGTTCTAGAATCCGGTTACGAAATCGGTGATAGATTCTTGATTGAACTGTCGGATAGAGTAGAATTGACCAATGATTTCGCGTTGTCGAACACTCTGGTGAAATAGCCGAATGAATGTCGTGCGGAGGTGCTGGTCAAATGTCATGAAGGTCGAGAGATCGAGCTGCGAATGCCACCGCGCTGCTCGTCCGTTGAGTGTAAGCCCAAACTCCGTGATCTTAGAGGCGTTGGTGTTGGCCTCCAGGAATCATTGTGACACATGGTTCGCGTTCCAGACGTTAAGAAAAGAATGTGTGTGAGCCTCAGCATCGGGTTCACCATTGTAACGGGGATAAGAGAAGGTCATGGTGGGAGGTTTGTCTCACAAGTGCTACTGGTGCTTTCAATGACCGAGTGTAGTGGGGAGAGTACCTCCTGACCACTCGTGCTTTGTTCGGTGAGTGCAAACTCGAACACGGTTTCGTTGAGATCCGGTAAGCGGGTGTCGAGGTGTGCCTTTTCCGCGGCAAGGTTTCCCGCCTTCCAGGATTCTGCCCAAGTTTGGGGTTTACCTCTGCCTTTTGCTTCTTTGCTACCTCTGCGGCTAGACGATATCCATTCCCCGATGTTCAGCTAGACGACATCCATATCTCCAGGCGTGCCAAAAGTGTTACCCGTTAAGGTGACATGGTGCCGAATCCTCAGTCCTTCGGGGTTCGGCTTAAGGGTATTATGGTTTAGGAATGGGAGAGTACGTCGTAACCATGATATGGGTGACTATACATTGATCTCGTAAGTGTTAACTTAATCGTGAAGACTGTGGAGATTTGGAAGAAGGCTACAACCAACTTCTTACACAATAGCATACATAGCGTATATGACTCAACACAGAAAATGAACTCGACACGAAACAGATACGAAGAGTTATGGGAATACAGAAAGGAAGGCAAACCAAAACTATATTGCAGATGTTTGAATACAAAATTATCACTCGCTATTACAAGTTTTCCTTGCCCTTTATATACAAGGTCATGGGTGGTTACGCTCGACGTGTGAACCATTACTTTTTATTTAAAAATTAATTACGATTAAGTTATCCCTACGTTATGGCTGTTACTCCCTCTTCATTACGCTATGACCCCACCCATCCTTTTCACTTACCATAACCGCCCCTTTGTCTTTTCTCCTTGTTGACCTTTCCCACTTGGCCGGCCAAGGCGGCCAACAGGGAGGAGAGTTCAAACAACACCCGGCTGAAGGTGTTGATGTGGGAGGTAGCAGGATCTGACTCTCTCATCTTCATATTGAATAGCTATTGACTCAATATGGGTTTCGACGAGGAGGACTTCTTTTCGTACACTACTTGCAAATTCTCCCTTAACGAGAAAGATGTTGTCTCCTTGGCCATGCTGAAGTAGACATTTTCGGCCAAGTGCATTTGGATAGTGGAGTGCACGATTTCGTCTATGGATCTCCACTCTTCGGCTCTCATGGAAGCAGATTTTTCGCTATACTTGTCTTCTAATGATCAACACATCCTGCATCATCTACTTCCACAAGGAAAAATTTATGCAATGTGCGAAGCCATATGGCTCAAGATGCTACTAAAGCATTCAAGTACTGTCGGTACTTGAATCAATCCTTTTAAGGACTTGGATAAAAGTGCTCTCTCAGCACATTCAATATATAGAGTATTTATTATTTTGAATTGAGTTTATGTTCCACTCTCTCTGTCTCTCCCGCTCTCTTTCTGTGCATTTGAAGCTTTCCATTAAACCCGTGTATTGTCTTTTGTTGTCCGACTGGGCCCGTTGTTTCTATTGGGGATATGTCCCTCCAGTGGGAGGAACCGACTGTTCGGAAATAGCCAACAACCGATAGCCGACAGTCGAAGAGTTGACAACAGAGAGTCGATTATTTAAACAGACTATTGTTATTATTATAGTAATAATAATAGTAATGATATGTAGCAGTGGCTACAATTGTAAATAGTCCATATGATGTATCAGTATAAATACATCTAGGGCAAACAGACAACTTGTGATAAGTGTGCGTAAGAGAGACATGTGTGAGAGAAACAAAGAGAGAGGGAGAGAGAGCGGCGCCATAGCTATGTGCGTAACAGCAGACACCAAGAACCTTGTGTGGTTGATACACTCATAATCAGAGTGTTGTAATCTCTGTCCTGGACATCCACTGTATAGTGAAGTTTTTTTCCCTCTCACGTGGTTTTCTCCCGTTTTAGGGTTTCCACATAAATATCTGTGTACTGTGTCGTTGTGTATTTTCAGTATCGTTTGATCTTGTGGTTTTACGAATCAATTCTCAACAATTTGCTATCAGAGCTTGAGGTGCAAGCATGGAAGGAGGTGTGAGCGGCTTCCCAGGCATGATAGTTCTAAACTCACATAACTATGCAGACTGGAAGATAAAGATGGAGGACCTTCTCATAGTCAAAGACCTATATGAGCCAGTCGACAGAGCAGATATACCCAGGGGGTATTGGAGTCAGATTGGAAACTTCTTAACAGAAAGGCGATGGCCACCATCCGACAATGCGTCGACGTAAGTGTCTTGCAACATGTAGTGAATGACACAAATGCACACGAGATGTGGCAGAAGCTGTCGGGTCTATATGAGAGGAAGAATGCGCTCAATAAAACCTCACTGATGAGAAAGATCATATGGCTGAAATACAAAGACGATGAGAGCATCGTTGAACACATCAACACATTCATGGGGTATGTGAATCAACTTGCTGCAACCAAGTTTCCCCTGGATGATGCGATGTAGGCCATTCTGTTGATGTGCACACTGCCAAATAGCTGGGAGAACCTGGTGGTTACTCTCAGCATCTCTTGTCAAGAAGAGAACTTGTCTTTACAAACCGTAAAGAGAAGCATCCTAAATGAGGAGGCAAGGAGGAAGGACAAGGGAGTCCTGTCCCAGTCGGAGTCGAATGTAACACAACATTCGGATAGAGGATGGAACCAGCAAAGAAGTCCACCAAGGAGAGAAAAGTCCCAAGCCAGATCGAAGTCCAGAGGTAAGCTAGTGTGCTTTTATTGTGGTAAACCTAGACACTTCTAGAAGGACTGCCGACACATGAGAAAAGACAAGGGTGTCAGAAACAATGTCGAACCCAAGAAGAATCCTGATGAGAAGAACACTTTTGCCATTGCTACGAGCAATGAAGAACTGTTGTTCATTTGTGAATGGACAAGTGCAAATCTTGCAAGTGAAGAATGCACTTGGGTGATCGATTCCGGGGCATCGTTCCATATAACTCCGTTGAGAGATTATTTCTCGACTTACATAGTCGGAGATCACGGTTATGTGAAAATGGGTGATAATGGAGAGTGCAAGATACCCGGAGTCGGAAGTGTCTGCTTGACGATGTCGACAGGGTATCAACTGACTCTGAAGGATGTTCGACACGTCCCCGATATCAGATTGAATCTGATATCGATTGGAAGGTTAGATGACGAAGGCTATAGTGGTAGCTTTCGGAATGGCAAGTGGAAGTTCTGCCGAGGAAATCTTATAGTGGCCCGAGCACAGAAAGAAGGCACATTATATATGATCCATGCCCAACTGTGTAAATCGGAAGTAAATGTGGCATAAGAGGCTAGGCCACATGAGTGAGAAAGGAATGCACCTGCTAACCGGCCAAAAACTTCTACCAGAAGTCAAGGGAGTGCACTTGGAGAAGTGCATCGACTGCTTAGTCGGAAAGCAGAACAGATCAACATTCCACACAAAACCACCAATAAGAAGAGAAGTTGCACTAGAACTGGTACACACAGATGTGTGTTGTGTAGATGCTCCATCGCATCGAGGTGGACAATACTTTGTGACGTTCATCGACGACTATAGTGGGAAGACATGGGCCTTCGTACTAAAGTCGAAGGATCAAGGTGTTGTCGATTTTCAAGGAGTTCCAAGCTAGAGCTGAATGAGAGTCGGGTCGGAAGCTGAAGGTTGTTCGAACCGACAATGGTGGTGAGTATAGAGGGAAATTCGAGGAATACTGCAAGTGCCAAGGTATTCAGATTGAATACACAGTGCCAAAGACCCCAGAGTTGAACGGGTTTGCAGAGAGGATGAATCGAACAATCATGGAGAGGATAAGGAGCATGCTCTCTCATGCGAAACTGCTGAAATCCTATTGGGTTGAGGCGATGTACACAACTATTTATATGATCAACAAGTTTCCCTCAGTACCATTAAAGGGTGATGTCCCACAGAGAGTGTGGACAGGGAAGGATGTCTCCTACCAACACCTAAGGGTGTTCGGATGTTTCGGGTATATGCATGTACCGAAGGATCAGAGGTCAAAGCTCGACAGTAAGTCGAAAGCATGCATATTCATGGGATACTCGGAAGATGAGTTCGGCTATAGGCTATAGGACCTAGTCAACAAGAAGGTAGTGAGAAGTCGGGATGTAGTCTTTCTTGAAGAAAAGACGATTGAAGACTGGAAGCAACAGAAGCAAGATACGACTCCCCAGTCAACCCCGACTATCGTTGATCTAAGGTCAAGTGAGCCGACAACGTCGGCTATTCGGAGATGGTTAGTCGGCACAGCCAAATCCGAGTCGGTCGACTCGGAGAGACCGATCGACTATGAGTCAGAGTCAGCAGAGCTGCTAAGGTCAATTGAAGAGTATGAGTTGGAGTCGTCCAACCTGGAGATGCCGATTGACGTGCAGGAATGCGAGTGAAGAGAAGAGTTATTAGAGACATCTGAAAGAGAGCCAACAACGTGTGGAAGGAGCTACCCACTCAAAGAAAGGAAAGCACCGACAACATATTCCAGTCAATACATCCTCTTGACTGATGAAAGTGAACTGGAGTGCTATGAAGAAGCCATTGCCGACGAGCACAGAGAGAAATGGCTAAGCGCGATGCAAGATGAGATGGAATCCTCGCACGAGAATTACACCTACAACTTGGTAGAGCCGCCGAAAGGTAAGAGAGCACTAAGGAATAAGTGGGTCTACAAGGTGAAGACTGGAGAAGCCGACAGTGAGCCCAGGTATAAAGCTCGCTTAGTGGTGAAGGGTTTTCAACAGAAAAAGGGCATCAACTTTGACGAATTATTCACACCAGTTGCACCAGGCCGATCATTGTGTGTTTGTCAAAAGGTACGTAGAAGGAGACTTCTTGATTCTCTTATTATATGTTGATGACATGTTGATAGTCGGTCAAGACACAAGGAAGATTGGAAGCTTGAAGAAAGCTCCAAGCAGGCCGTTTGCCATGAATGACCTTGGACCGACTAAAAAAATCTTAGGAATGCACATAGTTCAAGATAGAACTCGAAAGGTGTTATGCTCGTCACAACAAAGGTATGTGACGAAGATCCTAGAAAGGTTCAACATGTCAGATGCAAAGCTGGTCGGCTCGGTGTTGCCGACAAACTGCAAGTTGAATGCGAAGCAGTGCTTGAAAGGGGAGAAGGAGAAGGCCGAGATGAGGAAGGTACCATATGCCTCGACCGGCGGCAGTTTAATGTATGCTATGGTTTGTACAAGACCAGACATAGCATTTGTTGTGGGAGCAGTAAGCCGATATATGAGTAATCCAGGAAGCGAACACTAGGCAACGGTGAAGTGGATACTCAGGTACTTAAAAGGCACCTCAGGGGTGTGCCTAGGGTATGGTGTCGGAAAGCCTAGGATATGGTGTCGGAAAACCTATGCTGGAAGGTTTTTCCGACTCGGACATGTACGGAGATGTAGACTCAAGCCGATCCACGTCAGGGTACGTGATGACCTATGGAGGGGGAGTAGTGTCGTGGCAATCACGACTACAGAAGTCTGTAGCATTGTTGACTACAAAGGCAGAGTATATGGCAGCGGTAGAGGCCGGGAAAGAGCTTATCTGGATGAGAAATTTTCTCAATGAGCTAGGGATGAAGCAGAGGGAGTTCTTGCTTCATTGTGACAACCAAAGTGCCATACATCTTGCCAAGAATGCTGCATATCACTCCCAGACCAAGCACATACAAAGAAGGTATCCCTGGTTGCGGGAGAAAGTTGAAGAAGGTGAGTTTACACTTGTGAAGATCCACATGGATAACAATGGATCCGACATGCTCACAAAGAACCTACCTATGGACAGACTTAAGAGTCTGTCGACAGAAGACATGATTGACTGACTCCCTCCCACAGGAGTGAAGGGGGAGTTTGCTGGGGATATGTCTCTCCAGTGGGAGGAACCGATTGTTTGGAAATAGCCAACAACTGATAGCCGACAGTCGAAGAGTTGAAAACAAAGAGTTGATTGTTTAAACATACTATTATTATTATTATAGTAATAATAATAGTAATGATATGTAGTAGTGTCTACAATTGTAAATAGTCCATAAGATGTATTAGTATAAATACATCTAGGGTAAATAGACGACATGTGAGAAGTGTGCGTAAGAGAGACGCGTGTGAGAGAGACAGAGAGAGAAGGAGAGAGAGCGGCGCCATAACTGTGTGCGTAACAACAGACGCCAAGAACCTTGTGTGGTTGATACACTCATAATCAGAGTGTTGTAATCTCTGTCTTGGACATCCACTGTATAGTGAAGTTTTATTCCCTCTCCCGTGGTTTTCTCCCGTTTTAGGGTTCCCACGTAAATCTCTGTGTACTGTGTCGTTGTGTGGCCGTGTTGTGTATTTTCAGTATCGTTTGATCTTGTGGTTTTACGAATCGATTCTCAACAATTTCTACGCTTTCGCAAATAGCTTTTACAGTTAGCCGGTGTCGGGCCCGACTCGAACCTTCGACTCATCTCGTCCGACCGAGTCAACACTTCTCTCGTCATCCTCCCTATAGTCGGGCCGGTTGAGGAAGACCTTGCGTCGTTCCATTTGTGTTGTTTGTCGAATTGGTTGTAGACTCTCTTCATGACATCCCAGTCGGTCGTGAGACCCTCGTCCATCTCCTACATGAGACCAACTTTCTCTCAATCAAGCGGGTCAACTGACTTGATGAATAACATTACCTTGCTTGTGTCTAGCACGGTCCAGTTCAGCACTGAGAGTCACGCGAACCGTTTCTCAAACTCCTGGAGGAGCGTCGATGTGTTCCGTCCTTCTCCAGGTGATTCGACCCATTCCATAAGCTCCCGTTTCGACATTTGGAGTGTGTCATTGATGTTGTACCTCTCGAGGAGTCGCCCCTCGAGCTCCAACTAGTTTTGGTAGTGGGCCTGAATCTCGAGCACCTCTGTGTGGATGCTCGAGGTGACAACTCGCGGGAATTCAGACAGTTGTCTGTCCTCCGGGATGTCCAGCATTAACATTTCGGCCTCATAGGACGTCAAGTAGGTTGAGACGTCTTTACCGTTGAATCGGCCCATCGTGTCGATTATCATTTCTATGGCACTATCGAGGCCATTCGCGCTCTCCCGAGCATTCACAAGGCGGTCGACAACTACCACCATTGCTTCTGCGAGCTCACTTCCCCTCATCTCGACTCCTTTGCGGCCATGTTCACTCGGTTCACCAAAGTTGTCGCAGTTTTCCGTGAGTATGTGTCGGATCGGGTCGGGACCACCGGGGCCTTGTACCAAGCAGCCGGTGAGAGAGAAAGAGAGAGAGAGAGAGAGACTATCCGGTTCGGCTACCATATATCTTCACAAGCACATGGGCCCACACACGCAATCTATTCTGGACCTGTTACCGGATTCTGGATGGTGAGCACACAGGCTCGGGGACTCGGATATGCACGCAAGCGAAAGGGGAGTGACGATGAGAATGTGGACATCAGAGAGATTCACATTAACACAGAGAAATCCGGATGCGACAAAATAATTGATTAACTTATGACAAAGAGAGATACAACCGGACTCGGCCGGTAATAGAGCTTCGAGCTCTTGAGACACCCGCGTAGACACTAATGAGCCTCTGATCGGGAGCACGCGGGCTTCCGACATGAACAGAGGCGTCCCCCTACCACACCGGAATAATAGAACAAAAACCGGGAATTCAAAGCCCAAACTGACAACACTTCGACCTCCCAAACGATGGTGATGTCACAAATGGTCTTCCTTCCCTCCTTTTGTGGACTAAGTTCAAGGAGTCAGTAACATCAACATTCATGACAACCGATTTCTGTCAATGATCCTCCCCTCGATTCTCTCTCATCACATACTTTATTATCCTCTTTTTTAAGGACATTAAAGTACCCTATAACATTCTCTACCTAGTACTTACAAATACGTCAATATGTACATTTGTTTTTAATAAGGACTCCCCTTTCATGTGCATACTTGCACACCTCGTGTTCACGTGGATCCGGCGAGTTCTCCTTCTGGTGGCCGAAATTCCCCGTTCATACGCATTCGGCGGCCTTTCTCCCTTTTTCCGAAATCCTCCACGACACTACGATTGTATTCAGTTGGGTTTATCTGTCATTAATTTAGTCAAATCGTGTTGTGGTTGAATCTACGTTGTCTATTTTTGTCATCCTTTCTCTCTATCGGATTTTGTCTATGTGAGTGTGTTCCCCTTTTTTCTCTCAATCATATTGCATCCGGCACGGTCACGAAGTGTGGATCGGGGTTGAGGGCCCATCTGTACGTCAGTGCAAAGTTGCATCTGCTCCGAGTCTGATTCGACCGACCAAGTTGGACAAGCCAAAAGTAGGATCGGACGAGCCGATCGATAGACGGAGTCTGTCCAACCGGATAGGAGGGACCAGTCCGGCCCAAAGAGCAAGGCATCCAAGCTCAACCTCATGTTTCCTTCCTCCCTAGTTCATGACCCCAGTGATCCCACCCAAGCCGACCCTCAAGGCCGCGGATTTCCGCGACACCGTACGGATGGACCCTACTGATTTTCTTAAAAATAAGGGGAATTTACTAGTGGGCACATTCTACACTCGTGGATCAAGTTAACTCGAGTCAATTTATATTAATTTATTTATTTATTTAATTTAATATTATTATTGTTACCAAAATCATATTTATATTGATTTTTTTTTCTATTTTTTTCTATTTTTTAAAACTTGCAATTTATTACTTATTTGCTTATTTATTTTTGTCTTGATTTTATCATCGGCATTGGACCAACTACAACCACACGTGCTTGACCCATCATCTCCATAAAGGGCCAAAACGAGCAAATTTTGTAAATATCAATAGAAACCGATTTTGATAACATATGTATGTCCACCCATTTCCCGACAACTTCCTCTCTTTTTTTAGATATATTTTTCTATTTTTAACCTTGCAATTTATTATTTATTTGTTTATTTATTTTTGTCTTGATCTTGTCATCAGCATTGGACCTACCGCAACCGCACATGCTTGACCCATCATCTCCATGGAAGGCTAAAATGAGCAAGTTTTGAACATATCAATAGAAATTATCAATTTTGATGACCGAAATGAGCAAGTTTTGTACATATGGATAGGAACCAATTTTGATGACGACATATGTCCCACCCCCATTCTTGACAACTTCTTCACTTTTTTTTATGTATGTGTGGGGGGGATAATGGATGCCCAATTTTGGCCCAATCCTTGCCAAATTTGGCCACAATCCACCACTTCATAGTTGAACCCAGTGACACCACAAGATACAAAGGCTACAATATCTTGTATAATTGTATTGCAGCATCACCACCAGAGGTGGCCTTACATCTATGGCTACTCAAGACCAACAAGACCACCTCCATTTTCCCAACAAATTGTCGGTCACCGAATCGGCCGACCTCCACGTTCTTCCCGGCAATGTCTCCACCACGTCCGCGTCCTCCTCGCCATTGTCTCTCGATTCTCTTCCTTCTTCGAACGTGTCATCGGATTTGTTGTCCTCTGCCCTTGTAAATAGTACTACCCGGGTTCTTGCTTTTCTCTTATGATTCAGGGAACTAATGGGGATGAGTTTGTGTGTGTGTGTGTGTGTGTGTGTGTGTGTGTGTGTGTGTGTTTGTGTGTGTGTGTATGCACGTAAATATTCCAGAATCTGAATGAACTCATGAGTTCAAGATCTGTTATGTATGGAAACCTATAGGGTCCATTGACTCTCGTATTTTCGGTACACCAGTAAATGGTGCCGCCAGATCTCGGTGGTTTCATGTGCCTCTGGCCCAAGGATGAGGTTTTATGGCCACGAGACATCAAGTCCAAATGTCCGCACATATGATCGATATTTATGCTTACCTTTAAAGATGAATAGTGATGTGATCTCACTCTCAAGATGTTTCTTATGATGTGTATAGACACTAGAATTGATGTGAGCACTCTGAAAGGATGTCTCCCTTAATGTATATGAGCACCAAAATGTGATGGATCATAGTTTTCTTCAACGATTATAGATATGTATCTTATGAATCTTGTGTCCTTTCAATACATATATGATATAGTTGTCGGAAGTGATGTGATCTCAGTGGAATGATGCTTGCCAATGGAAATCTAGTGTCACATCCTTCATGCATTTAATGGTCTTGTTGCTTTCGTCTTTGTGTGTTCACTTTGATGATGATAGATATTAGAACCAATTCAAAAGAAGGGCAATGATGTGCTTTTCTACTTTCTCCCCGGCGCATTTACGACATCTTCTGAATACATCCCCATTCTCAAAGGAATACAATCAAAATGCCCCTTCAAGCTATGGGTTGCAATCCTCGACATCGGAAAAATGCTGATAAATGCCGACATGGTCGAATCGAGCTTTGATGGAATCATCGCGAGAGTAACTAAACTAGGGTTCCCAAGTGGTCCACAAGGCTCGCAAAATATCTTTGTTGGTGGCCATAGGTAATTTGTTTGTTTTGTTATATAATTTCATTGCTACATACCATATGCACCTACATGGGCCAAAATAAAAAACACGCTTTCTCACCTATAGTTGGGGAGCATGGGAATCTCGAGGTTTTGCAAAGAAGAGAGCAAAAGGACTTATCCACTTGGCTTGCACCTTTCACTTGATTCTGGACAACTTGGTTCAATATCCGAAACCAGTGCTTATGGTTTGTGGAGAAATGGATGGACAAATCACTCTCGCCGCCATCGTGAAACATGCTGGTGAAGTGTACGCGATGAAACAAGAACTAGGCGACTATTTCGTGAATGCCATAAAGCCAGTGGTCATAGTCCCGGGCATGAATCATGCCCAATTTAGCCACTGTATTCCTAATAGGGAAAGAGGGGATCTTGATGCTTTAATCCCAAATGAGGAGGCAAAGAGATTGATTATAGAGCTTATCTCCTCTTTCCTAACATTACATGGGAGCAAGGAACCAAATGACGAGGCACTCTCGGTTCTAACCGACGCGGTCAGGCAAACAACCGAGAGATATGGAACATTTTGGGCGGCCATCGAAGATCAAAGCCGAGGTGTGAAACAGATGCAACTTGAGTTAGCTTCAGTGAAAGAAGACCTTCACATTGGAGTTGTTGAACATGAATATAAGGACAACTTTATCTACTCAAAGCCATCAATCCATTTGCCTTCCAAGCACATAACCATCAACACATACTTCTCCCCAGTTGGGAAATTCAATGTACTCAAGAATTTGTGGGTGAAAATGAAGAGTAAAGAAGCCATATCTATTGCATTCAAACTACAAGAGGAATATCACACTCCCCAAGAGAAGGTTTCTATGGGTGCATTCTTTAACGAGAAAGCGTTCATGGAAGCATTAGCCCTAGTTCCGGACGACACTAGGAGGAGGTTCAAGGAACACGGAAAAAAGCTCCGTTTCGTCGAAGATATGGTCATAAGAACGTCAGGACAAGAGTGGATAGATAGCGACCTTATTTTCAAGGAAGCCGAGGACGGAAGTGGTTACATGGATGTGCAATCAACGACCTCAATAAGTTCTGTCCAAGGTATGCCTGAGAGGTTTGCGGGTATGCATTACTTGAAACTCCTAACGGTTGCAAGGGCCATGGAATGGATATTCATGGATTGCTATAGATAGACAAATAGCCATATGAACTTAATGAATATCTAGAACTTATTTTTCATTGGGAGTAATAGATGACTATAGTATTTTATACAATATTTGTGTGAACCTCTCCCACTTCAAGCTACACCATCTTGTAGGATAAAGATATCGGTTGTTCTCAATAAACACCTCTTATGTCTTTTATATTCTCTCATCCAAAATACCAACAAAAATATGTAGATTATGTGCTACTTTCTCATCATTCCCAATTGTTTCCTACATGAAAAGATATATGGATAATTAACAAAGAAACAATTCCCAAACAATAGGAGCTAAAAAGTGTAATAAATAAGTAAAATAAAATATAGAGAAATTAAGTAAGAAGCATAGTGGACTGGACTATGTCTCAATGGATGACCAAAGTAGACTCTTTGTGATCCATAATGTTCATCACAACCATGATAACATTCAATGACCATGATGACCCAATTTTAACATAGAGGATGAACGTAATAGATAGTGTTCAAAAGTGGCAATTCTAAATTCACCATGGACAACACACACTCTTTTACATGCAATTTATTGGAAGATGTAAGAAAAGTCATTTTTATCTAAATTAATTCATCAATCAATTGTGCATCAGTTCCCCATACGTTTTGAATTCAATACACATGTGGTAGAGTAATAATGTGAGAAAAACAAACAAAGAAAGATACACCAATGTTTTTTAAGAGGCCAAAATGACCTGATATACCACAAAAGAAGAGATTATGTCTTCAAAAGTTGCCTCTTCTTTAAGAACAACAAATGCGTCAAACTAGCTCCCACTCCACGAGGAATGGTTGTGCATGTTTAGTCATTGAATGAAAACTTAATCGCCTCACTGAATCCTTTCACTAGGAGTAATAGTTGGCCAATATAAGGAGATGCACACACATACGGAAAGGTTGTCATCTAGCCAGACAAGAACATTCCATACATGAAACGCGTTTTAGTTTTTGAATGAACATTGAGTCGCCCCCATTGAATTCCTTCACTTGGAGTAACTATGGGCCAGTATAAGGAGAGATATGTGCACACATACGAAAGGTTGTCACCCATCCCGACATGAACAATCTACATGTCAAACACCACAATTTTCTTGGGGTGTGTTTACTCACCAAACGAAACATGAATTGTGCCATTCAAATCCACTCACTAGAAGTAACTTTGGGCCAATATAAGGAGAGATGTGCACATACGAAAAGGTTGACATGCACATCGACATGAAACAATCCACGCACGAAACACACCCATTTCTTGGGGCGTGTTTTAGTCATCGAATGAAAACTAAATCCCCTGATTTGAATCCTTTCCCTACGAGTAACTTTGGGCCAATATAAGGAGATATGTACACACATACGGAAAGGTTATTGCCTAAACTGATATGAACAATCCAATATAAAAAGATGCTACACATATGAAAAGGTCGTCACCCACATTGATACGAACAATCCAATATAAGAGGATGCTACACATATGAAAGGTTGTCGCCCAACTTGACACAAACAATCCAATATACGAAGATGCACACACATAGGAAAAGGTTGTCATCCACACCGACACAAACAGTTCAATATAAGAAGATGTTGCATATATGAAAAGATTGTCGCTCACACCGACACGAACAATCCAATATAAGAAGATGCGCACACATACGAGAAGGTTGTCACCCACACCGACACGAACAATCCACACGTGGAACATCACCATTTCTTCGGATGGACATCATAAGGAGATGCGCACACATACGAAACGGTTGTCGCCCAAACCGACACAAACAATCCACACGTGGAACATCGCCATTTCTTCGGATGGACATCATAAGGAGATGCGCACACATACGAAACGGTTGTCGCCCACACTGGCACGAACGATCCACGTGTGAAACACCACCATTTCTTCGGGTGGACATCATAAATTTTTCCCCTGTCCTTTTTGCTCATGAGAATAGTGATGGATAAAGAGAGAGGAGTTTGTTTGTTCACCGAGTGTTGTCGGAAGAAGAACAGAGGAGATGGGTACTGTATTATTTCCCCACCATAGCCAAGCAGCTCCATATGTAGCAGCATCACCACTGAAAATGGGCTCAACTATCCTTAACCAACAACAGAATCTCAGTTCTCTCCACAAATTATTGCCTACCAAGCCCCTGCCCTGCCCCAGCTGCCGAACCCGATCTAGCATCCCCGGCAATGCCTCGTTCACCACGCCACCGGATACACTTCCTTCTTCTGATGTATCGTTCGACTTATCTTCGTCGGCCCTTGTAAGTGATACTACCCAAATTCCATGGATCTAGATGAGTTAGTGTTGGATCTTACTTCCTTTGGACACATGTACTTGTTCCTTTTGATCCTTATGGTCATGTATCATCCTGATTTACCTTCCTCTTGTCTTGTTAGTAATACTACCCTAATTCCATGAACATACATGAGGAAGTCATGGACCTTACCTTCGTTTAACACAAATACTTGCCCGGTTGATCGCAATGGAATGATGCTTGCCAATGTAGATCTCATGTCATGAAAATTTGTTGTGAAATATCACATTCTTCATGAGCATCTAATGGTCTTGTGTTTTCGTTTTTTTGTTGTCTTTGTGTGTCCACTTTGATGATGATAGATACTAGAACCAATTCAGAAGGAAGGGAGTGATGTGCTCTTCTACTTTCTCCCTGGTGCATTTACGGAATCTTCCGAGTACATACCCATTCTCGAAGGGATCCAATCAAAGTGCCCCTTCAAGCTATGGGTTGCGATCCTCGATGTCGGAAAACTGTTGATAAATGCCGACATGGTCGAATCGAGCTTCGATGGAATCATGGAGAGAGTAACTAAATTAGGGTTCCCGAGTGGCCCACAAGGCTTACAAAATATCTTTGCTGGTGGCCATAGGTAATTTAGCTGTTTTGTTATAATTTCCTTGCTACTTCACATGTGCACCTAGATGGACAGAAAAATAAATTAAAAATAAACACTCTTTCTCACCTATAGTTGGGGAGCATGGGAATCTCGAATCTTTGCGATGAAGCGAGCGAAAGGGTTTATCCACTTGGCTTGCACCTTCCACTCGATTCCGGACAACTTGGTTCAATATCCAAAACCCGTGCTTACGGTGTGTGGGGAACTGGATGGCCAAATCACTCTCTCCGCCGTCGTGAAACATGCCGGTGAAGTGTACGCGATGAAACAAGAACTAGGCGACTATTTCGTGAATGCCATAAAGCCAGTGGTCATAGTCCCGGGCATGAATCATGCCCAATTTAGCCACTGTATTCCTAATAGGGAAAGAGGGGATCTTGATGCTTTAATCCCAAATGAGGAGGCAAAGAGATTGATTATAGAGCTTATCTCCTCTTTCCTTACATTACATGGGAGCAAGGAACCAAATGTCGAGGCACTCTCGGTTCTAACCGACGCGGTCAGGCAAACGGCCGAGAGATATGGAACATTTTGGGCGGCCATCGAAGATCAAAGCCGAGGTGTGAAACAGACGCAACTTGAGTTAGCTTCAGTGAAAGAAGACCTTCACATTGGAGTTGTTCAACATGAATATAAGGACAATTTCATCTACTCAAAGCCTTCAATCCATTTGCCTTCCAAGCACATAACCATCAACACATACTTCTCCTCAGCTGGGAAATTCAATATACTCAAGAATTTGTGGGTGAAAATGAAGAGTAAAGAAGCCATATCTATTGCATTCAAAGTACAGGAGGGAGATCACACTCCCCAGGAGAAGGTTTCTATGGGCGCGTTCTTTAACCGGAAAGCGTTCACGGAAGCATTAGCCCTTGTTCCGGACGACACGAGGAGGAGGTTCGAGGAACATGGAAAAAAGCTCCGTTTCATCGAAGATATGGTCATTAGTACGTCGGCACAAGAGTGGATAGATAGCGACCTTATTTTCAAGGAAGCCGAGGATGGAAGTGGTTACATGGATGTGCAATCGACGGCCTTAATAAGTCCCGTCCAAGGTATGCCCGAGAGGTTTGCAGGTATGCATTACTTGAAACTCCTAACCATTGCAAGGGCCATGGAATGGATATTCATGGATTGCTATAGATAGAGAAATAGCCATATGAACCTCTCTAATATATATATCTCGTTCCATATGTAAGTGTTGGTTGTTGATTCTAGAAATAAAGAGTGTTATTTGTGTCCCCTCCTCCCTCTATAAGTTCCTTTGTCAAGGGAGAAAGTTACTTACCATTCTCACAGAAAGGCTTCTGGATATTTCAAAATTTGCATGTTCATTCAAGATTCAAATATGTGAATACTTTAGAGCATAGAACGTAATATTTGCATTCTTTTGCCCAAACATTTGTTTTCATACGTTTGCAACCAAATGTGTATGTTATGAAAACATGCTTTATGTTTTTATTTGACGTTTTTTATTTTGTTTTCTCAGTTTTTTATCTTAAAAACAAGTTTTACCTTATAGTAAATAATGAATACAAAATTATGGCATTTACCATACTCGAATCGAATGCAAGTATGGTATGTATGGTTCAAACTTCATAGTATGCTTTACAGGAGGTACGATTAACAAAAAACCATTTCCCAAACAATCGACCCATATTTACTGCAATGAGTATATAAATTCGTGTAGTGATCCTCGAAGAAGAAAGAAAGCAAAGACATCGAGGAACACTCTCGGAAAAAGTAATGTGCATTCTAATTAAAATATGACATGGAGTTTTTGTCTTGTAGTAATTCCTCGAAGAAAGAGTGTATTGTACAATTTTCGAAAGGCAAAAGGTATTGTTTAATATATAATGATGTTTATGGAAAGGTAAAGTAATATAAATGATAGTCATAGTTATAGACCTTGCGGTCGGAACAAGGAGTGTGAAATGGGGGGTCATCGGCAAGTAGAGGTTAGAGAAGATGTCGGAGAGGAGGAACACCAAGGTCGATTGGAGCGCACCCGAATCGTGAAAGTGCTAGGTGTAGAGGAGGAAGGCGGGAGTGGGGATAGGAGATTAAGTTTAGGATTTAAATAAAAAAACGAGATTAAAGAACATAATTAAAAAACGGGATTAAAGAACATAATTAAAAAACCGAGAGGGAGAGGATTAACATGCTAAGGCTAAACGATTAACACATAAAACTAACCCTAAAAATACTAGAAACGTAATCATAAAACTAAAAACATAAACCAAAAAAAAAGGTAAAGGGAGGGTAGTGGGTGAGAGAGGGAGAGAGAGAGAGAGATTAAAACATTAAAACATAATTAAGTCCAAGATTAAGAATAAAACATGAGTTTAAAAAAATAGTTAAACATTAAAAAGAGGGGTAAGGGGAGTAAGGGGAGACGAGGGGATTAACATACTAATTAAAAACTAATTAAAAGGGAGAGAGAGAAAGAGAGAGAGAGAGAGAGAGAGAGAGAGAGAGAGAGAGAGAGAGAGAAACATAACTAAAACATGTCATTATCATTGGAAAAAAAATTACATGGGGTTTGGGGGGGTGGAGGGTGTGTTAGGGTATGGTCTTATGGTAATTCTTGTTGTGACCGTAGCGTCGTGACAAGGAGTGCGAGCAAACTAGCACAACTATTAAGATGATATGGGAAGAGTAAGAAAAAAAATAAAGCAATGATACAAGTGAAACTAAGGTGAGTAGGATTAGAGGTGAACAAGAGTAAAAGAGAAGGAGAGAATGAGATGAAAGAAGAAGAGAAGAGTGAGTGAGAAAAAAAGAAAAGCTTAAGAAAATTTCATTAGAAAGACCTTGTGCAAACTAGTTTCGCTCTAGGTAGAGCTCATTAGTGCCAAGGTCATTTACTACAAGAGGGTAGGTTTATATAGGGGGAAGAGAGAGAGAGAGAGAGAGAGAGAGAGAGAGAGAGAGAGAATAGGAGTTTAATGAGGGGAGAGAGGGAAACGGGGAATCGTGATAGGCAAAGGATTAATAAGTGAAAGTGGGCTAGAGGGGGGTTATATGTATGTATATGATAAGTGATAGGTGAGGGTGGGCTCTAAGAAGAGAGGGATTATAAGGGTGGGATATAAAAAGAATATAGTATTAAGTGGGAGTATTTATGGATTTATATTTAGTTTTGATAAGAAGGGAATGAATGGACTTAAACTTAGTCCAACATATGAAGGGTCGCGGTAGTTCGGATAGTTGGGGATGTGTGGCTAAATCTGCGTGGAGGTTTTCTAGCATGTTGTGAATTCCTAACCTAGGGGTATCTTTCGTATACCTAAGTTTGACGATGACAAGTATAAGGGTACTTTTAGGTTTTCTACTAAATACTAGCGATTTCCTAGTGCTAAAGAAGACCTTTTTATAATTCTCTAATATAAAAGAAAGGGGATATCCTCTCTTAACTAATCTACTAAAAAATAGTTTTTTCATTTGAAGGAAACCTAAGGGGGTACTTTCTCTAATTAGGTATCGTTTTAGTTCATTAATAATAAAATGACGTTTTAAGTGAAGGGGGTGAACTGACAAGAATGAGAGATTCTGGTAGGCATTTTGGGGCTTTTAGTAGCAATTAAAGGAGAAATGTGAATTCTTTAGGTTAATCCATAAATCTAAGAACGGTAATCTAAAGGGAGAAGTGGTGATGGTAATTTTGATGCAATTATTAGTGGAGGTGTTATAGAATTGGAGGTAATTTTCTAATTCGAGATTAGTACCCATCCATATCCCGAATCCATCATCTATATATCTAGTGAAATAGAAAAGATTAGGGTGTGATGGTTGGGAGTTCTCTAAGTGAGCTAAGAATAGGCATCCATAAACTACAGAAAAATTACTACCCATTGTCGTACCCTTGACTTTTTGATAGATCATGTTATCAAAGGATAGAAAGTGATATTCTAACGTGACTGCACTAAGTGTATAGATAAGGTTAGTTTTAGAAGTTGAAAAATGTGGGGTAATCATTTTTCGTAAAGCTACAAGTCCTAACTTAGGGGGTATGTTAGGATATAAAGATTCAACATCAAAGGTAAAGATAAAGCTATTAGGGGGCCCATTGTCGTACCCTTGACTTTTTGATAGATCATGTTATCAAAGGATAGAAAGTGATATTCTAACGTGACTGCACTAAGTGTATAGATAAGGTTAGTTTTAGAAGTTGAAAAATGTGGGGTAATCATTTTTCGTAAAAGGTAAAGATAAAGCTATTAGGGGGCCCATTGTCGTACCCTTGACTTTTTGATAGATCATGTTATCAAAGGATAGAAAGTGATATTCTAACGTGACTGCACTAAGTGTATAGATAAGGTTAGTTTTAGAAGTTGAAAAATGTGGGGTAATCATTTTTCGTAAAGCTACAAGTCCTAACTTAGGGGGTATGTTAGGATATAAAGATTCAACATCAAAGGTAAAGATAAAGCTATTAGGGGGTGGGTTGAGATGTTCTAAAGTTTGGGTCACAAGGGAATTTGAGTCTTTCAAATATTGTTTCTGAAGGAGAAGGATGGGCATGAGTTGGTGGTGAAGCCATTTTGATGTTTGTTCAAAAAGGGGGTTATTGTATGAGCAAATAGGTCTAAAACCTATTGGGTTCTTATGGAGTTTTGGGAGGAAATAGATATTGCATACTTGGTACCCTTTTGAGGGTTATTAACAATGCTTTTCAATCTATAGGATAACTCCTCAAGTGGATAGTGGGAGACTGTTTTATATGTATTAGTATCGAAAAGGTGTTCTATAGCTTTGTTATAGTATGTGTCCTTGTCAAGAACACACATTCCAACATTTTTGTCGGCAGGTAGGATTAGGATTTTGTTGTTTTTCTTAAGAGATTGTAAGGCTAGTGATAAGTGAGGTGCAATCCTAGTGGGTTTGAATTTGAGTGTATGAAGTGTGTCCCTAAAGATAGTTTGGTGTTTAGCTATAATGTTTTCTAGGGGAGTGTACTTAGTAGGAGGTTGCCAACTAGTGTTAGGTAGCTTAAAGGGATTTTGGGGTGAATTATCCACATCTTTGAAAAAATGTTTAAGTAAAAGGGTCCTACTTAGGCCATCAAATTCTTTAAGTAGGGTAGGGGATGATGGTGGAGAAGATGGGAGGATGTGTTTCAAACCTAGGCTAAGGAGTGGTTGTGGATCCTACTACTAATTGTAGGTTTATTAAGGAGAGGCGTCTAAAATTTATTACGGGGTTTTCTACTATGGGTCTTTTTCACAAATGGGGAGAAGGGAAAATTAGATGTATGATGTCCTAACCACATGAAAGTATCTAAAGTAGAAGTAGGTCTATCAAGAAGGTAAAAGAGACGTTTAGCAAGATGTATGGCGTGCTGAAACTGTTTACTATCCCGTTTGGCACGCCTAGCTACATGTTTTTTGTCCTAACATTATTAAATGGGAAAGTTTGTAGTTTCGTGGGAAGGGGGCGATTATTGTGAGTACGGATAGGTTGTTTTCTACGAGGGATTTCATATACGTGTGGGGTAGAATATTGAAATCTACTAGAAGTGGAAGGGGAGTAATGTGTAAAGAAGGGAAGGGGGGTGTATGTGTAGGAAATGCATGAAAAGGGGGAGGGCTATAGTTTGGAAATAGGGAAACGTTGTGGGGGTTATTAGGGGGGAATAAGGGGAAATGCGTAGGGGTATCATTAAAAAATTGTTGTCCTAGATTAGAAGTTGATGATTTGGTTGATGCCTAAATCGAGCTGTTAAACTATTGGTAAATGGTTTAAGCTTGAGGTTTCGTACCTCGTTTGAAGTTGGTTTGGTTTGAGCCTTCCTTTTCTTTAGAAAGATTTTCTTTAATAGTAAAAAAACTCCCGAAAGATACAACTTAAATTTATCTTTCCAAAAGCTTACAACTTTTTATGTACAATAATCCTAAGACCAAATATAGGAACTTGTAAAGGGTGTTGGAATTTGTTAGCTTTAGCCTTGTTAATCGGCTCAAACTTGTTAAGCTAGGTAAGTCATTTATATATTTTCAATGAGAGAGAGAGAGAGAGAGAGAGAGAAGAAATGTTATCATTGAGACAAAAAAGCTACTATTTAGAGAGAGAGAGAAAAGGGCTAAGAGAAAAAGCACCAAGAAAGAGAGAAAAAGTTACCAAAAAAGAGAGAGAATAAGAGAAAGGTACTATAACCCTAAAAAAACTTAGAGAAAGAGGTAGATAGATATGTAGATGAGAGAGAGAGAGAGAGAAAGATTGTCTTAATAATTGGAGAGATGGAAATAGAAAGAGATAGAGAGAAATAAAGGTACCATTTCCAGAAGCAAAATATCAAAGGACAACAATGGAGAAGTGGATAGGCTACGAGGAGGAGGGATCTTTGATCCCAAGATGTAGGGAAACACTGGACAAGATTGAAAGCCATGAATTGTGAGACAATGAGACACCAACATTAAGTATGGCAATTCAAATACTTACATACACTGGTCATAAATGGATTGTAGATCCCAATCCAATCAAAGTACAACTAGAATGGCACATATGTACTCATGAAAACACATGGCTACGTAAGGTTAGTTGGGACCCTTTGCAATGGACGTGGCACGATCCTTATGCGGGTCAATGAAGCGAATCCATCCTTTTCTTCCAATTCATGACAAAATTGGGTCGCGACATTTTAGCCGCTCAAACCGCCCGAAAGCTGGCCACTGCAAAGGTATGGCACATATAATGTTCCTCATACAATTATCACTAAGGTTTGGTAGCAAATCTGGAAAGAACAACAACCTAGGCGAATCACCACATTCCAATGGCTATTAATACATAAGTCAGTACTAGCTGGAGTGTGACAGTGTGGGAACCTTAGCTCTCCTCATTGTGTAGTGTGCCCAAATGCAACAGAATCAATCCGACACACTGTGTGGGATTGCCTAGAGACCCATCAAATTTGGTGGGGGGTTGACCGCTTATTGCAATTATGCCAAGTCCAAGGCACAATCAAGTGGGGAAATGTTTGTTCGTTATCATGATAGGCTCTAATTGACAAGTACAAACATCAGGAAGAGGGTATGACTTTGGTGATAAAAGCACAAGAGTTTTTTTTCCCACCATCGACAATATCCACTCAACGCCTATTAATGCCAAATCTCAAGTTTTGTTGGATTTTGTTAGCCTAATAACCCTTTAGATTCTATGGAAACAATGGTGTAGACTGATCTTCTCCAACCAAATTGTGCATCCAATAATGTTAATGCAAGAGATATGGAGTGAAGTTGTAGCCACTCTAAAGAGCTAATACGATGGCCTCATGGGTGAATCTGATGGAGTTAAAAGACAACGACTAGCCTTCATTCGACAATAGTCGTCCACTCCCTTTCTTGAGTTAGTGGGTATCCACATAAGATGGTACTATCGTGTCCCTATAGTGATTTGTATATAACACTAAAGTAAAGTATATAACACTATGTTTAGAAAGTAACGGACATGAATGGTTATTCGAGCATGAATCAAACATTCAAAATCAAATCGATGTGATAGAAAAACCACTTACAATGTCTATTAAGAAGAACACTATGTATCATGTTGTTTTCCCAAACAAGTGCTATAGCTTTGATGTTTCTCTTGTATTGGTTTGTAAAATGTCTCCTTATTTAACTAGTACATGAGCACATCAATTGTGAACTAGTAATCCTTTCCCAAATATCTAATTCTTGAGTTTCAAATTTGACCATCCCTATTTCAACTGATGTTCTTTTGAATTCTCGAACACAAGATCGAAATTTTGAGCTAGATGTCATCTAGATATATTCGTAACCTTCATTGTCAGGGGGCCCAACACTTTGTATGCTTTCTATATTGGCTCTTCATTCCACTGGTTCTTATATTTCGTTTATTTCTACTTTTCTATTTGCTAAGCAAAATCCATCACACTCGATTACAATTTTTTTGTAGGTATTCGTTAATTTACAATATTTCTACCCAAACATATCACGTGAAGGAAGAAATGGGTGATAAGAAAATGTTAATACGATATAACCCTCCATGAGAAATTATTTAGGCAAAACATCACACAGATACATTAAATAAAAGAAAATATGATTAAATGAACACTCAATTGAGCTTAGTAAATAAACTATATATAGTTTGTTTTTTATCCATAAAACTACAAAGAACTTGATATGATATCATATTCAACAAACAAATATTTTTTCACAACATTCAATTGTGTCATGGAAAAAGTATTTACAAGAATGCATCCAAATTCATTGTTTTCAAGACAAAGTAAGACTTGTGAGAGGGTGACTTCTTGGTGATAAACACAAATAATTGTGAAGTCAACATTGCATTCACCTCAAAAAACTTATCTTTCTTTTCTTTCATAGATTTTAAATAAAAGAACAATACACCTTGAAAATCCTAATTTTCATGGAAAACAATTACTACGCATGACGCAACTTAAACAAATGCTTACCCTACATAAGAAAAATAGAACACCTAGTAGGCCCTCTTTGTTTGTTTTTTATTTCCAAAACAAACTCCTTCCATTAGTTATAAAATTTTACATATGAGATTAATATATACAAATCCCTGTAGGGACGCGATAGGTCCATCTTATGTGGATGCCCATCGACTCAATAAAGGGGGAGGTCGACCATTGTTGGATGAACGCTAGTCGTTGTCTTTCAACTCTATCGGAGTCGCCCTTGAGGCCATCATATTGGTTTTGTTGAGAGACAAGCTCAACATCGGCCGGATCGGCTGAAGAAGCCGAGGACCGGATCGGTTGGAACCGATTGGGTAGGCCGAGTGCGTAAACCGGGAGGTCGTTAGGAAAGATATTCCGTGAGGAATATATTTGGGAGTTAGTGTAGGAGCTCTTGATGAGCATTGAAGTAGTGTCAGTACTTCGGTCAGTCCTTCTAGGACTTGTATAAAAGTGTTCACTGAGCACATCTTATGTACAGACTGAGTACTATTATTGAATATAGTTTTTGTGTCTTCTCTCTCACTCTCTCTGTCTCTCCTGCGTATACCGTGTAAGCTTAAGCTCTCCATTGAACCTGAGTTTCCTTCCTTCTGTTCGGTCTTCATACTTGCTTCCGCACGCTACTTTCTACATGGTATCAGAGCGCGAGGGTTGAGAACCTCTCTGCAGCCGACACAGCTTGACGAAGAAGAATGAGAAGAACGATGGATAGAGGCATGGCGAGCTCGCTTCCAATAGAGAAGCTCGACAGAACCAACTACGCGTCTTGGTCCTACAAGATGCACCAGTACCTGCTCGAGCACGGCTACTGGAGTTATGTCGAAGGAGCTAATGACGCGGCACCCGAATCGACACACAGAGACTTCCCATCGTGGGAGCAATCGGCGAGCAGGGTATTGTACTGCTTCGCGTCGTGTGTGGGCGAACAGCTATTGAGCTATGTTCGGGATGCAAAGACGCCGAAGGGTGCGTGGAAAAATTTGAGGAAGATTTTCGCCGCGAGCACCACAGCCAGGAAGCTTCAGCTCCGACAGGAGTTGAGCAACCTACAACAACGCGACATGTTGGTGGCGGACTATACCTCGAAGATCAAGGATATCTGCGACTCCCTCGCCTCCATAGATGTGAACATCGAGGAGAGCGAGATGGTCCAGATTTGTCTCAGAGGTTTGGCGTCGAAGTTCGGAGCGTTCCAAATGGCTGTGTGTACCCGGGAGAATACGCCGTGCATTTTCGACTTACAGTCGATGCTCCTGGTAGAGGAGAACCACGTGGGTGCGTGGACGAGCACGCACACCGACAGCAAGATGTTGTACACGGAGGGAGAAAGGCCCCGTGGTCGTGGCGGACGAGGCGAGTCGGTACGCAATGGAAGCGACCGACGAGATCAAGGAAGATGGCACCGAAGTGATGCCGACAGCAACTCCGGACCCTCCGGAAACAGGGGGAGTCGAAGCGATGAGAACCGGCAAGGGAAGGCCATCGCTGAGTGCTGGTACTGTGGCAAGAAAGGCCATAGGGAAAGTGAGTGCTAGAAGAAGTGCGCCGATTCGGAGAGAACCGGGAACGGGAACGGCTCCAGACATACTGACAAGGGAAATCGGCAGCGATCGCACTACGCCGAAGACTCCGGGAGAGCCGGAGAAGGGACTGCCTTCGTGACGAGACACGAAGCAAACTCAATGAAACAGACCACCCCGAGATCGGACGAGGTGTGGTACGTAGACTCCGGCGCGTCAAACCACATGACGAGCCATAAGGAGTGGTTCTCGTACCTTGAAAAACCGATTCAACCTAGAGTAGTCGCAACTGGAGACGACTCTCCGCATCCGATCGCGAATGTCAGAGAAGTTCCCCTTAGCCATGTCGGGCAGAAAGGGAAACTCATGAACGTGCTGCACATCCCGACAATCACGAAAAACTTGGTCTCGGTCGGACAAATCGTCGACCAAGGGATGGAGGTTCGGTTTACACACCTAGGGTGCTTCATTGAGGAAGAAGGCCGTGTGATTGCGCAAGGGCGCAGAGACGGGAGGATGTTCATCCTCGACTCCACTGACGGCGGCACCGCAATGTTCGCAAAGGGACAAAAGACCGAGTCGGACATCGACTTGTGGCACAAGCAGATAGGCCACGTCAACCACCAACGGCTTCAAGATCTGCAATCGAAACAGGTAGTATTCGGATTGCCCAAGTTTAGTGGCCGAAAGGCATGAATTTGTGAAGCCTGCCAGCTCGGGAAGCAACACCGACTTCCTTCCCCAACGAGCGAAACCGGAGCCGAAACAAGCTCGACCTTATACACTCCGATGTGTGGGGGCCGGCACAAAACATTAGTCTTGTCGGGAGCCGGTATTTCATCTCCTTCATCGACGACCACACGCGGCACACGTGGATCTACCTCATTGAGAGGAAGAGCGAAGTCTTCGACTGTTTCCGGGACCTCAAAGGGTTCGTGGAAACCGAAACGGGACGAAAGATCAAATGCCTGCGGTCGGATGGCGGGAAAGAGTACTTTTTTGGTCAATTCAACGGTTACCTACAACAAATGGGAATTCGCCGCGAATTCAGATGTAGATACACGCCGGAGCAGAACGGCGTGGCCGAGAGAAAGAATCGGTCAGTTGTGGATGCGGCACGGGCAATGCTGGAGGAGAAGAGCTTGCCCAAGTTCTACTGGGCCGAGGCGGTAAGGACCGCAGTATACATCCAGAACCGGATCGGAGACAAAATGTCGGCGCACGAGCTATATTTCGGAACGAAGCCGAACTTGCGACACTTGAGGGTGTTCGGGAGCATTGCGTATGTGCATGTACCGAAGGAGAAAAGGAGGAAGCTAGACGCAAAGGCCGAGAAGTGCATCTTGGTCGGTTACTCGGACGAGCAGAAGGGTTATAAGTGCTATAACCCTTGCACCAAACAAGTGCGTGTCAGCCGCGACGTTGTGTTTGACGAGTCCGCGTCCTGGTACCTGCCCCCGACTCGGAACCCCGACTCCAATACGAGCTCTGACGATGAGGTCAGCGAGGCCGAGATACCTCCGGATGAGCCCGAAATCGAGACCTGCGAAGAGTGTCCGATTTCACTCCGGTTAAGTGGACCGATTGGACGACTGAGTCGGTACGACCAGTCCAATGAAGAGCCGGCGAGTAGTGGAGACTCGGCCGTGCATTCCCCGTGCAGGAAGCCGAGGAGACAGCTTACGCGCAAAGAGAAAGGGAAGAAGAAGGTGTTAGATTCCGGCACGGATAGGAACGAGTCAGATCGACGCGAGTCCGACTCCGAGGGAACCGGTGACGGGTCTTTAAAGGTGAAGGCCGCGTCGACTGAGAAGGCCTCGACATTGGCTAATGTGAGATTACGCCGATCTACCCGCCAGAAGAATCCTGTTTTGTGGTTCGAATACAACGAGTACATGGCGCATCATTATGCGTACATGACCCGTGTAGCGGAAGTGCGTGAGCCGGAGAGCTATGCAGAAGCGGCGAAGGATGCGAATTGGCGCGCCGCGATGGAGGAAGAGATGCACGCATTAGCGGAGAACGAGACCTAGGACTTGGTTGACGCACCAAGAGGGGTAAAACCAATCGGGTGTAGGTGGGTGTACAAGGTCAAGTACAACACCGATGGCTCGGTCAACCGGTACAAGGCTCGGCTAGTGGCAAAGGGCTACGCGCAGAAACACGGCATCGACTACGATGAGACGTTTGCACTGGTCGCGAAAATGACGACCGTCCGTGTTTTGCTCACTGTAGCTGCGACCAAGGGGTGGCACTTACATCAAATGGATGTAAAGAATGCGTTCCTGCAAGGTGACCTTGAGGAACAAGTGTACATGGTACAACCCCCCGGATTTCACTCCGGAACGAACTCCTCGGCAGTATGCCGACTGAAGAAGTCCCTTTACGGACTGAAGCAAGCCCCGCGTGCCTGGAACGCGAAGATCACGCAACAACTGCGTCGGATGGGCTTCATCACATCAAAATTGGACTCTTCCCTGTTCATCTGGAAAGGTCGACTCGGACCGGTTAGTATTTTACTATATGTGGATGACTTGGTCATCACCGGCGCCGACCTCCGTGAAATCGACCGCGTGAAGCTCCAGCTTGCGGCATCGTTCGACATGAAGGATCTAGGGGACCTTCACTACTTCCTCGGGATCGAAGTGATCCGTACCCCCGAAGGCATATTGATCAGCCAACGTCACTACGTGCTGAGTATGCTCTTCAAATTCGGGATGGCCGACTGTAAGACCGTCTCGACTCCTCTGGACAGAACCATCAAGCTTCGTCCCGATATGGGAAAGGTATGCGACTCGATGAGGTTCCGCCATATTGTCGGAAGCCTCATATACTTGACCATCACCCGACCCGACCTCAGTTATCCGGTCGGGGTGATCATTCAGTTCATGGCGCGACCTACTGAGGAGCACCTTCAGTGTGCACAACACGTACTGCGATACGTAAGTGGCGCTAAGGACCGAGGACTGCTATATCGGACCGGTGCAGCCGCGCAGTTAGTCGGCTACACCGATGCTGATTGGGCTGGCAATGCCGCCGATCGCCGATCCACGTCTGGATACGCGTTCTCCCTCGGGAGTGCCGCGATCGCGTGGAGCAGTAAGAAGCAGTCGGGAGTTGCACTGTCGAGCACCGAAGCTGAGTACCGAGGAGCGGCTGTCGCGACATGCGAAGCCATATGGTTGAAGCGGCTACTTAAAGACCTGCAAGCGGAGGTGTAAGATCCGACGACGATCTACTGCGACAACCTCAGCAGCATCCAGCTCGCGAAAAACCCTGTTTTCCACGCACGGACCAAGCACATTGAGGTGGACTACCATTTCGTCCGTGAGCGTGTCCTTTCCGGTGAAGTCGAACTTCAGTACGTTCCGACGGATCGGCAGACTGCCGACATCTTCACCAAGCCTCTTGGTCTGGACAAGTTGCGGCAATTCTCCGGTGTGCTCGGATTGCGTCACCTCGATGTGCCAATCTTGAGGGGGAGAACAGTCCCAAACGACCAAGCAAGGCAGCAGGAAAGGAGCGGAGACCGCGACACCGAGTCGGTTGACTCGGGTGTTGACTCGGTTGTCAAGTTCGATTTCGGATAGGCTGAAGAAGCTGAGGGCGGACCCGCGGAAAAGTCCGGAAGCGGACAGAAGGGGAGCAACCAAAGGAGAGAGCCGAAGCCAACCACGTATGGGGAAGATGACGGCATCGAGGGAGAGAAGACCGAAGACGAGTTGGAGACAGCCAACTCGGACGAGAGCGAAAACCGATCGGAGATAGCCGAGTCGGTTCGGATGTTTGATTCAGATACGTTGAATCAACCAAGGCCCAAGCGGAAGAAAAGGCAACAGGAGAAGCGTCAACACCGCAACAACAGAAGAGTTGATAAGGGCCGCATGAGCAGACAAGTCGACCGGAAGGGTCGAAGCGCGCGGAGTCAAACAGGTCGAGGAGCGTGAGCAAGGCGAGAAGCCAGGAGGAACCGATGCTGTGAAGATCCCGAAGAGACTCAAGTTGAGCTTGAGGGGGAGTGTTGAGAGACAAGTTCAACATCGGCCGGATCGGCTGAAGAAGCCGAGGACCGGATCGGTTGGGACCGATCGGTTAGGCCGAGTGCGTAAACCGGGAGGCCGTTAGGAAAGATATTCCGTGAGGAATATATTTGGGAGTTAGTGTAGGAGCTCTTGATGAGCATTGAAGTATTGTCAGTACTTCGGTCAGTCCTTCTAGGACTTGTATAAAAGTGTTCACTGAGCACGTCTTATGTACAGACTGAGTACTATTATTGAATATAGCTTTTGTTTCTTCTCTCTCACTCTCTCTGTCTCTCCTGCGTATACCGTGTAAGCTTAAGCTCTCCATTGAACCTGAGTTTCCTTCCTTCTGTTCGGTCTTCATACTTGCTTCTGCACGCTACTTTCTACAGGTTTTTAAGAGTGGCTACAACTTCAATCCATATCTCTTGCATTAACACTATTGGCTGCGCGGTTTGGTTGGAGGAGACCTGTCTACACCGTTCTTTTCATAGAGTCCAAAGAGTTATTGGGTTGGCCAATTCCAACACAACTTGAGATTTGGCATTGATAGGAGTTGAGTGTACATTGTCGATGGTGGAGAAAAAAACCTCTTGTGCTTTTATCACCAAAACCATCCCGTCCTCCTGATGCTTGTATTTGTCAATTGGGGCCTGCCATGATAACCAACATATTATTTCCCCACTTAATTAAGCCTTGCACCTGGCATAATTGCAATAAGCGGCCAACCCCCTGCCATATTCGATGGGACGCTGGGCAATCCCACAAAGCGTGTCGGATTGATTCTATTGCATTTGGGCACGCTACACAATTAGGAGAGCTAAGGTTCCCACGATGCCATGCACCAATCGGTAGTGACCTATGTATTAATAGCCATTGGAAGGTGGCGATTCGTCGTGCGTGTTGTTTCAAGATTTTTTTTCCAAAACTTGGTGATAATTGTGTGAGGAACATGATATGTGTGCCAAACCTTTGTAGCAGCCGACTCTTGAGCGGTTTGAGCAACTAGAATATGGCGACCCAATCTAGTTGTGAATTGAAAGAAAGTGTGAAAGAATAGTGTGCGGAAGCAATGGAAAACTGAAAACCGAAACACAGGTTTAATGGAGAGCTTAGAGTATACACAGTACGCGGGAGAGAGAGAGAGAGCACACAGAAAACTCAATTCAAAATATTACTCAGTCTGCACATCGTATGTGTTCAATGAACACTTTTATACAAGTCCATACGGACTGAAAGAAGTACGGTGTACTTCAATGCTCACATGAGCATCTGACACTAACTACGAGATATTAACTCCCTAATAGACTAGCTGCTACTTGGCTTCCGGTTACTACTTGATCCAGCTAACCGGCTCCCCAGCTCACCGGCTCACCGATCCGGCTCATCCTTTCGGATGCCGATCCGGCTTAGGCTTATTCAGCTGATCCGGATCCAAATGAGCTTGCCGCTCAACACTCCTCCTCAAGCTCAACTTGAGGTCGGATTGTAGCGTCAGTCTCCATGGTAGTCGGTCCTTCCACCTGACTCCTTCTAGCGTCACTCCGCCTTGCTCGCGCTCCTCATCCGATCCGGTCCCGTTTGCCGCGACCCTTCTGTTTCTGTGCATCTCGACCTCCTCGGTCGGCTTGTCTGCTCAACAGGCCCAAATCAGCTCCCTCACTGCTGTGACTTCGACACTTGTCGACCCGCCGATTCCTTCGTGTTGGCGTCAACTTTTGCTGCCATCTCGTCCTCTTGGCCTTGAATTGATTCGGTCCTTCCGAATCCGTCTATTGAACCGAATCGGCTGTCTCCGATTCATTCCAACTCTTGTCCGAATCGGTTGCTCCCAATTCGTCTTTCGGTTCTAGGCCCTTCACCACATCAGACCATGTCTGGGTCTTGGCCTTCTTCTTCCGGTCGGCTCTGTCTTTCTTGACTCTACCGCTGCTGCCACTTGTTCGGACTTGTTCGGATGTGCCAACTTCCTTTGTCGACTCAACTCCTTTCTTCTTCTTGTCTCCCCCTTTGTCGGTTCTTCCCTCACCGGCGCAATCGGCAATTTCTTTGCGTTTGCCCGTTCTCCCCCTCAAGTGTGGCACGTCGAGATGCTGAACACCAAGCATTTCAGTGAACTGATGCAAATTGTTCGATCTGAGCAGTTTAGTGAAGATTTCGGCAACTTGCCGATCCGTATGAACATACCGAAGTTCGACTTCACCGCTCAGGACACGCTCACGCACGAAGTGGTAGTGTACTTCTATGTGCTTTGTGCGAGCATGGAATACGAGGTTCTTGGCGAGCTGGATGCTGCTTTTGTTGTCGTAGTAGATCAGGATCGGGGTCGGTACCTCAATCCGCAGGGCTTGTAACAGTCGCCTAAGCCAAATGGCTTCACAGGTGGCAACGATAGTACCTTGGTATTCAGCCTCAGTGCTCAAGAGGGCCACTTTTGGTTGCTTTTTGCTACTCCACGCAACAGCCGCGCTACCAAGGGAAAACATATAGCCGGAGGTAGATCGGCGATCTGATGCATCGCTGGCCCAATAAGCATCGGTGTAGCCGACTAGCTCTTCGGTTATACGATGCCGGTATAACAATCCTGGTCCTTCGTGCCGCTCACATATCGCAAAATTCGATGTGCGCACAGAAGGTGCTCCATGGTAGAGTGCCGAGTTCCTCATCTTCTATCTAGGCCGGTTCAGGCTCACTAGCCTCATCCTCCGGTATCGGGTTGGGGTCGGAAGTCGAAGCCGGTAAGGCATACCATGATGCCGTCTCATCAAACTCAACATCCCGGCTAACTTGGGCCTGCTTCGTCCGGGGGTTATAACACTTATACCCCTTTTGCTCATGCGAGTAACTGACCAGGATGCATTTCTCCGACTTTGCATCCAACTTCCTCCGCTTCTCATCTAGCACATGCACATATGCAATGCTACCAAATATCCGAAGGTGTCGCAAATTCGGCTTGCACCCGAAATATAGCTCATGCGCTGACACCTTGTCACCGATTTGGTTTTGGATGTAGACGGCCGTCCGGACCGCCTCCGCCTAGTAGAAATGGGGCATGCTCTTCTATTCCAGCATTGCCCTTGCCGTGTCGACAATTGACCGGTTCTTCCTCTCGGCCACACCGTTTATCTCCGGTGTGTATCTGCAGCTGAACTCTCTCCGAATTCCTTTTTGCTGTAGATAACTGTTGAATTGGCCGGAAAAATATTCTTTTCCGCCATCTGACCGCATGCACTTGATCTTCCTCTCCGTTTCCCGTTTAACCAGGCTTTGCAGGTTCTGGAAACACTCGAAGACTTCGCTCTTCCGCTCAATGAGGTAGATCTATGTTTGCCAGATGTAGTCGTCGATGAAGGAGAGGAAATACCGTCTCCTGCCAAGACTAATGTTCTGTGCCGGTCCCTATACATCTGAATGAATAAGGTTGAGCTTGTTACGGCTACGGTTTCGTTCGATTGGGAGTGGAAGCCGATGTTGCTTCCCTAGCTGGTAGGCTTCAAATATTTGGGCCTTCCAGCCACTGAACTTTGGCAAACCGAAAACAACTTGTTTCGTCTACAGGTCTTGAAGCCTCCGGTAATTGACGTGGCCGATCCGCTTGTGCCACAGGTCGATGTCCGATTCGACCTTCTTTCCTTTGGCGAACAAAGCGGTGCTGACGTCATTGGTGTCGAGGATGAACATCCTCCCATCTGTACGCCCTTGCGCGATAATCTGGCCCTTTTCCTCGATGAAGCACCCAAGGTGTGTAAACCGCACCTGCATTCCCTGGTCGACAATCTGTCCAACCGACATGAGGTTCTTCATGATGGTCGGTACGTGTAATATGTTCATTAGCTTCCCCCTCTGTCCGACGTGGCTCAAAGGGACTTCTCCGACATGCACGATTGGGTGAGGAGTGTCATCTCCGGTTTCGACGACTCCTTGTTGTTCCGGTTTCTCCAAGAAGGAGAACCACTCTTTGTGGCTCGTCATGTGATTCGATGCACCGGAATCAACGTACCACACTTCCCCCGATTTGGAAGTGGTCTTCTTCATCGAGTTAGCCTTGTGTTTCATCACCAAGGCTGGCCCTTTACCAACTTTTCCAGTTTTGGATCCTTGCGATCCTTCTACGTAGTGCGAGTATTGCCAGTTCTCTCTACCGGCCTTGTCGGATCCGGATCTATCTGAATCAACGCGCTTCTTCCAACACTCACTTTCTCTGTGGCCCTTTTTACCATAGTACCAACATTCCGTTGTCGTGAAGATTTTCGGCAATAGTGTGAAAATCCCATAAAACGTACAAAATCGAGTATGAATCATGTAATACAATAATTGTGAAGATAACATTTTTAATATCTAAGTACAAAATGATGGAGGTTTCGAATGCACTTTATTACACGAGAAATGGACAACTAAATGTCAAGATATGAGGGTATAAAGTTGTGAAAAGAAAAGAGAAAATTGTGAGATATCCCACATAGGCACGACAAATACGGCTCTCATCATATATAAGGTGGAGCAAAAGATATTATCTTTGTGTCTATGTGTGGAGCATAGAGAGTTCAAGGTAACTTGAACTTAGAGTGGAGGTGGCTAGCTACTCGAAAAGGGTTTTGGCCAACCAAACCCGGACCGGCGATGGAGTCGGTGATCCGACGGCATCCGACCGGTATCCGGCGGCGGCACCGGTATCCGACGTCGGTATCCGGCGGCGGCATCCGGCGACGGTATCCTGCGAACCGGCGACTAGATAAAATAAATATATAAAAACATATACATATTTACATATACAAGGAGGGCAAGTATGGATTCAAACCTTGCACCTCCAAGTTAGGAGTCAAATGGCTTACCATTAAGCCATAGTATTTAGTTGAAATTATATTTCTATCATTGTACTTTTACATGTAAATTCTCATCCATGAGTGCTAAAATGAGTGACATGGTTAGCATGCACCACATGTAATACTTAAGCGCCAAATGGCAAACATGCAATTTATGCATGTCTTGTACCCTCACATGCATCATGTGCATGAGAGCATCTATAAAAGAGGGAAGGGGGAGGAGAAAAACACGGTTTTTTTTTATGAAAATTAAGAAGAAGAATTTCGTTATCAAATCAATCGTGTAATCTCATCTTCTCTCTTTCCCAATCTATCTTAAGTACTTTCTCGCCAAAGCTTGTATCGACTCTAAATCCTTCTGGTCCAGAACCCCGAAGGTTCTGCCTCACGATCCGCGCGTAGTGACGGATCTTCACGACACTGTGTCGGCCTTTGCTTGCCGGCCTCTGGCGCCGCCTCGACTCCCCCTGCTTGTGGAGGGTCCGGAAGTGCTATCGGCACGTTCTCTGTGCCTTTGGTCCTACTCTTGCCGGCCGCTACCATTGCGAGCCGACACGCCTAGTCCACCACACCCACGGGGCCGATCCGCCTCTATGTACAACATCCGACTGTCGGTGGGTGCACTTGTTGACGCACCGGCGTGGTTCTCCTTACAAGGAGCATCGACTGTAAGTCGAAAAATGACGACGTATTCTCCCTCGTATAGACCACTGTTCGGAATGCTCTGAACCTGGTCACTAGCCCACCAAGGCACACTTGCACCATCTCATCCTCCTCGACGTTCACAGTGACGGAGGCGAGTAGGTCACAAATTTCCTTGATTCGGGTTGTGTAATCGGCCACAAACAGATTTTTCTGTCGGACATTGCTAAGCTACTACCTAAGCTGCAACTTCTTGGCCATGGTGCTTGCGACGAAAATCTTCTTCAGATTTCCCCAAGCATCCTTTGGCATTTTCGCATCCCAAATATAACTCAGAAGCTGTTCGCCCACACAAGACCCGAAGCAGTACAGTACTCTACCCGCCGACTGTTCCCACACCGAGAAGTCTCTGTGTGTCGATTCAAGTGCTGTGTCATTTGCTCCGTCGACATAGCTCCAGTAACCGTGCCCAAGCAGGTACTGGTGCATCTTGTAGGCCCAAGATGCTGTCGTGAAGATTCCGGGCCATAGTGAGAAACTGGGATATCGGAAGAATCGGCGGAGTGCACCATGTGCACCTACCCTTGTAAAAACGTGTGAATAATAGGAGTTAAATCGGGGACAGAGGATCCCATGTAAAAAGGTGTTTATCCCACATTGTTACGCTCCCTCTCCTTGTTCTCTAAAAGGGAGGGAGCGCGCTTTGTGAAGGGGTTGCCCATTTTGAGTTGTAAGGGTATATACCATTTTTGTGCTTTCTTTTATAGGGTTAGCTACATTCTTTTTTTCTCTTTCTTCTTCTTCTCCTTCTCGAGAAGTCGGGTGGGAGCTATGGCGGCAAAACTATTAGGTTAACTTCTCTTCTTCTGTGCGTAGCCGACTCGTGGCCGCGGTCGTATCTTTCCCCTTTTGTAGGTTTGCTTCTGCTAGGTCTCCTGTGCAAGACCCCGCTCGGCGCAACAGCCGTGAGCTCCCCGACCGGCGGCTTGGCAGCTGACTGCGGCTGTAACCTACCTTGGTCCGGCTCGGAGCCGGGGTTGTAATCTTCTCTTGTAATATATATATCTGTTTGGCTGTGCACTTTTGCGTCTCTGATGGTGTCGGGTGTTTCCACCCTTTTTGGTTTTTGCACATAAGAGTCGGTGTTGCGCGCAATCTTTCTCTCTCTCTTTCGTGTTCGATAGCCTCTGGTACGTGTCCAGAGTCGATTTCCTGAACTCCCTTTCTCCCTCGTCCGGGATCCCCGTGGTCCCGCCCCTTCCACACACACGCGCGTAACAACGCGACATAATTTGGTGAACCCGATGTGAAAGGGTGGCAAGGGAGAATGGAGTTGGAAGAAGATGAGTTTGCGCAACTTTTTGTTGAAGTGGTGAGGGAGTTTGGATGAGCAACAACAAGACGAGAGTCGACGCAACAAGCGGTTGAGCGAGTGGTCGAAAGAATCAGCCGTTTCTGTTACCCCGTACGAGATGTACGGAGAGTCAATGTGATGAGCGAGGGTCAAATGTTATCATGATGATTGTTGTGTGTGTGTAGGGGGCATAAATGTAATTGTGAGTCTATACGTATGTGAACACATGCACACGTGTGTGCATGTGGATGGATATGAGGAGGTGTGAGTGAGTGTCCAGTGTGAATGCTCTAGGGGGCTTACACCCCTTTGTATCTACCCCCCCTCTTGTACTATTTAACCCCTTATGGGGAATAAATGAAACATATAACCATTTTCTCTCTCTCTCTCTCTCTCTCTTTGTCATCTCTCTTCTTCTCTCCCCTTAACGTTGAACCCCCTTGGGAGGGGGTGGAGCCATTCTAGGCACCACCCCCCACCCCGCAATGCTTCTCAATGCACATGATCTCTCTCGCCATCAGTCCCATACTCTCCATCATCATCATAACCACCATGTCTATCTTTATCATGATTATCATCGTCCTTAACCCTAACCCTAAAACCTATAACACCTTTTGACGACCACTAAGGCGACCCCCCTTTGGAGACGGAGTCAAAGGATGATACGCGTCGATGCAAGACATAGTGACTAAGCGGTTAGAAACGATGACGATGTGCGAGTGTGTGGTTAGCGACAAATGATGGTGGCAAAGTGCAAGACAAAGTTGAAGCATGATATGCGATGACGATGTCCGCAAAGAAGTCAATGAAGGAATGCAGTGAAGGAGTGTACAAGAAATCGGATCGACCATGTGCGGAAAATGGTGATCACAATGTGCTAGCGTAAATCACAAAATGAGACACGACGATACAGATGTGCGAGTGTATGAGAACTAGTAATGTGCGTGTGCAGGAAATGAGCAAAGATGGGAGCAATTGGACAACAGCCGAACCGATTGCCGGAACCGATTGGAACAACGAGCCGTACTAAAAAAGCTCGATGGCTAGACCAGCGACATCGACAGAGGAGAGGCCGGAGAGCGACCAAAGAGTGGTTGTAGTGGCTGACCGTCACCGGAACAGAAGTGGCTAGATGGGCTGGACAAAGAACTGCCAAACAACGACCGCAATGGGCCGAATAGTCGGAACGGTGATGGAGCCGGGATGACGATTGGACGGTGGTGGCCACATACCAATGGCTAGAGTGGTGGCCGACCAACAGCCACCGGGTCGGATAGAGATAGTGATCGGATGGAGCGGCGGTCGTACAACGGCAACCGCCGAATAGTGGCTGGATCGATTTCCGGTATGCACAAAGACACATAACGGCTGGACAGAGACGACCTAACGAGCCGATGATAGAAATAGCCGAATCGACGGCCAGACAACAACGAAAAAGTAACCGAACAAGCGGACATAGAGAGGGGAGACGAAAACGGTTGGACATACGAGCTAGAGAGCCTCAATGGCCGGACAACAACGGCCACAACGGCAATCTAACGTCATCCGTATGAAGACCGAATAGAGCAGCCAAGCAATGAACCTTGGCCAACAAGGCCGTTGACGACAATAGAGAAGTCATCCAACGCCAATAGATGGAGACAACAACGGCAATGGAGCCAGAGACGGAAACTGACGGGAACTAAACGCTCCTTATGCGCAACGCTCGGCCACAATCGAGCTTAGAATCATACACAGAAAACGGGAAATAAAACACAACATAAAGAAGAGAGGTGTACACAGGATGTTTAACGTGGAAAACCCCAAACTAGGGGAAAAACTACGGCAGCCCACAGGCTGCAAACTATCACTATGTTAGTATGTACAACAGTGAGTTCACGGAGGCAACGACCTCGTGCTCACGATCTTCACCACAGGCGGCGGTTACAACAGAGGCAACAACCTCTTTCTCTCTCTCTCTCTCTCTCTTTGTACACAGTTACGCGCTCTCTCTCTTTCCTTGCACCAACAAGAATGACAACAACAACTACACTATGCTAAAAGTTTGCCCTAAGTCATATTTATACTAATATGACTTTTCGGCTATTTACAAATATAGCCTTGATGGACTCTCAGAAACATATTTACGAATATGTCTCTTCATCCAGTGAGCATTTCTCATCGGGTCTACACCATCTGGCTCTCCGTAATCGGGTACTCCTAATCTGGTTCTCACCGGGTCTGCACCATCCGGCTCTCCGTAGCCGGGTACTCCTCATCTGGTTCTCACCGGGTCTCCACCATCCGGCTCTCCGTAGCCGGGTACTCCTCATCCGGTCTTCACCGGGTCTGTTCTTCTCCTATCCCATCCGGAGGGACTTGTCTCCCAACAAACTCCTCCTTCACACCGGCATGGGGTGTCTTACTAGTCCGATCCTCTTCCGGCATGCATCCAGCTTGTCGGGTATCAACACTTTGGTCAGCATGTCTGACCCGTTCTCGGCCGTGTGGATCTTCGTCAGTGCGAACTCCTGGTCATCTACTCTTTCCCGGATCCAGTGATATCTTCGCTGGATATGCTTCATCCGGGAATGATAGGCCGCATTCTTAGCAAGGTGGATGGCACTTTGACTGTCGCAATAGAGTCGGTATTCATCTTGCTGGATACCGAGCTCTCCGATTAAGTCCTTCATCCATAATATTTCCTTGTCGGCTTCCACAACCGCCATGTACTCCGCCTCCGTGGTTGACAATGCAACCGTCTTCTCCAGCCTTGATTGCCACGAAACAACTCCCCCTGCATATGTCATTACATACCCGGATGTAGATCGGTTGGTATACACATCAGCCGACATGTCCGAATCGGTGAAACCGTCCAGTTGAGGTTTTCCGGAGCCGAATCGGAGACACATATTTGAAGTGCCCTTCAAATACCGGAGTATCCATTTGACCGCGTTCCAGTGTTCCTTGCCGGGATTGCTCATGAACCGGCTCACCACTCCGACTGCGTATCCTATATCCGGTCGGGTACAAACCATTGCGTACATTAAGCTCCCGACAACAGAGGCAAATGGAATCTTCATCATATCCGCTTTCTCTGCTTTCGTTTTCGGGCTTTGCTTACCGGATAGCCTGCAGTTTGCTGGAAGTGTCGATCCGACCGGTTTCACATCTGACATGTTGAACTGGTGAAGCACCTTTGTCACGTACTTCTCCTGTGACAACCATAATTTCTTCGCTGACCGGTTCCGGATAATATGCATCCCCAACATCTGTCATGCCGGACCCAAGTCTTTCATTGCGAAGGTCCGGTTGAGGGGCTTCTTCAGCATCCGTATTTTGACTTGGTCCCGTCCGACGATCAACATGTCGTCCACGTACAAAAGGAGTAAAGGAGTATCAGGAAGTCGCCTCCTTCAAACTTCTTCAGAAACACGCAGTGATCGTCCTGCGTCTTGTGGTACCCTTGATCGGTCATGAAGGAGTCGAACTTCCTGTACCATTGCCGGGGGGCCTGCTTCAACCCGTAGAGGCTCTTCTTCAACCGGCAAACCAGGTGCTCCTTCCCTTTCTCCACGAATCCTTCCGGTTGCTGCATGTAGATCTCTTCTTCGAGGTCACCGTGAAGGAATGCCGTCTTCACGTCTAGCTGCTCTACCTCGAGGTCCATGCTTGCCGCTATACTTAGCACCGTCCGGATGGAGGTCATCTTTACTACCGGGGCAAATATCTCGTCAAAGTCCACGCCCTTTTTCTGCTGGAACCCCTTCACCATGATCGTGGCTTTGTATGTCGGGGGGTTGCCGGCATCTCCCGGTTTCAACTTGTACACCCACTTGTTTCGGAGTGCCCGCTTTCCTTTCGGCAACTCCACCAATTCGTACGTATGGTTCTCATGCAGGGAATCCATCTCATCCTGCATGGAACTTAACCATTTGCGGCTGTGGGTGTCATCCTTCGCTTCTTCGAAGCTTTCCGGCTCCTCCTCATCGGTCAGCAGAACATGCTCTGCATCCGGAAATCTTTGGGGCGCCCTTCTCTCTCTGAGAGGATATCTCCGTCTTCGGGCTTCGGTAACCGGCTCCTCCATTTGATCTTCATCCGAATCCGATTCGGGTTCTTGGCCGGTTCTGTCATGAGATGGCAAGACTCGAACCCATGACCTTATGGTATATGGGTCGAGCTCTTAACCATCTCACCATCTATTGTAATTCATAGAATATTATTTTCATTTATGTTTTATTATAAGAAAGTAATGTATATTCCAGATTTCTCTGGAACATTCTAGAAGCTTCAGGATTATTCCTGAGAACACTATAAAAGAAGGCACTAAGCATTATGTTGAACCAAATTGGTTCAACACCAGTCTTAAGCCTCTTAGCCGATTTGTACTTATCTTTCATATAATATAAGAGCTGCTGTCATCATTCTATTTCTCTCTCTCTCCTCTTCTCACTTCCTCTCTCTCGGGAATCTTACGCAGTCCTGTCTTCTTAGTACTAATAGTACTACTCTTCTTAGTACTAATTCCATCTCTGCTTTAGTACTATTCCTGACAGTTTGAACCAATTTTCTTCTCTCTAGCCTACTTGTCACTCTCCCTCATCCTCCTACCCTTTTCCCTATACTATGGCTACTGTTAGCGCCCAAGAATACCAATCCGTTTTCTCCGAGCTACAGTGCCTAAAAGAAAAGTTTGTTGCCCTGGATCAAGAAAACCAACGGCTGATAGGGGATCTGCAACAAATCGCTCTAGAAAAACAACAAACGCAACAACAACATGGGGAGTTAGCGTTACGGGTACAACAACTCGAAGCAGCGTTGCAACAACAAGGATCCAGTCCCCAAGGATTTCATAAAGAGCCCAAGATTGGACTTCCTGTGAAATTTGATGGAACGCGTTCGCAATTCCGGGGATTCCTTAATCAGGTACGCTTAGTCATCCAGATGCATCCTTCCCGATATCCCACTGATGCATCTCGAGTCGGCCTAATAGGCACGCTACTTAGCGGCTCAGCCTTGGCATGGTTTGCTCCGCTTCTAGAAAAACAATCACCCTTACTTAATAACTTTGAAGATTTTATTGGTGAGTTTAAAGCCTGCTTTGGAGATACCGACAGCATCAGGACGGCGATCAACAAGATCCGGCGATTGCGTCAAGGCGATCGTCCAACCTCTGCCTACGCGGCGGATTTCCGCCTACTTGCTTCAGATATACCCTGGGATGATCAAGCACTAATGGAGCAGTTTCGCTATGGCTTGCGAAACGATGTCAAAGATCTACTTCTAACTTTCCCCGAAGAACCAAAGTCTCTTACGGAGGCAATCAGTCGAGCAGTTCGATGTGACAACCGCCTTTTTGAACGGCGTTCAGAACGTCAATTACAGATACCACGCTCTAGGCCAGAGCCCACCTACGCCGCAGTCGCGGCTAAACCGTTTGCACGAGACACACCTCAAGCAAATACTTCGACACCGATGGAGATTGATACCATGCGTCGACGCGGCCCGTTATCGGAAGAAGAAAAGCAACGACAACGTGCCAATCGATTATGTCTTTATTGCGGTGGACCAGGACATATCGCCATCAATTGTCCCCATAGGCCAAGAAGACAGGTAAATCAAATCGTCGCCTGTACTAAACCCGAGTCAATTCTTCCCTTTGGAGTGTCTGATAGTATTAATAGTACTAATAGAGTGTCAGATAGTATTCATAGTACTAATAGCCCAAGTATCTCAAATAAATTTGAAATTCTTAGTCAATTAGATGAAGAGTTAAACGATTGAGTCCAGCCAAAATAGGAGCCATTTGGTTGGACAGCAGCCCTAGATCTGTACAGCCCATTAGTGGTTCCATTCCTTCCAAGCAAGTTAGCAATGTGTTCCTAGCCCAAGTCATTGTTAGTACTAAAAGTACTCCCCCAGTACCCGTTCTAGCACTTTTAGATTCCGGAGCTAATTCTTGTTTCATGGATCGAAATTTTGCCCAAGCTTCTCAGATATCCTTAAGAAAACTTCCTTGTCCCGCATCTGTAGTGGTCATTGATGGTCGTCCCATTGCTTCCGGGAATATTGTAGAAGAATCAGAACCCATTCAAGTTGTCCTAGGTAGTTTTGTGTGTATAATATCATTTAATATAATTAGTAGTCCAGAGCATCCCATTGTCCTAGGATTACCTTGGCTTGAGTTACATAATCCAACCATAGATTGGAGAACAAGAGAAGTCCGATATCGACCACCCCAAGAATCAACTCGCCGAGTTTCGACCATTTCACTCCATCAACTACGCGAAGAAGGACCCAAGGAGGCAATGTTCCTATTTTCCATATCAGTACATCCTTCCAGCACTATTAAGAAGGACTCCTCAGTACAACTTCCGGCAAAATATCATCCTTATGCCGATGTATTTGACAAGGTAAAAGCCGGTACCCTTCCTCATCACCGTCCCTATGACTGTCCCATCGATTTACAACCAGGAACCGAGCCACCATGGGGACCAATTTACAACCTGTCACCCACCGAGTTAGAAGTCCTTCGAGCCTACATAGAGGAGAACTTGGCAAGCGGGTTCATCCGTCATTCGAAATCTCCGGCCGGTGCACCCATCTTCTTTGTCAAGAAGAAAGATGGCTCACTTCGTCTTGTCGTTGATTACCGCGGATTAAATAAAGTCACCATCCGGAATAGGTATGCACTTCCTCTTATATCAAGTCTTTTAGAGCGAGTTAATGGTGCCAAGTTTTTTACTAAAATCGACCTACGCGGAGCGTATAATCTCGTGCGGATCCGACCGGGAGATGAGTGGAAGACCGCTTTTCGCACGCGGTATGGGCATTTTGAGTATACTGTTATGCCGTTTGGCCTAACCAATGCACCCGCAGTCTTCCAACACATGGCAAATGATATATTCAGAGACCTCTTGGATATCTGTTTGATCATTTATCTGGATGATCTGTTGATTTATTCGAAGACCCAGGAAGAGCACGACTCTCATGTACTATTAGTACTAAAGCGACTCCGCGAGAATGGTCTTTATGCCAAGCTAGAAAAATGTAGCTTCGACTGCAAGCAAGTGGAATTTCTAGGCTACGTCATCTCCTCAAAGGGCATCGCCATGGATCCAGCTAAGATCCAAACTGTACTAGAGTGGCAAATTCCACGGTCGGTACGAGATGTACAATGTTTTCTAGGTTTTGCTAACTTCTACCGTAAGTTTATACAGGATTACTCGAAGATTATTTTACCTCTCACACAACTTACGAAGAAGGGCCAAGCATTTCTTTGGTCCATTGAAGCAGATATGGCTTTTCGGCATCTTAAGAAAGCCTTTACATCAGCACCGATTCTAGCTCATGTGGATACAAGCAAACCATTCATCATGGAGGCCGACGCATCAGATTTCGCCCTCGGTAGCATCCTTTCTCAACAAGGTGATAAAGAAGAGTTGCATCCGGTGGCTTTCCATTCGCGCAAATTCGATGTCGCAGAAATCAACTACGAAATACATGACAAGGAGTTATTAGCCATCGTGGATTCATTTGTACAATGGCGGCATTTCTTAGAGGGCTCTCCACATCAGGTCATTGTCTTCAGCGATCATAAAAATCTTGCTTATTTTCAGAATGCTCGCGTACTAAATCGACGGCAAGCTCGGTGGGCGCAATTCCTCACGCGTTTCGACTTCAAAATCACATATCGACCGGGGAAGCAGCAAGGAAAAGCAGATGCACTATCACGACGTTCATATCTTGCACCTCGTCCTGGTGAAGCAACATTTGATAATCAAAAGCAAGTAATCTTGGGACCAACACGATTGCACACGACGCGGATTTTTCACACCCCGATGGATTCACGGATTACCGATGACATACGTGCAACCTTGAAGACGGATAGTTTTGCTCAAGACATCCTGGCGCACATTGATACTTCTCGGGCATCCTGTTCTCAGTCTCAACAACCAGGTATTGACTACCGACAATTCGAATATCATGATGGTTTGTTATTCTTTAAAAAGCGCGTATATGTCCCCGATTGCTCCTGTCGCCTTCAAATTGTCCAACATTGTCACGACACCCATACGGCGGGACATTTCGGTAGTACTAAGACGTTGGAGCTAGTGCAGCGATCTTTTTGGTGGCCCCACATGCGCCGTTTTGTCGACGACTACGTTCGGACTTGTGATGCTTGCTGCCGAGCAAAGATGCCACGACACCATCCATATGGCTTGTTGGAACCTTTACCAATTCCAAGTAAGCCATGGCAGTCTATTTGTCTTGATTTTATCACAGATTTGCCGGTCTCGAAAGGGTTCGATGCTATCCTAACCGTCGTCGATCGATATACGAAGATGGCACATTTTGTGCCATGTACTAAAGCCATCACTAGCGAGGAAACCGCCGCTCTTGTTATGCGTGAGGTTTTTCGGCATCATGGCCTCCCAGACAGTATTATCAGTGACCGAGGCCCGCAATTTGTCTCCAAATTTTGGCAGCATCTCTTCAAGATGCTCAAGGTCTCCTGCAACCTCTCCTCCGGCTACCATCCTCAGACCGACGGACAGGCGGAACGAACAAACCAAACGCTGGAGCAATATCTCCGGTGTTTCCTGAGTTATCAACAGGACGATTGGGCCGAGATTCTCCACTTTGCGGAGTTTGCGTATAATAATGCTATTCACTCCTCGACTCGGGTCTCCCCATTTTTCGCTTATACCGGTTTCCATCCTCGCTGGTCGGTGATCGACGCTCCGGAGCTACCTACCAACCCTCGTGCCGAGGATCATTTGGAGAGGCTACGCAAGATCCAGATGGATCTCTCTACTCACCTTCGTCATGCTCAACACACACAGAAGACTTATGCGGATCGTCATCGGATTCCCTCCTCTTTTGCCATCGGAGATCGAGTATGGCTCTTACGTCGTCACATCAAGACTACTCGACCGTGCGACAAGTTGGATTATCGACGACTCGGTCCTTTCCGTATTACGGGGAAGATTAATGATGTCACCTTCCGCCTTGATCTCCCTCCGCAGCTTCAGATACATCCGGTTTTCCATTGTTCTCTTCTTGAACCTTATAAAGCAAACACCATTCCCGATCGTGTGACACCACCGCCGCCCCCACTGGAGTTGGACGCCGGCCCGGAGTATGAAGTTGCTGCCATCCTCGATTCCAAACTTGTTCGCAACAAACTCTATTACTTGGTCGATTGGCTCGGTTATAGTCCGAGCGAACGTACTTGGGAACCCGTCGAGAATGTTGCCAATGCACAAGATCTTCTTGCTGATTTCCACCAAAAGTATCCGGACAAACCCGGTCCGCAAGTAGCGCTGACTCGTTCCACTCGTCGTCTTTAAGGGGGAGATAGTGTCATGAGATGGCAAGACTCGAACCCATGACCTTATGGTATATGGGTCGAGCTCTTAACCATCTCACCATCTATTGTAATTCATAGAATATTATTTTCATTTATGTTTTATTATAAGAAAGTAATGTATATTCCAGATTTCTCTGGAACATTCTAGAAGCTTCAGGATTATTCCTGAGAACACTATAAAAGAAGGCACTAAGCATTATGTTGAACCAAATTGGTTCAACACCAGTCTTAAGCCTCTTAGCCGATTTGTACTTATCTTTCATATAATATAAGAGCTGCTGTCATCATTCTATTTCTCTCTCTCTCCTCTTCTCACTTCCTCTCTCTCGGGAATCTTACGCAGTCCTGTCTTCTTAGTACTAATAGTACTACTCTTCTTAGTACTAATTCCATCTCTGCTTTAGTACTATTCCTGACAGGTTCCGGTTTCAGCTTCCTCTACTTCTTCTTCAGCCCGTTCGGTATCCTCACCGTAACCGGCTGGTCCCTCGAGTGCTAACCGATCTCTTGCCGGTTCGGTCTGCTCATCGTAGAGTCGATCCTTACCGGTCGACTCGGAGTTCATTATCTTCTTCTCCGACTCCCAGTCGGCGAGCGTCTTGTCCTCCATGAAGATAATATCTCGACTCCGGAATACCTTCTTGTCGACCAGGTCCAACACTCGGTAGCCGAACTCATCGTCAGCGTAACCGAGGAATATGCATGGTCGGGTCTTTGGATCTAACTTTCCTCTCTGGTCCTTAGCTACATGCAAGCACGCGAGAAACCTGAACACCATCAGATGCCGGTCCACACTCTCTGTGGTGTGTCTCCGTCCAAGGGTACTGAGGGTGATCTATTTATCACATATGTCGCCGTCGACAATGCCTCAGCCCAAAACTTCTTGGGTAGTTTTGCATGCGCTAGCATACTCCGGACCCTCTCCATTATGGTCCGCTAACATTATGCCGATCTTCTCCCAGAGCTCATGAGCCTTGCTCTCTTCATTGAAGTTGTTGTATAGGCTCATGTCGATGAAGCACCGTATGTACGCCGTTGTCTTCATGTGCATAACCTCCCATATTATGGCGTCGATCTTGTCCGGTCTCTTGTCCCTGAACTGAACCGGTAACCAAAGATCTTTAACCACGAGCATGTCCCTCATCTTCGACTTCCACACTGAATAGTTGGAGCTGGTGAGCTTGAACATGCCGCCAAATGATTCGTCCATTTTCTGTGTCGTCTCGCTCTGATACCACTTGACGGGAACTAAACGCTCCTTATGCGCAACACTCGGCCACAACCGAGCTTAGAATCATACACAGAAAACGGGAAATAAAACACAACACAAAGAAGAGAGGTGTACACAGGATGTTTAATGTGGAAAACCCCAAACTAGGGGAAAAACCAAGGCAGCCCACAGGCTGCAAACTATCACTCTGTTAGTATGTACAACAGTGAGTTCACGGAGGCAACGACCTCGTGCTCACGATCTTCGCCACAGGCGGCGGTTACAACAAAGGCAACGACCTCTTTCTCTCTCTCTCTCTCTCTCTCTCTGTACACAGTTACGCGCTCTCTCTCTTTTCTTGCACCAACAAGAATGACAACAACAACTACACTATGCTAAAAGTTTGCGAATGTGACTCTCAAAAACATATTTACGAATATGTCTCTTCATCCGGTGAGCATTCCTCACCGGGTCTGCACCATCCGGCTCTCCGTAGCCGGGTACTCCTCATCCGGTCTTCATCGGGTCTGTTCTTCTCCTATCCCATCCGGAGGGACCTGTCTCCCAACAGAAACAGAGACTAAGATAACCAAATATTGAGATGGTGATGACAAACAACAGTGATGAAGACGACGACAATGAAAAATGGAAATGGTGATGACCAGACAGGGCCGATAGATACATAGATACGGCGAAGACTCCTGACGACGGCTGGAGAATCAGCGGCCACAACGGCCACAAAGCCGGGATGACAATCAGACAGTGGTGCAGTTGGAGAGTGATAGGAACGACAGTCAAACATCGACAGAAGCGACCGTAATAGCCGGATGGCGCCGGAAAGCCCGCTGGAGTAAACGACCAAGTGCAGATTGGCCGGATAGGGTAGACAAGGACGACGACAACGAAAAATGGAAATGGCGCCGACAATGGAGATAGAGATGGCAACGACGATGGAGACATGGACGGACGACTAGCTGACAGAAGAGACGGCCGATGGAAGGAGAAATAACTAGAAGCAAACGCAGAAGAAGAAAAACATGTTGGGAGACAGGTCCCTCCGGATGGGAAGGGAGAAGAACAGTGCTGATGAACAAACTGTATGAGGAGGATCCGACTGCAGAAAGCCGGATGGTGCAGACCCGGTATGAACCGGATGAGGAGTACCAGGCTACGGAGAGCCGGATGATACAGACCCAGTGAAGACCCGATGAGGAGTACCCGGCTACAGAGAACCGGATGGTACAGACCCGGTGAGAACCGGATGAAGAGACATATTCGTAAATATGTTTCTGAGAGTCCATCGTGGCTATATTTGTAAATAGCCAAAAAGTCATATTAGTATAAATATGACTTAGGGCATTATTTTTTACATGACTGTTGTTGTTGTCATTCCTGTTTTGCACGAGATTAGAGCACTTAACAGTGATAGTTTGCAGCCTGTGGGCTGCCGTGGTTTTTCCCTTAGTTTGGGTTTTCCACGTAAACATCTTGTGTACCTTTTCTCTCCTTTGTGTCGTGCATTTACTTCCCGCTTTCTGTGTATGATTCTAAGCTCGGTTGTGGCCGAGCGTTGAGTATAGGGAGCGCATAGTTCTCGACAAGTGGTATCAGAGCAAAACGACACAAAAAATGGACGAATCGTTTGGCGGCATGTTCAAGCTCACCAGCTCCAATCCTTCAGTATGGAAGTCGAAGATGAGGGACATGCTCGTGGTTAAAGACCTCTGGCTGCCGGTTCAGTTCGGGGACAAGAGACCGGACAAAATTGACGCTGCGATATGGGTGGTGATGGACATGAAGACAACGGCGTACATACGGTGCTTCATCGACATGAGCCTGTACAACAACTTCAATGAAGAGAGCAAGGCTCATGAGCTCTGGGAGAAGATCGGCATAATGTTTTAGAACAGAAATGTTGTTAATCAAGTTTCGGTATTCCGGAAGCTAGTAAGACTCCGGTACCAAGATGGCTCCAACATGGCGGAGCACATGAATGCCTTCTAGGGGCTGATCCACCAGGAAACTTCATTGGAAGTACCTCTCGCCGATGAGGTACTAGCGCTACTCCTGCTCGGTTCCCTCCCAGATAGCTGGGAGACGTTGGTTGTCACTTTGGGCAACGCCGGGCCGGAAGGAAAACGGTTATCCCTAGCAAGAGTGAAGTCGAGCCTGCTAGATGAGGAGGCGCGTCGGAAAGATAAGGATACGAGCTCCGACTCCAAAGCGCTCCTTACCGAATCGGAACGCAGAAGACATAGAAACCGTAGTCCCCAGAACTGGGAGAAGTCGGGGACACGGTCAAAGTCAAGGGGGAGGCCTACTTGCTTCTATTGCGGCAAGCCAGGACACTTCCAGAAGAACTGTCGGCACTTCCGTAAAGACAAGGAAACCGACGGCACCAATTCGAAGCGGACACCGGACCGGAACGGTAAAGACCGTAGGGGACCGGACCGGAAGGGAACGACGGCAATCACGGCAAGTGAAGAGGAGTTGATGCTCATCACCGAGGAGAGTGAGATAAACCTTGCCGGCGACGAGATGACCTGGGTGGTAGACTCCGGAGCGTCGTTCCACCTTACCCCGGACCGGAAATGCTTCTCATCCTACTCATCCGGTGATCACGGTTGTGTTCGGATGGGGAATGAAGGTACATGCCGAATTGTCGGCATAGGAGACGTGTGGCTGTCAACACCAACCGGATGCAAGTTTTTGTTGAAGGATGTCCGACACGTTCCGGAGGTTCGTCTGAACCTGATATCAGCCGGTCGGCTAGACGATGAAGGCTACACGAGTAGCATCCGAAACGGTGTCATGAAGTTCAACAAAGGGAGCCTAATTGTGGCTCGGGCTCGGAAGGTCAACACACTGTACCTGATGAGTGAACATGGCATCCGACACTGCCGGTGAGCTGTGGCACAAGAGGCTGTGTCATATGAGCGAGAAGGGGATGAAGAGGCTTGCAGACGACAACCTCATTCCAGTGAAGAACGTGCACTTGGAGAAGTGCACTGATTGTCTGGCCGGTAAGCAAAACCGGACCTCCTTCCGACCAAGGCCACCGATGAGACATAATGCACCACTGGAGTTGGTGCATACGGATGTGTGTCAAGTAGACATGAAGTCACATGCCGGAGCGCAGTACTTCGTGACGTTCATAGATGACCACAACCGGAAGCTGTGGGCCACACTGTTGAAGACGAAGGATCAAGCCTTATCCGTCTTCAAAGAGCTCCACGCAAGAGTGGAAAGAGAAACCAACCGGAAGGTGAAGGCAGTTCGAGCAGATAACGGAGGAGAATACCGGGGGCAGTTCGAGGAGTACTGCCGCTTGAAGGGAATCCGGCTCGAATTTACTGTGCCGAAGACACCGGAACTAAATGGACTGGCCAAGAGGATGAACCGGACCATAATGGAGAGGGTCCGGAGTATGCTAGCGCATGCAAAACTACCCAAGAAGTTTTGGGCTGAGGCACTGTCGACGGCGACATATGTGATAAATAGATCACCCTCAGTACCCTTGGACGGAGACACGCCATAGAGAGTGTGGACCGGTAAGGAAGTATCCTATCGGCATCTGAAGGTGTTCGGGTGTCTCGCGTACGTGCATGTAGCTAAGGACCGGAGAGGAAAGTTAGATCCAAAGACCCGACCATGCATATTCCTCGGTTATGGTGACGATGGGTTCGGCTACCGAGTGTGGGACCTGGTCGACAAGAAGGTATTCCGGAGTCGAGATATTATCTTCATGGAGAACAAGATGCTCGCCGACTGGGAGTCGGAGAAGAAGATAATGAACTCCGAGTCGACCGGTAAGGATCGACTCTACGATGAGCGGACCCAACCGGCAAGAGACCGGTTAGCACTCAAGGGACCAGACGGTTACGGTGAGGATACCGAACGGGCTGAAGAAGTAGAGGAAGCTGAAACCGGAACTGGCCAAGACCCCGAATCGGATTCGGATGAAGAGCAGATGGATGAGCCGGTCACCGAAGCCCAGAGACGGAGATATCCTCTCAGAGAGAGAAGGGCCCCCCGGAGATTTCCGGATGCAGAGCATGTTCTGCTGACCGATGAGGGGGAGCCGGAAAGCTTCGAAGAAGCGAAGGAAGACACCCACAACCGAAAATGGTTAAGTGCCATGTAGGATGAGATGGATTCCCTGCATGAGAACCATACGTATGAATTGGTGGAGTTGCCGAAAGGAAAGCGGGCACTCATAAACAAGTGGGTGTACAAGTTGAAACCGGGAGATGCCGGCAACCCCCCGAGATACAAAGCCAGGATAGTGGTCAAGGGGTTCCAGCATAAGAAGGGCGTGGACTTCGACAAGATATTTGCCCCGGTAGTAAAGATGACCTCCATATGTACGGTGCTGAGTATAGCGGCAAGCATGGACCTCGAGGTAGAGCAGCTAGACGTGAAGACGACATTCCTTCACGGTGACCGCGAAGAAGAGATCTACATGTAGCAACCGGAAGGATTCGTGGAGAAAGGGAAGGAGCACCTGGTTTGCCGGTTGAAGAAGAGCCTCTACGGGTTAAAGCAGGCCCCCCGGCAATGGTACCGGAAGTTCAACTCCTTCATGACCGATCAAGGGTACCACAAGACGCAGGAAGATCACTTCGTGTTTATGAAGAAGTTTGAAGGAGGCGACTTCCTGATACTCCTTTACTCCTTTTGTACGTGGACGACATGTTGATAGTCGGACGGGACCAAGTCAAAATACGGATGCTGAAGAAGGCTCTCAACCGGACCTTGTCAATGAAAGACTTGGGTCCGGCAAGACAGATGTTGGGGATGCACATCATTCGGGACCGGTCAGCGAAGCAATTATCGCTGTCACAGGAGAAGTACGTGACAAAGGTGCTTCACCGGTTCAACCTGTCAGATGCGAAACCGGTCGGATCGACACTTTCGGCAAACTGCAAGCTATCCGGTAAGCAAAGCCCGAAGACGAAAGCAGAGAAGGCGGATATGATGAAGATTCCATATGCCTCTGCCGTCGGGAGCTTGATGTACGCAATGGTGTGTACCCGACCGGATATAGGATATGCAGTCGGAGTGGTGAGCCGGTTCATGAGCAATCCCGGCAAGGAGCACTAGAACGCGGTCAAATGGATACTCCGGTATTTGAAAGGCACTTCAAATATGTGTCTCCGATTCGGCTCCGGAGAACCTGAACTTGACGGTTTCACCGATTCGGACATGTCGGCTGATGTGGATACCAGCCGGTCGACATCCGGGTATGTAATGACATATGCAGGGGGAGGTGTTTCGTGGCAGTCGAGGCTGCAGAAGACGGTTGCATTGTCAACCACAGAGGCGGAGTACATGGCGGCTGTGGAAGCCGGCAAGGAAATCTTATGGATGAAGGACTTCATCGGAGAGCTCGGTATCTAGCACGATGAATACCGACTCTATTGCGACAGTCAAAGTGCCATCCACCTTGCTAAGAATGCGGCCTATCATTCCCGGACGAAGCATATCCAACGGAGTTATCACTGGATCCAGGAAAGAGTAGATGACCAGGAGTTCGCGCTGATGAAGATCCACACGGCCGAGAATGGGTCAGATATGCTGACCAAAGTGTTGATACCCGACAAGCTGGATGCATGCCGGAAGAGAATCGGACTGGTAAGACACCCCATGCCGGAGTGAAGGGGGAGTTTGTTGGGTGACAGGTCCCTCCGGATGGGAAGGGAGAAGAACAGTGCCGATAGGCCGAGGCCGAAACCGTATGAGGAGGACCCGGTTGCAGAGAGCCGGATGGTGCAGACCCGGTATGAACCGGATGAGGAGTACCCGGCTACGGAGAGCTGGATGATACAGACCCGGTATGAACCAGATGAGGAGTACCCGGCTATGGAGAGCCGGATGGTGCAGACCCGGTATAAACCGGATGAGGAGTACCCGGCTACGGAGAGCCGGATGATACAGACCCGGTGAAGACCGGATGAGGAGTACCCGGCTACAGAGAACCGGATGGTACAGACCTGGTGAGAACCGGATGAAGAGACATATTCGTAAATATGTTTCTGAGAGTCCATCGTGGCTATATTTGTAAATAGCCGAAAAGTCATATTAGTATAAATATGAGTTAGGGCATTATTTTTTACATGACTGTTGTTGTTGTCATTCTTGTTTTGCTCGAAATTAGAGGGTGTAACAGTGTATAGAGAGAGAGAGAGAGAGAAAGAGGTCGTTGCCTCTGTTGTAACCGCCGCCTGTGGCGAAGATCATGAGCACGAGGTCGTTGCCTCCGTGAACTCACTATTTGTACATTCCAAGATAGTGATAGTTTGCAGCCTGTGGGCTGCCGTGGTTTTTTCCTTAGTTTGGGTTTTCCACGTAAACATCTTGTGTACCTTTTCTCTTCTTTGTGTCGTGCATTTACTTCCCACTTTCTGTGTATGATTCTAAGCTCGGTTGTGGCCGAGCGTTGAGCATAGGGAGCGTACAGTTCTCAACAAAACAAGACAAACAAAATCATGAAAAAGAGAAGAAAGAAGAAGAAAGCGAGAAAGATGGAAAGAGGACGAAGAAAAACAGGAAGATGGAAAGATGGAAAGAGGAAGAAGAAGAAGAGAAGAAAGACAGAAAGATGAAGCAATAGCAGAAGAACAAAGGAAAATGAGAAGAAGAGGAAGATGAAGGAGAAGGAACAGTAACAACATAAGCAAGAATGAGAAAAAGATAGAAGAATGAGAAACAGGAACCGGTCGAGGAAGAAGAGGCAAGAAAAAGAAAAAGACAAAAACAGAAAAATGAGGGAAAAAGAGAATGATAAAAGAGCATCCAAGAAATTTCTAAACAATGAGGGCATCCGAAAAATTTCCCAAAACCTGAGGGCATTGTCAAAATTTTAAAAACATAAAGGGTATTCATAAAAATTTCATAAACATAAGGGTACAATATAAAATTTTAAAAACAAGAGGGCACCACTAGAATTTTGAAAATCCCCAAGACTACTCACACACACTCAAAACAAAGGAAGAACACACATACATACGACATGATTTTGGACCCATGACGAAGTTCGTAAGCCGACAGAACGAGAATGTTTGTGTCGCGGACGATTTGCTGACCGACAAAGATGTTCGAGTCAAGCATTCTGATCGAGGGAGTCGATCGTTGAAAGGACCGATGGAAGTTCCGGTCGAAGAAATATCATCATGCGGGGACAAGGTCCCATTCTACTTGGAAGCCTACAACGCGGAAATGGAGGAGCGAGATGTAGATGAGGCGTTGAGGCTGGAGTTCTTCTGTCGGGTCGTCGTCGTCCGTATGCACGCGGAAGTGAAGGAGCTCCAAGAAGCTCATAGTCCGTGGGAAGCCTTTGAAGAGGCGCTCATGCAGGCATATGGAGGACGGCGGAAGTGCCGGGGACGATGCGACTTCGACCAATGGGTTGCATCGGCGAGGATCCACCGGGGCGCAATGAAGGCGTTCTGAGAGTTCGAGCGGCGGCTTGCTCGGCTCCTAGAGCGGGAACAAGGTTTGGTGGGGGCGGACAAAGTCCTGTTGTTCGTCAGGTCGATCGACCGAGCGGAACGGGAGGCCATCGGGATTGAGCTCGAAGATGAGGATAGAGCGAATGGCCTTACGGAGGACTGGTCGAAGGTGGGAAGGGTATGCCAACGGCTAGATGACGTGCGGGCCGAGAAGGCTAGGAGGGAGGCGCACGACGGCGCGCCATCATAGTGGGAAGAGGCCGAATGGCAGAGAGAGTCGGCAAGGCTCGGTTTCGGGGCCAGGATTGCGGAGGCGTACGCAACTCTCGAAGCGATGCTCGAGGAAGAGGAAAGATCGAGGCTACGAGCCGAGGCCGAGGAGACGAACTTGCCCCACAAGGAGGCAGAAGATCGGTACGACGGTACCACGGGAGAGGGTGCGGAACATAACGCCCTCTTGACTTGCGGAGAAAGAACGACCGAGGACAAGGCCGAGATACCGATCGCAGAATCGGAGCGTCGGGACCAGCAGTTTCGGGCACGTCAGCCCGAAACTCTGAACATTGAAGAAGGAAGCCTAGGCAGGGTTTTGTGCGATCGGAAAAGGGTCGACCACTGACCACGAGGAGCCGGTGGCTACGGACAAGGGCGTAAATAGGACGGGCGATTCTACGCGTCTTCCCACACTTGCTCCCGAGATGATGGTAGTCGGGCCCGAGTGCCTACGTGAGTCCCAAGAGGAGGAAGGCGGCAGCGAGAGACCGAGAATCACCGGTGAGACGATACGGGGAAGGAACGAATAAGAGCCCTCGGGACCGATTCTGGAGAACTCGACATTCTGGCCCTTACGCCCATGTGAGACCGAGGAGATGGATGACGGTGTCGAGGAGTCCTGCCACGATGCCAGTGAAGATGGATGGGAAATGGTTCGCGAGAAGGTCGACGAAGAGACCAAGAATTGACACGACCGGGGACCGAACAACGCGACACTCCGATTCGGTTGGAGCTCGATCCGGTCCTGGATTGTCCGATACGGGAGAGGGTGCAGAACGAGCCGCCCTCTTTTACATTGGGGGAACGACCGACCAGGCGAAGGTCGGGAATCGGGAAGAAGATGATCGAGGGTACGGAACGAGTTCGGTAGGAACGGCATCGGAGCCGAAACTCCGGACATTGGAGAATCAAGCCCAGGTGGGGTTGATCGATGATAGAGCGGATGCTATCCACCAACACCACTAAAAGGGTCGGTGGCCCGAATGAGTCGGCGGGAGTCGTTACGAAATCGGTGTCCCCACATCTTGACCAGAGATTGCGGCAGTTCGGCCGGCGTGGCAACGTGAGACCGAAAGAGATGGAAGATGGAGGTGGGAACGCAACAAGTAGAATGAAGACCGGTCCTACGGGTCACCTCTCACCGGATCTAGAGACTTCGGCGGTCAGCATCGGATCCGACGTAAGACCAAGATATTGACGGTGGCGGCAAGAGAACGAGACCCGGCAATCCAGAGAATGAGGGACGAACCCGGATGAGAATCGGGCGGAGCGGACTTCTGGACAACCGATCCAGAAGGGAGGAAGAGAGCAGGCCTACAAAGAGGCCGGGAACACAGTACGTCGGTACCACGGGAGAGGGTGTGGAGCAAGCCACCAGCTCGACATGCAGAGAGAGATGACGCAGGATAAGGGTCCGAGGTACGCAGAGCCCGAGGAGGTTCCTTCACACCGGTTTTAGAGACTCCAGCTGTCATGAACACATGACCATTATGGCATCACCCGGACTTGAACCTCGAACCTTGTAATTCATACTTGAAAACCTCAACCATTAAGATAACTTCTTGTTATATGAAACAATAAAAGCTACTTCTTGTATTACATTGATTATTGTAAAAACTCTAGATTATTCTAGAATGTTCTAGAATGTCCTAGAGCATTCTAGGTCTAGAACATTCTAGAACATTCTAGAAATCTCTAAGCTATTCTATAGGAACCTATAAATAAGCGCATACATGTATTCTCAAATCAATTCGAATCAAACTGTCAGAACCAATTCTTGTTTCATGGATAGAGATTTTGCCCAAAAACACCAAATATCCTTGCATACACTTCCTTGTCCAGTTTCCGTAGTAGTGATTGATGGACGCCCCATAGCTTCCGGGAAGATATTTGAAGAGTCTGAGCCAATACACATACTCTTGGGTGATTTAGGATGTGTAGTTTCCTTTAACATAATCCGTAGTCCTGAGCATCCAATTGTCCTCGGTTTGCCATGGTTTGAGCTACATAACCCTAGAATTGATTGGAGGAAGCGAGAAATTAGGTGCCCTTTAGCAGAAAATATCATTGTCAAGGATCGAACTCGGGATTATCCTCCCAAAGTATATAGTTCTACCGATGCACCATATCCTTCTCATCAAATTTCAACCATCACATTGCAACAATTGCACCAAGTGGGAGGCAAGGAGGACCTTTTCTTATTTGCAGTATCAGTGACACCTTCTAGTGTCACTCAAGGGAATTCAGACATCCAAATTCCCAAAAAATATCAAGACTATGCTGATGTTTTCGACAAAGTCAAAGCTAGTGTTCTTCCAAAGCATCGGCCGTACGACTGTCCTATTGATCTCCAACCAGGAAAAGAGCCTCCGTGGGGTCCGATTTACAATTTATCACCCACTGAGCTTGAGGTTCTTCGAGAATACATCGAGGAAAATCTTGCACATGGGTTTATTCGACATTCAAAGTCTCCAGCTGGTGCTCCTATCTTTTTTGTGAAGAAAAAGGACGGCTCCCTTCGTTTGGTCGTGGACTATCGAGGCTTAAATAAAGTCACCATAAGGAATAGGTATGCTTTACCTTTAATCTCCAATCTCTTAGAACGCATTGGTGGGGCAAAGCATTTTACCAAAATTGATCTAAGGGGTGCATATAATCTTGTTCGAATTCGGCCAGGAGATGAGTGGAAAACAACATTTCGTACTCAGTATGGTCATTTCGAGTATACAGTCATGCCTTTCGGGCTCACAAATGCACCTGCCGTATTCCAACATATGGCAAATGACATCTTTCGGGATTTCTTGGATATTTTTCTAATCATCTACCTAGATGATCTATTGATTTACTCTAAAACACAGGGGGAGCATGATATACATGTGCGGCAAGTACTTGAACGCCTAAGGAAGTATGATCTTTACGCCAAACTTGAGAAATGCAGTTTTGATTGCAAACAAGTCGAATTTTTGGGATACACTATTTCATCCCAGGGTGTTTTCATGGACCCGGCAAAAGTCCAAACAATATTGGAATGGAAACCCCCATGCTCAGTTCGGGATGTCCAGTGTTTCCTCGGATTTGCGAACTTCTATCGCAAATTCATACATAATTATTCAAGCATTGTGTTGCCCCTTACTCAACTCACCAAGAAAAATCAAGCATTTTTTTGGAGTATCGAAGTGGACAAGGCTTTTACGCAGCTAAAAGAGGCATTCACATCAGCACCCATCCTAGCACATATTGATCCTGAAAAGCCATTTACTATTGAGGCGGATGCATCAGACTTTGCATTGGGGAGTATCCTATCGCAACCAGGCAAGGACGGGCAGATACATCCAGTCGCGTTTCACTCGAGAAAGTTTACTGTTTCGGAGATAAACTATGAGGTGCATGACAAGGAGTTACTAGCTGTGGTCGACTCATTCGAGCAATGGCGTCATTTTTTAGAAGGCTCACCTCATCAGATTATCATTTATAGTGATCACAAAAATCTCACATATTTTCAAACAGCTCGAGTATTAAATAGACGACAAGCTCGGTGGGCCCAATTTCTAACGCGTTTCGATTTCAAGATCATTTTTCGCCCCGGAAAACAACAAGGGAAAGCAGAAGCTCTGTCTCGGCGTTCGTATCTAGCACTTCGACCTGGAGATCCGGCCTTTGACAATCAAAAGCAAACTCTCCTCGGGCCATCAAAGCTACAGGTAACAACAATTTATGCCACACCACTTGATTCTACCCTTCTTGACACTATTCGGTAACAACTTCATTCGGATGATTTTGCTAAGGATGTCTTAGCCCACTGTGGTTCAAGTCGTCCATCTTGCTCCACATTGCCAGGGTCATCTCAACATTATAAGGACTTCAAGTGGCAAGATGGTTTACTCTTCTACAAGAATCTCCTTTACGTCCCCGATGGATCACCCCGACTTCAAGTGTTGGAACATTGTCATGATGCCCCCATGGCTGGACATTTTGGTATTTCCAAGACCATTGAGTTGGTGAAACGTTCGTTTTGGTGGCCTCACTTGCAAAAATTTGTCGAAGATTATGTTCACACTTGTGACACCTGCTGTTGCGCCAAAATACCCTGGCATCACCCTTATGGCTTACTACAACCATTACCCCCTCCCAACAAGCCATGGCAGTCTATTTCTATGGATTTCATTACGGATCTGTCACCTTCCAAAGGCTTTGATACTATTTTAACAGTAGTGGATCGGTTCACCAAGATGGCACATTTTGTACCATGTGTAAAGACCATCAATAGTGAAGAAACTGCAGATCTCATTATGCGTGAAGTGTTTCGCCATCATGGTCTCCCGAATGATATTATTAGCGATCGAGGTCCTCAATTTATCTCACACTTTTGGAAGCACCTATGGGCAGGCCTCAAAATCTCTTGCAAACTCTCTTCGGCTTATCATCCACAAACTGACGGACAAACAGAGCGCACAAATCAAACACTCGAGCAATATCTTCGATGTTTCATTAGTTATCAACAAGATGATTGGAGTAAAATTTTACATCTTGCTGAGTTTGCATACAACAACACGGTCCACTCTTCTACCAAAGTTACACCTTTCTTTGCCTACACCGGCAACCACCCTCGATGGTGTATACTGGATCTTCCCGAGGTGTCACGAAACCCTAGTGCGGCACATCACCTCCACCGACTACAACAAATCCAGTTCGAGTTATCGTCACATCTTCAGAAAGCGCAAGCACACCATAAGACCAATGCCGATCGACATCGTCTAAAGTCTTCGTTTAAGGTTGGTGATCGTGTATGGTTGCTTCGTCGTCACATCAAGACTACCCGACCGTGTGCTAAGCTTGACTATCAACGCTTAGGTCCTTTTGTCATCACGGCGCAGATTAATGATGCAACATTTCGTCTTAACCTTCCTACACATATGCGGCTTCACCCTGTCTTTCATAGCTCTCTTTTGGAACCTTTCCACACCTCTTTAATTCCTGATCGTGTCGTGCCACCACCGCCTTCTGTACAACTTGTGGACGGCCCCGAATACGAGGTAGCTGCTATTCTCGATTCTAAGATTGTGCGCAATAAGCTTTATTATCTAGTTGATTGGCTTGGTTATCCTCCGAGTGATCGCACTTGGGAACCCATCGATAACATTTGTAATGCTGAAGCTTTGGTCAACGACTTCCATCGTCACTATCCAAACAAGCCCAGCCCAACAATGTTAACGCTGACTTCCACTCGGCGTTCTCGAAGGAGGGATAGTGTCATGAACACATGACCATTATGGCATCACCCGGACTTGAACCTCGAACCTTGTAATTCATACTTGAAAACCTCAACCATTAAGATAGCTTATTGTTATATGAAACAATAAAAGCTACTTCTTGTATTACATTGATTATTGTAAAAACTCTAGATTATTCTAGAATGTTCTAGAATTTACTAGAGCATTCTAGGTCTAGAACATTCTAGAACATTCTAGAAATCTCTAAGCTATTCTATAGGAACCTATAAATAAGCGCATACATGTATTCTCAAATCAATTCGAATCAACACCAGTCTTTAGCTCTCATTACATATCTTGTATCCATTCTCTTTCTTTCTCTATCTTATACATCCATTCTTCTCTATCCTTCTTCCATCACTCTATCTTTTATCCTTGGTTCTGACACCAGCGGTCGGCCCGAGAGCCGGCGTGAAACCTAGAGTGGCGAACAGTGGCGGTGAGGGGACGAAGGCAACAGAAGGCCGAAGGCGAGGTCCCACAAAGATCCTCACACCGATCCAGTGGTCGGCCCGAGTGCCGGCGTGAGTCCTATAGGAGAGATCAGTGGCTGCAAGTGAACGTGATCGGACGACGAAGGCAGAGCGGGCCGCAACCTTACACACACTGGTTCTAGACACTCCGGCGGTCGACCAGAGAGCCAGTGTGAGACCTAGAGTAAGGAACGGTGGCGGTGGCAAGGCGGGCAACCGAAGGTAGAAGGGGAGGTCCCACAATGATCCTCACACCGATCCGATGGTTGGCCCGAGTGTCGGCGTGAGTCCTATAGGAGAGATCAGTGGCGGCAGGTGAACGTGATCGGACGACGAAGGCAGAGCGGGCCGCGACCTTACACACACCGGTTCTAGACACTTCGGTGGTCGGCCCGAGAGCCGGCGTGAGACCTAGAGTAAGGAACGGTGGAGGCAGCAGCAAGGCGGGCAACCGAAGGAAGAAGGGGAGGTCCCACAAAGATCCTCACACCGATCCGGAAGTCGGCCCGAGTGCCGGTGTGAGTCCTATAGGGGAGATCGGTGGCGGGAGGTGAACATGATCAGACGACGGGAAGCAGAGCGAAAGGAGGTATGAGGCCGACGAGGCGGCCACGAACCGGATACGGGCCCGACCGGCAGAGTCGGAAAGAAAAAGATCAGACGTGTTTGGTACGAGAGTCAAAGACCCAACAAACGGATGCCCAAGAAGGATCCTTCACACCGGCCAAGAGATCCCGGTTGTTTGGCCGACGTGGCAACGTGAGACTGAGGGTAATGGAAGGTGGTGGCGAGGGGACGAAGGCGACATATGACCAGGAACAGAGACCTAGACGACGTGAAGATCCACGGAGGCTAAGCGGGCCATCACAGGTGTTCCTTGGACGGAGGACACTGCGTAACCAAAGGAATGAGAAGCGTGCATGCGGGCTAAAGACGGGCCCACGGGGAAGCATGTGTACTACGGGGTCGCGGCCGACGACCTATCGACGGGTCGAACGAGCCTACGGAGAGGCAAGCGCAAAGGATGAACCGGAGCCCATGGTTCGAACCGGCAGCGGCGGACGCGGCAAGCAGGGATACCGGTCATGGAGGACCGGTTTCTCACCAGCTCGAATCGTTCGCCTTTCTCCAGACTCGGCACGTACCAGTGGACGTGCGGTTTGGTGGGGGTGGATGTCGTGAAGATTCCGGGCCATAGTGAGAAACTGAGTGGATATCCGAAGAATCGGCGGAGTGCACCATGTGCACCTACCCATATAAAAAGGGGTTTATCCCACATTGTTACGCTTCCTCTCCTTGTTCTATAAAACGGGAAGGAACGTCGTTTGTGAAGGGGTTGCCCATTTTGAGTTGTAAGGGTATACCATTTTTGTGCTTTCTTTTCTAGGGTTAGCTACATTCTTTTCTTTCTCTTTCTTCTTCTTCTCCTTCTCGAGAAGTCGAGCGGGAGCTATGGCGGCAAAGCTGTTAGGTTAACTTCTCTTCTTCTGTGCGTAGCCGGCTCATGGCCGCGGTCATATCTTTCCCCTTTTGTAGGTTTTCTTCTGCTAGGTCTCTTGTGCAAGACCCCGCTTGGCGCAACAGCCGTGAGCTCCCCAACCGGCGGCTTGGCAGCCGACTGTGGCTGTAACCTACCTTGGTCCAGCTTGGAGCTGGGGTTGTAATCTTCTCTTGTAATATGTATATCTGTTTGGCTATGCACTTCTGCGTCTTTGATGGTGTCGGGTGTTTCCACCCTTTTTGGTTTCTGCACATAAGAGTCGGTGTTGCGCGCAATCTTTCTCTCTCTCTTTCATGTTTGGTAGCCTCTGGTACGTGTCCGGAGTCGATTTCCTGAACTCCCTTTCTCCCTCTTCCGAGACCCCCGTATTCCCACCCCTTCCACACGCACGCGCGTAACAATGCGACAACACGTAGTTGCTTCTGTCGAGCTTCTCCGTCGGAAGCGAGCTAGCCATGCCTCTATCCATCGGTTTTTACTTATTCTTCTTGCTTAGTTTTCCTTTCAAGCTATGTCGGTTGTAGAGGTTCTCAACCCTCGTGCTCTGATACCATGTGAAAGAATAGTGTGCGGAAGCAATGGAAAACCGAAAACAGAAACACAGGTTTAATGGAGAGCATAAAGTATACACAGTACGCAGGAGAGAGAGAGAGAGAGAGCACAGAAAACTCAATTCAAAATATTACTCAGTCTGTACATTGTATGTGTTCAATGAACACTTTTATACAAGTCCATACGGACTGAAAGAAGTACGGTGTACTTCAATGCTCACACGAGCATCTGACACTAACTATGAGATATTAACTCCCTAGTAGACTAGCTGCTACTTGGCTTCTGGTTACTGCTTGATCCAGCTAACCAGCTCCCCAACTCACCAGCTCACCGATCCGGCTCAGGCTTATTGAGCCGATCCGGATCCGGTTGAGCTTGCCGCCCAACAGAAAGGGATGGTTTTGCTTCCTTGCCCAGCATAAGGATCATGCCATGTCCATTGCAAATGGTCCCAACTAACCTTACGTAGCCATGTGTTTTCGTGAGTACATATGTGCCAATTTGGTTGTACTTTGATAGGATCATGTGAAAAGAACAATATGCAGAAGCAACAGAAAGCAGAACGTAGGAAAACACAGGTTTAATGGAGAACTTGGACACACCCACAGTACAAGGGAGAGAGGGAGGGGGAGAGAGAGAGAGAGAGAGAGTCGATACACACAACTCTATTAAAAAATAATACTCAATCTGTACATAGAATGTGCTCAGTGAGCACTTTTATACAAGTCCATACGGACTGACAGAAGTACTGACACGTACTTCAATGCTCATAGATGAGCTCTACACTAACTCCCAAAATATATTTCTACGCGGAATATCTTTCCAACAGCCTCACGGTTTACGCACCGCTATGGCTTCTCGTTGCGCACCGGTTTATGCACCCGGTTTACACACCGGTCCAACCTAACCGATCGGTCCCAACCGATCCGGTTCTCGGCTTGCACAGCCGATCGGGCCAATGTTGAGCTTGTATCTCAACACTCCTCCTCAAGCTCAACTTGAGGCTCTTCTGGTTCTTCCGGGTCACCGCTCTGGTTTCTTCTAGCTTCACGCCTCGCTAGCGCTCCTCGACCCTTCCGGTCAGCTTGTGTGCTCGTGCGGCCCTTCTCAGCTCCCTTGTTGTCGTGGTGTTGGCGCCTCTTCGGCCGCCCTTTCTTATGCTTGGCCCTCGGTTGATTCAGCGTCTCTGAATCAAACATCCAAACCGAATCAGCTTCCTTCGATTGGTTTTCGCTCTCATCCGAGTTGGCTTCATCTCCCCCATGCTTGGCTGAATTCAGCTCTTTCTTTCGGCTGGTTCCCTCACGTCCGCTTTCGGACTCTTTCACAGATCTGCCCTGGGCTTCTTCAACCGACCCGAAATCGAAATCGTAATTCGACTCGGCATCACAGTCTCTTCCGCTCCTTTCCTGCTCCCTTCCGTGGTCTTCCGGCACTACTCTCCCCCTCAAGTTCGGCACATCGAGGTGTCGCAACCCAAGCGCACCCGAGAATTGCCGCAAATTGTCGAGACCAAGGGGCTTGGTGAAAATGTTGGCGATCTGCCGATCCGTCCGAACATACTGAAGTTCGACTTCACCAGAGAGGACACGCTCACAGACAAAGTGGTAGTGCACCTCAATGTGCTTAGTCCGGGCGTGGAAGATAGGGTTCTTCGCTAACTGGATGTTGCTGAGGTTATCGCAGTAGATTGTTGTCGGTTGACCGAGTCGTCGGTGTTGTACTTGACCTTGTACACCCACCTACACCCGATCGGGTTCACACCCTTCGGTGCGTCAACTAGGTCCCAGGTTTCATTCTCCGTCAATGCGCGCATCTCTTCCTCCATTGCGACACGCCAATTTGCATCCTTCGCCGCTTTTGCGTAGCTTTCCGGCTCACACACTTCCGCTACACGCGTCATGTACGCATAGTGATGCACCATGTACTCATTGTATCCAAACCGCACAATAGGGTTCTTCTGGCGGGTAGATCGGCGTAATTGCACATTAGCCGATGTTGAGGCTTTCTTGGCCGACGTGGACTTCGCTCTCGAAGGCCCGTCATCGCTCCTCTCGGAGTCGGATTCGCATCGATCTGACTCATCCTTATTCGTGCCATACTCCGGCATCTTCTTCTTCCCTTTTTCTTTGCGCGTAAACCGTCTCCTCGACTTCCTGTGCGGGGAATGCACGGCCGATTCTCCACTACTCGTCGGCTCTTCTTCGGACTGGTCAAACCAACCTAGTCGCTCATTCAGTCCACTTAGCCGAAATGAAATCGGACTCTCATCAAGGGTCTTGATTTTGCGATCATCCGGAGGCATTTCAGCCTCGCTGACCTCATCATCAGAACTCGGGTCCGGAGATCCGGAGTTGGAGTTGAGGTCCAGAGTCAAAGGCAAGTACCTGGACACGGACTCGTCAAACACAAGATCATGGCTCATGCGAGCTTGTTTCGTTTGGGGGTTATAACACTTATAACCCTTTTGTTTGTCCAAATAGCCAACCAAGATACACTTCTCGCTTTCACGTCCAACTTCCTCCGTTTCTCCTTCGGCACATGCACATATGCAATGCTACAGAAAACTCTCAAGTGTCGTAGATTCGGCTTTCTTCCGAAATACGGCTCATGCGCCGGAAAAGTACTCTTTTCCGCCATCCAACCGCAGACACTTGATCTTTCTCCCTGTTTCCCTTTCTACAAAGCTTTTGAGGTCCCGGAAACAGTCGAAGACTTCACTCTTCTTTTCAATGAGATAGATCCACGTGTGCCGCGTGTAGTCGTCGATGAAGGAGACAAAATATCGGCTCCCGTCAAGACTAACATTCTGTATTGGCCCCCATACATCCGAATGTATCAAGTCGAGCTTGTTCCGGCTCCGGTTACGCTCGTTAGGGAAAGGAAGTCGGTGTTGCTTCCCTAGCTGGCAGGCTTCACAAATTTGGGCCTTCTGACCACTGAATTTCGGCAATCCGAATACAACCTATTTCGATTGCAAGTCCTGAAGCCTTTGATAGTTGACGTGGCCTATCCGCTTGTGCCACAAGTCGATATCTGACGCGACTTTTTGTCCTTTTGCGAACATTGCGGTGCCAACGTCATTGGTGTCGAGGATAAACATCCTCTTGTCTCTGCACCCTTACGCAATAACTTGGCCTTCCTCCTCGATGAAGCCCCCGAGATGTGTGAACCAAACTTGCATCCCTTGGTCGACGATTTGCCCGACCAACACTAGATTCTTCGTGATTGTCGGGACGTGTAACACGTTCATGAGTTTCCCTTTCTGCCCGACATGGCTCAGGGAACTTCACCGACATTCTCGATCAGATGCGGAGTGTCGTCTCCTGTTGAAACTACTCCCGGTTGCATCGGTTTCTCAAGGTATGAGAGCCACTCCTTCTGGCTCATCATGTGTTTTGACGCGCCGAGGTCAACGTACCACACCTCGTTCGATTTCGGGATGTTCTTCTTCATCGAGTCCGCCTTGTGTCTCGTCACGAAGGCTGCCCCCTTTCTGACTTTTTCGGATCCTTCGGCGTAGTGCAATCACTGCCGATTTCCTTTGTTGGTTTATCCGGATCCGGATCCGGTTTTCTCCGAATCAGCGCACTTCCTCCAGCACTTGCTCTCCTTGTGTCCTTTCTTGTCACAATAACAACATTTCACGATGGGTTTCCCTTGCCGGTTCTGGTCGCCTCGACTCCCCCTGTTTCCAGAGGGTCCATAATTGTTGTCGGCATCACTTCAGTGCCTTCTTACTTGATCCTGTCGGCCGCCTCCATTGCGCACCGACTCGCCTCGTCCGCCACGACCACGGGGCCTATCTCCCTCCGTGTACAACATCTTGCTATCGGTGTGCGTACTCGTCAACGCACCCACGTGGTTCTCCTCTATAAGGAGCATCGACTGTAGGTCGAAAAACGATGGTGTATTCTCTTGTGTGCACACAGTAGTTCGGAACGCTCCGAACTTCGACGCCAGTCCCCCGACATAGATCTGCACCATCTCGCCTTCCTCGATGTTCACATCGATGGAGGCTAAGGAGTCACATATATCATTGATCTTCGAGGTGTAATCAGCCACCGACAAATCACGTTGTCACAACTTGCTCAACTCCTGTCGGAGTTGGAGCTTTCTGGCTATGGTGCTTGTGGCGAAAATCTTTTTACAATTTCCTCAAGCATCCTTCAGCGTTTTCGCATCCCAAATATAGCTCAGAAGTTGTTCGCCCACACAAGACGTGAAGCAGTAGAGAACTCAGCTCGCTGACTGTTCCCAAGCCGGGAAGTCTTTGTGTGTCGAATCGGGTGTTGTGTCATTTGCTCCGTCGACATAGCTCCAATATCCATGCCCGAGTAGGTACTGGTGCATCTTGTACGACCAAGATGCGTAGTTGTTTCTGTGGAGCTTATCGGTAGGAAGCAAGCTAGCCATGCCTCTATCCATTTTGTTTTTCTTGTTTTTTACGAAGGTTAGGTTTTCTTCTCGAGCTAAGGTCAGCTGTAGAGGTTCTCAACCCTCGCGCTCTGATACCATGTGAAAAGAACAACGTGCGGAAGCAACAGAAAGTAGAACCTAGGAAAACATAGGTTTAATGGAGACCTTGGACACACACAGTACGCGGGAGAGAGAGAGAGAGAGAGAGAGAGAGAGAGAGAGTCGATACACATAACTCTATTAAAAAATAATACTCAGTCTATACATAGAATGTGCTCAATGAGCACTTTTATACAAGTCCATACAGACTAACAGAAGTACTGACACGTACTTCAATGCTCATAAATGAGCTCTACACTAACTCCCAAAATATATTCCTACGCGGAATATCTTTCAAACGGCCTCGCGGTTTATGCACCGCTACGCCTTCTCGTTGTGCACCGATTTACGCACCCGGTTTACGCACCGGTCCAGCCTAACCGATCAGTCCCAACTGATCCGGTTCTTGGCTTGCACAGCCAATTCGACCAATGTTGAGCTTGTATCTCAACAGATCAGGATCTACAATCCATTTATGCCTAGTAAACGCTAGTACTCGAATTGCCTTATTTTGTGTTAGTGTCTCATTGTCTTGCAATTCAGAGCTTGCAGTCCTGTCTAGTGTTTCCTTACCTCTTGGGAGCAAAGAGCCCTCCTCCTCGTAGCCTATCCATTTCTCTATTGTCGTCTTTTGATTAGCAGCCAAGCCAACATACTCCATGGAATCAGGGGCGGATGGGCTATGAGATCTGAAATCATTAACGCTTTACTTATTAGGGAAGCTGCTAATCAAAGGACGACAATAGAGAAATTGATAGGCTATGAGGAGGAGGGCTCTTTGCTCCCAAGAGGTAAGGAAACACTAGACAGGATCGCAAGGTCTGAATTGCAAGTCAATGAGACACCAACACAGAATAAGGCAATTCGAGTACTAGCGTTTACTGGGCATAAATGGATTGTAGATCCTGATCCTATCAAAGTACAACCAGATTGGCACATATGTACTCTCGAAAACACATGGCTATGTAAGGTTAATTGGGACCCTTTGCAATGGACATGGCAAACCCTAAACCCTAGTAGGCCCTCTTTGGCAAGGACACTATAAAAAGACAATAAATTTTATATTTTCGTGATAAGAAGATTTTCATACCAACCTTGTCCCTCAACTCCTATTTGGTTTGTGTTATGATTACATCAAACTAAATATTGAAATTGCCCTTTTTGGCATGGGCACAATAAAAAAGGATGAGAAATGGTATGTTTTCATGATAATAAGATTTCATAACAACCTTGTCCCTCAACTTCTGTTTGGGTTGTGTTATGATTAGATCAAATTTACATGGAATCGTTGGTCGATACATGAGCAACCCCAGAAGAGGGCATTGGGCAATAGTAAAGTGGATACTTCAGTATCGGAGAGGCACCTCAAGCATGTGTCTCTGATATGTATATCTTAAAGTCATATATCTCCTTTAAGTGGAACACATTCGGACGTAGCATGTATGCATCATAAATAACATCAAATAATTTTGGTAAAGTGAAAGCATCATATCGAGACAACTGTCTAGAGAATGTACTGAACATCTGATCAATATGATTATGTGTGTGTCCAACCAAGAGAAAATTAACTTTCACTTTCTTAAACAATCCTTGGTTGACCAACATACTCAAATATCCGAAGACAGTTGAATTCTTGTTCTCCCTAGCTGTATTATCCAATTGAATGTAGAGAACTGGGGGGAAACGGATGACCCCAACACCTCAAAACCCTTTGAATCATTGTAACAGTCAAGTTGGGGTCATTGTTGACATTCGGGTAAGTAACAAAGACGTGACGTCTAACTGAGCCATTATAAGCCAAGCATCCCACCAAGCGCATGTGAGCCTAGACAATCATCATTGATGTCTTTGGGAAGCTGCTTCATGTGAGGTAAACATGTCTTCTTCGAATCCATACTGTAAAGGATATTGTGCAAAAGCTAAGACAAAACCGGCTAGTCCGGATAACAACAGAACACAGAACGGAGGCTTAATGGAAACCTTGAATACACGGGAGAGACAGAGAGAGCAGAACAGAAAACTTAATTCAAATAATAATGCTCTTTACATAGAATGTGCTCAGAGAGCACTTTTATACAAGTCCTTACACGGACTGACAGAAGTACTGACATGTACTTCAATGCTCATACGAGCGACTGATACTGACTCCCAAAAATATGCCTACATACTAGGCTAGATTCGTAGGCCTCTAACGACCTACTAGTTACAACCCGATCTGATCCGGATTATGATCTAATTCTCCAATCCAACTCCTAGTTCCGGATACTGATCCGACCCCTTCATTCCAGATATGATCCGAACACTGATCCAGATACGATCCGGCTCTAGCTTATTGAGCCGATCCAGATCCGGTTGAGTTTGTCCGCACAACACTCCCCCTCAAGCTCAACTTGAGGTTGGATCGTGTTGTTAGTGTTTGTTGAGCTTTGCAGTTAGCTTCTTCTGGCCTCTTCTCGCACTCCTTCACCCGTTCAATTCCGCGCACCTTGACCTTCTCAATCCGCTTGTCTGCTCCCTTGGCCTTTGGCCTCTAGTCGATTCGGCTCCTCCGAAACAAACATCTCAATCGAATCAATTGTCTCTTATTCGTTCCCACTTTTGCCCGAGTTGGCTGTCTCCAACTTGTCTTCAGTCTGCAAGCCCTTCACAACATCGGACCATGTCCGTGTCTTGACCTTGTTGCCCTTCTTGGCTTTGCCTCCCCCCTTCCTTGGTTGGCTTCGGCTCCGGCTTCCCTTTGTGGTCGCTCCCCCTGCGTTTGACAAGTCTCCACTTGTCCATTCTATCTGTGCATGTCCATCCGTCCTTACCTTCTTCATCTGATCCGAACATTCTGACTTCTTTAGTCGAACCGAAATTGAAATCGGTATCTGATTCGGTTTTCCAGACATCTTCTTTCTCGGCTTGATTCCGTAGTTCGTTTTGACAATCTCTTCCCCTTTTATTCCTTTCATTCCTCCCCCTTAAGTTCGGCATATCGAGGTGTTGCACACCAAGCATGCCTGAGAATTGCCGCAACTTGTCAAGACCTAAGGGTTTGAGGAAGATATCGGCCACCTACCGATCTGTCGAAACGTATACTAGTTCGATCTCACTAGAGAGGACACGTTCACGGACAAAATGGTAGTACACCTAAAGGTTTTCTTGGTCCGGCGTGGAAAACAAAGTTCTTCGCCAGTTGGATACTGTTGAGATTGTCACAATGGATCATCGTCGGGTCGGACACCTCCATCTGCAGATCCTTCTGTACCCGCTTGAGCCATATGGCTTCGCATGTTGCGACAACCGCTCCTCAGTATTCAGCCTCAGTGCTCCACAGTGCTACTGTCGGCTGCTACTCGCTGCTCCAGGTATATATACAAGGTTTATCGGACAGATCGGTTTTGTCAGAGTCGGCAAGATCCGAAGACAGAAGACCGAACCGGTCGGGTCGGAAGAGCTGAAGCCGATCCTCAGAGAACCGATGTCGGTTGTCCGAAACCGTCCTGTGTTGTGTGTCTGATTGTAACCGGACCGATTTTTCGTTACGCCCATCTGGTGCCGAAGGGACCGGAAACGATCCGCCGAAATACACTTGGTCATTCCATCTACGACATTATCAGTTGTGGATATCTTCTCTCGACCGATTTTCCCTGAAATGACGCAGTCCCGAACGAAGTGATATCGAACGTCGATATGCTTAGAGGCGTTGTTGTGAACCGGATTTTTTGACAAAGCAACAGCACCCTGACTGTCGTTGTAGACAACTGGAGCCGAGTCGGAGTTGACCTGCCGAAACGTGTGCGCCAGTCGACCAAGCCATAAAGCTTCTTTTGTCGCGTCGGACGCAGCTACATATTCCGCTTCGGTTGTTGAGGTGGTTATGCACTCCTGAAGTTTTGATTTCCACGAGATTGTTCCATTGCCGAATTTGAAACAATATCCGATTGTTCATTTCCGACTGTCCACACAGCCGGCGAAGTCTGAGTCGGTGTAACCGACTACGCCTGAGGTTGAGTTCGGGCCGAAAAGAATGTCGTGGTCTTTTGTGCCAGCGAGATATCTGAACACTTGCTTGACTGCGTTCCAGTGCGATCGGCCGGGGTTGTGCATGAATCTGTTGATGACTCCTACGGCATGAGAAATATCAGGCCGTGTCGTGACCATCGCGTACATCAGGGAGCCGATTGCCTGTGCATACGGTATCGACTTCATATCTTCCCCCTCCGAACCGGATGTCAAGCAGTCTCGCTGAGACAACCAAAGGTTGATGGGGAGCGGGGTCGAAGCAGACTTGGCCGAGTGCATGTTGAAGCGTGTTGGGAGACAGGTCCCTCCGGATGGGAAACCGGATGAGGAGTACCCGGCTACGGAGAGCCTGATGGTGCAGACCCGGTGAGAACCGGATGAGGAGTACCCGGCTACGGAGAGCCGGATGACGCAGACCCGGTATGAACCGGATGAGGAGTACCCGGCTACAGAGAGCCGGATGACGCAGACCCAGTGAGAACCAGATGAGGAGTACCTGGCTACGGAGAGCCGGATGACGCAGACCCGGTGAGAACCGGATGAGGAGTACCCGGCTACGGAGAGCCGGATGACGCAGATCCGGTGAGATCCGGATGAGGAGTACCCGGCTACGGAGAGCCAGATGGTGCAGACCCGGTGAGAACCGGATGAAGAGACATATTCGTAAATATGTTTCTGAGAGTCCATTGAGGCTATATTTGTAAATAGCCGAAAAGTCATATTAGTATAAATATGACTTAGGGCAAACTTTTAGTGTTTGGTTGTTGTTGTCATTCCTGTTTTGCACGAGATTAGAGTGTGTAATAGTGTACAGAGAGAGAGAGAGAGAGAAAGAGGTCGATGCCTCTGTTGTAACCGCCGCCTGTGGCGAAGATAGTGAGCATGAGGTCGTTGCCTCCGTGAACTCACTGTTTGTACATTCCAACATAGTGATAGTTTGCAGCCTGTGGGTTGCCATGGTTTTTCCCTTAGTTTGGGTTTTCCACATAAACATCTTGTGTACCTTTTCTCTCCTTTGTGTCGTGCATTTACTTCCCGTTTTCTGTGTATGATTCTAAGCTCGGTTGTGGCCGAGTGTTGAGCATAAGGAACGACTAGTTCTCAACAAAGCGTTCCAAGACACGTCCGATGTAGTCAGTTTGAGACAAGAAAAGTTGTCGTGTATCGCAATGCCGACTGATTTTCATACCAAGTATGTGTCTTGTCGGACCGAGGTCCTTCATTGCAAACTTCAATTGCAGTTTCCAAACGAGTTCAGTGAGTTCTCCAGCATGCCAGCCGGAGAGGAGCATGTCGTCCACGTAGATGATGAGGAAGACGGGAGACCCATCTTGAGCTGTTTTGGTAAAGAGATAGTGGTCCTCATCGCTCTTTGAGAAGCCAACCAATTGGATGAAGTCGTCGAACTTCTTTTACCACTGTCGGGGTGCCTGTTTGAGGTCGTAGAGACTCTTCCTAAGTCGGAAAACTAGATGTTCCTGGTCGGATGCCACAAAGCCTTTCGGCTCCTCCATATAGATTTCCTCCTGTAGGTCACCATGGAGGAATGCCATTTTTACATCTAGCTGAATCAGCTCCAAGTTTTCGACGGCCACAACACTAAGCATGAAACGAAGGGTTGTCATTTTCACCACTGGTGAAAAGATTTCGTCGAAGTCGACGCCATATTCTTGTCGAAATCCCTTCACAACTAATCTGGCCTTGTACTTTGGGGTGGTCGAGTCGGATGTCTCTTTTAGTCGATAGACCCACTTACACGGAAGAGCACGTCGATTCTTCGGCAATTCGACCAAGTCCCAAGTCTTGTTTGCCCGAATGGAGTGCATTTCCGACTCCATCGCTAGATGCCATGTGGCTGAATCGGAAGATGCCGATGCTTCTTCGTAAGAAGTCAGTTTGCCGACGTCGGTAAAGAAAATTCCAGGAGAGTACCTCTCTGGAGGTTGCGAGAGTCTCTCAGATCTGCGAGGTATTACTGGACTAGTCGCACCGGGTGTCAATGTCAGATAGTCGGGAGCCGAGCCATTCGACTGTGCCGAATAGGTGGATTCGGTACGAGAGTTGTCGATTACCCATGAAACCGATCTCGTGTTGTGTGCTGGGCCGTCATGAAGGGTTGGCACTTCAAAAAATATTACCCTTCGGACTTCAATAGGTCTTTCGGCCATTTTATGCATGGCCGACTCGTTGAACACGACGTCCGAACTTCGGACAATTTGTCTATGCTCGGGCTCCCAGAGTCGGTATCTGATCTCGCCGTCGAGTCCATATCCAAGAAAAACACATTTCCTTGACCTTGGTTCGAGTTTCCGGTGGTTGTCTTTCGGTATGAGAGCATACGCCTTGAAACCGAAGATCCTCAATTTTTCATAATTTGGCTTACTGTCGGTCCATATTTCCTGAGGTATTTGAAGTCCTAGAGGTCTACTTGGTGACATATTTATTATGTGTACTGCCATAAGTAAAGCCTCCGCCCAGAAGCCATCCGACAGTCCAGAGTGTTGGAGCATGGATACTACACATTCTTGAATCGTTTGATTCATGCGTTCAGCAATTCCGTTCTGCTCCAAACTATAGGGTGTCGTATATACAGGTCGAATGCCGCGTTCCCGGCAGAATTTGACGAATTCTTCAGACTTGAATTCTCCTCCATTGTCGGTTCGGAGACATTTCAGTTTCTGACCAGTCTGATCTTTGACTATTGCAAGCCATTCGGAGAAGATCGAGAACACCCGATCTTTGGTTCTGATGGGGTAAGCCCACACCTTCCAAGTCGCGTCGTCAATAAAACTGACGAAGTACGAAGCACCGCCGAGAGACTGATGTGGCATCGGGCCACAGACGTCCGAGTGGACCAAATCGAGGGGACTCGATTCTCTTGGTGTTGATGTCGGGTGTGATGTGGCTACTTGTTTGCCGTACTGGCAATGCTCGCAGAATTGGTGATCCGAGGAGGAGAGTTTGGAGATGTAACATACATGGTTACAAGAAGCCGTAGAAGAAGCAGAAGAAGAAGATGATGAAGATGAAAAGGGATGTGAATAACAACAGTAATGGCAGCAATGGAGACACCGGCAACACAACACCGGTTCTGCATAGGTGCGTTATGCCGGCCTTACTGAGGTGTCCAAGTCGTCCGTGCCATAACATTGACACGGGGATATCAACCAAAAATAAGTCACCCTCTTTGAGTGTGACATATAAAGGATACAAGGAATGTACCTTTGGTCCTCGAGCAAGCAGGAGGTTCCCTTTGTGTAGTGTCCACCCTCCTGATGAGAATCCGACACAGATGCCGGCTTCGTCAAGTTGTCCGACTGAGATCAAGAGTCTTGAGAGCTCAGGAACGTGTCGGACGTTGTGTAGTACGAGTGTAGAGCCTCCCGGAAGATTGAGCTCTACGGTGCCGATTCCGATTATAGCACAGTGCTACGAGTTTCCGACTCGAACTGAGTCGGAGTGCCGATCCGAGTATTGCCGAAACTGAGATCGGTGAGGTGTCACATGATACGATCCACCCGAGTCCAGGAGCCATGTGCTCGATTCCTCAGCCGTAAGTAGAACTTCTGATTCGAGTGGGTTCTCTATGGACAATATGTTCGGGTCGGTCGTCAAAATTTCGGTTGAAGAGCTGACGTAGTTGACCTCCTCATGCCAGCTACTCTTTTGATTCGTTCTCTGAGCTTTGTCAGTTTTTGCTTTGAGTGCCCGGCAGTCGACTTTGATGTTTCCCGATTTCCTGCAGCAGTTGCAAATTCAGTTGTCCCGGGACTTGCTCCGGGTTTGCTGATTGTTCGCCGGTTGGGAAGAACTTCTTCCCCGGTTGTTCGATCGGTCGGTCAAACCTTGTACTATGTAAGCTTCATCTGCCGAGTCTTTGGCGAAAGACTTTCTCCGAGCTACTTTAGTCAGGATTGCGCTCATGACTTCGGAGTACTTAACGGTAGCTGTTGAAGCATTGCACACGGTTGTAACGAAAGTTTCCCATGAAGAGGGGAGACTACTCATGAGTATCATTGCTCTGAGTTCATCCTCGATTGCCATCCCCTGAGACGAGATTTGGGAGCTTATGTTTTCATACTAGTTGAGGTGTGCCTGGACCGAATCGGATTCTTTCATCCGCACCCCTTCTCTGTTCTTCAAAGAAAACGAAAAACAGAATGTTGTGCGATGACGGCCAGCAGCGGGTTGAAGAACCTCCAACGCTTTGATACCAAATGTTGGGGACAAGGCCGTCAGTGCGGAAGTACAAGCAACATTCGTGATGAAGAAGAACCTATGTATGCGCGAGCAAGATAGACACAGAGGGAGAGAGAGAGAGAGAGGCACAAAATGAACGTTATATTGCAATAGCAATCGTTACAAATGACAACCAACAACAACCCTCACTAAAGGTTACAAAGTCACTTTATATAGTGACTATCCTAGGGCAACTGCCCTTTATGCTATTTACAAAAATAGCCCGAACTTGGGCTGTCCAAAGGGACAGTGTGAATACGGCCATTATACACTCGTATTCGACACTGAGTATCCGGTGCACGCACTAAAGGTGCTCCCCAGTTGGATGTTCCATAAATTGACTAATTATTCCCACCGAATAGTTGAGGTTTGGCCAGGTGATGGTGAAATAAATAAGGCTTCTGACGATGTGTCGGAACCATTTCGGGTCACATGTCGTTCCAAAGTTGGGGCGAAGCTTCATACCGAACTTGAAGAGCATACTCAACACGTAATCCCCTCGCTGATCAGTATGCCTTTGGGGGTGCGGATCACTTCGATCCCGAGGAAGTAATGAAGGTCACCGAGATCCTTCATTTCAAACAATGCCGCAAGCTAGGCTTTTATGCAGCCTATTTCGTCCAGACCCGCGCTGATGATGAAAAGATCATCCACATAGAGAAAAATGCTCATCGACCTATTCCGACCTGGTTAGATGAAGAGGGAAGTGTCTGATTTCGACGTAGCAAAGCCAATCTTATGCAATCTCTACATGATTTTCGCATTCTAGGCAGGTGGGGCTTGCTTTAGTCCGTAAAGGACTTCTTTCGTCGGCACACCGCCGATCTGTTCATTCCGGACTGAAATCCGGGGCGCTGAACCATATATACCTACTGTTGAAGATCACCTTGCAGGAACGCATTCTTTATATCCATTTGATGTAGATGCCACCTCTTCGATGCTGCCATCGCAAACAAGACAGGACGGTCTTCATCTTTGCGACCGGCGTGAACGTCTCATCGTAATTGATGTTGTACGGCTACATGTAGCCCTTTGCCACTAACCGTGCCTTGTACCTGTTGACGGAGCCGTTGACTTTGTATTTAACCTTGTATACCCATCGACAATCGATCGGCTTCACTCCTTTCAGTATGTCCACTAAATCCCACGTCTCATTCTCCGTGAGGGCGTGCATCTCTTCCTCCATGGCCTTCAACCAGTTCGGATCCTTAGGCGCTTCTACGTAGCTATCCAGCTCATGCATCGGTGCCACCTTCGCCATGTACGCATAATGGTATGCCATATACTCATTATATCCATAACAAATTACAGGGTGCTTTTGGCGGGTGGAATGACGAAACTTTTGGTTCACCGATTTCTTGGCCCTCTCGACCAACGCAGACTTCGTTTTCAAAGGTTCATCTTCGTTCCCTCTGGAATCAGATCCGCTCCAATCCGACTCATCTCTATTGTTATCATATTCCGACATCTTTTTCTTCCCCTTCTCTTTGTGCATGAACCGTCTCCTCGGTTCCTTACGCGGGGAGAGCATGACCTAGTCTTCACTACTCGCCGGCTCATCATCCAGTTGACCACTCCGGCTCAATCAGTTTGGATTCAGTCCAGTAATCCATAGAGAAGTCGAACTATCCCTCTATTTGGGTTCCGCTGTCTCATTTGCAACAATCAGCTCGGGATCGGGTGATGAGAAGTACCAGGATGCCGATTCGTCGAAAACGGCATCACGACTAACTCAGACTTACTTCGAAGCATTTGTACCCCTTTTGCTTGTCGGAGTAGCCAACCAAGATACACTTCTCGGCCCTGGCATCAGCTTCTTTTGCTTCTCATCCGGCACATGCACATACGCAATACTGCCAAATACTCGAAGGTGCGCCAAATTCGGCTTTTGCTTGAAATACAGTTCATGCGGCGACAACTTTATCCCTGAGGTAGATATTTGATTCTGTATGTAGACAACTGTCCGAATTTCTTCGGCCAATTAAATCCGGGGCATGCACTTCTCTTCTAACGTCACCCTTGCCACTTCTACCAACGTCTAATTCCGACGTTCGGCCACATCATTCTGCTCCGGCGTGTATCTACAGGAGAACTCTCGTTGGATTCCCTTCGTCTGTAGATAATTTGTGAACTGACGGGAAAAGTACTCTTTTCCGTCATCCGATCTCAGAAACTTGATCTTCCTTTCGTTTTCTCGTTCTACATGATTCTTTAAGTCCCGAAAGCACAAAAAGACTTTGCTCTTCTTCTCGATTAAGTATATCCACATATGTTGGCGGAAATGACACGGACGAAGAGCAATTTGAACGGTGGCTGAATGAGGCTATGAGCGACGGATAGACCGATGACCGAAATGCACAAAGATGACCGGACCGGACCAGATGGACATGCACCAGACAGGACAATGCAGGGATGCATAACGACAAAGAAATAGTAGAAGAAGAAGAATAGAGAGAGACAAGAAGAAGAAGAAGAAGAAGAAGAAGAAGAGAAAAACAATAAGAAGCTAAGGAAGAAAGAGAGAAAAACAGAAAAAGACACACAAACTGGGAGGAAAAAAATGACCTAAAAGCAATTCTAAAATTATAACAATATGAAATTGAGAAGAAGAAAAAAGAGAGGAAAAATAGAAGACAAGAAGACAGGGGCATGAGGCAAAAATTTAAAAACTAGAGGGTACTCAATAGAATTTTAAAAGCGAGGGTAACGCATCAAATTTTAAAAATTAAAGGACAGAGAAAAAATTTCAAAACTCATCAACCTAAAAGAAATGGACGAGATATATTCACAACTCACAAGATCACTCACGGAAGAAAACACATACTCACAACGTAATTTTGGACCCATGGCAAAGTTCATGAACCAACAGAACGGGAATGTTCGTGTCGAGTTAGATTTGCTGACGGAAGGAGATGTTCGAGTCAAGCATTCTGATTGAGAGAGTCGATCGATGACAGGACCGATGGAAGTTCCGGTCGAAGAAAGATATCCATCAAGGCATGTGGGTTCAAAGTACAATGTACTATCCCACGGGCGTGCCATGTGTTGGCCAGTGGCGGCCAAAGTATGTAATAGGGAAAAGGGACGAGCCAGTTCCGTATATAATAATAATATTAATAGTAAGAATTATTATAGGAACGGACGGATCCGGAATAGGTATGCCAATCCGGATCCGGACCGATTCGTAGCCGGTTGCGGGTTAGGCACCGTTTTGTAACGTAGAACCATAGACCTATAAAAGGCTCTGGTCCAGGTATCGATGTTGTTGAGCGGCAAGCTCAACTGGATCCGGATCGGCATCCGGAAGGATGAGCCAGATCGGTGAGCCGGTGAGCAAGTGAGCCGGTGAGTTGGGGAGCCGGTTAGCTGGATCAAATAGTAATCGGAAGCCTAGTAGTAGCCTAGACTACTAGGTAGTTAATAGTCTCGTAGTTAGTGTCAGACGCTCGTATGAGCATTGAAGTACACAGTACTTCTGTCAGTTCTCTTAGGACTTGTCTAAATAGTGTTGTTGAGCACGTTTTATGTACAGAGAATTGTTATTGTTTTGAAATAGATTTAACTTATTCTGCTCTTTCTCTGTCTCTCCCGCGTACTGTCAAGCTCTCCATTAAACCTGCGTTTCTGTGATCGGTTTTCTATTGCTTCCGCCCATAATCTTTCACATGGTATCCGAGCGCGAGGGTTGAAAACCTCTGTAGCTGACCTTAGCTCAAGGAGAAAACCTAACCTTCGTAAAGAACAGGACAAACAAAATGGCTAGAGGAATGGCTAGCTCGCTCCCAGTGGAGAAACTCGACAGATCCAACTACACATCTTGGTCATACAAGATGCACCAGTACATGCTTGGGCATGGTTACTGGAGCTATGTCGACGGAGCTAACGACGCAGCACCTGATGCGGCACACAAGGACTCGCGAGTGTGGGAACATGCAGCAAGCAGAGTGATGTACTGCTTTGCGTCCAGTGTCGGAGATCAGCTGCTAAGCCATGTCCGAGATGCCAAGACGCCAAAAGAAGCTTGGGGAAACCTGAAGAAGGTTTTCGTGGCAAGCACTACGGCCTGAAAGTTGCAACTCTGACAGGAGTTGAGCAATGTCTAACAGAAGAACATGTCGGTAGCCAATTACACGGCCCGAATCAAAGAGATCTGTGACTCACTTGCCTCTATCAACGTCACTGTAGAGGAAGATGAGATAGTGCAGGTCTGTCTTGGAGGCCTAGCGTCTAAGTTCAGAGCATTCTGAATGGCTGTATGTACAAGGGAGGATACGTTGTGATTTTTCGATTTACAGTCAATGCTCCTTGTAGAGGAGAACCACGCTAGTGCATCAACAAGTGCACCCATCGACAACCGGATGTTGTACACGGAGGCCGATCAGCCCCGTGGACATGGTGGACGAAACGGGTCGGCTCGCAATGGTAGCGGCCGGCAAGAGCAGAACCAAAGGCACAGAGAACGTGCTGACAACACTTCCGGACCCTCCACAAGCAGGGTGAGTCAAGGCGGCACCGGAGGCCGGCAAGCAAAGGCCGACACGAAATGTTGGTACTGTGGTAAAAAGGGACACAGAGAAAGCGAGTGCTGGAAAAAGCGCGCATATTCAGACAGATCCGGATCTGGCAAGGCCAGTAGAGAGAACCGGCAATACTCATACTATGCAGAAGGATCGGGATGATCCAAAACCAGGAAAGCCGGTGGCCGCCTTGGTGATGAAACACAAGGCTAACTCGATGAAGGAGACCACTTCCAAATTGGAGTAAGTGTGGTACGTTGATTCTGGTGCGTCGAATCACATGACGAGCCACAAAGAGTGATTCTCTTTCTTGGAGAAACCGGAAGAACCGGGAGTTGTCGAAACCGGAGACAACACTCCTCACCCAATCGTGCATGTCGGAGAAGTCCTTTTGAGCCACGTCGGATAGAGGGGAAGCTTATGAACGTATTACATGTTCCGGCTATCACGAAGAACCTGGTGTTGGTTGGACAGATTGTCAACCAGCGGTTTACACACCTTGGGTGCTTCATCGAGGAAGAGGGCCAGATTATTGCGCAAGGGCGTAGAGACGGAAGGATGTTCATCCTTGATACCAATGATGTCAGCACCGCTTTGTTCGCTAAAGGACAGAAGGTCGAATCATACATCGACCTGTGGCACAAGCGAATCGGCCACGTCAATTACCGGAGGCCTCAAGACTTGCAAACGAAACAAGTTGTTTTCAGTTTGCCGAAGTTTAGTGGCCGGAAGGCCCATGCATGTGAAGCTTGCCAACTCAGGAAGCAACACCGACTTCCATTCCCCACCGAACGAAACCGTAGCCATAGCAAGCTCGATTTAATCCACTCGGATGGATGGGGACTGGCACAACACGTTAGTCTTAGCGTGAGTCAGTATTTTGTCTCCTTCATCGACGACTACAGTCGACACACATGGATATACCTCATTGAGCAGAAAAGCGAAGACTTCGAGTGTTTCCAGAACCTGCAAATCCTGGTTGAACGGGAAATGGAGAGGAAGATCAAGTGCATGCAGTCGGATGGCGGAAAAGAATATTTTTCCGGCCAATTCAACATTTATCTGCAGCAAAAAGGAATTCGGAGAGAGTTATGCTACAGATAAACACCGGAGCAAAACGGGGTGGCCGAGAGGAAGAACCGGTCGATTGTCGACGCAGCAAGGGCAATGCTAGAGGACAAGAGCATGCCCCATTTCTACTGGGCGGAGGCGGTCCGGACGTTCGTCTACATCCAAAACCGGATCGGTGACAAGGTGTCCGCGCATGAGCTGTATTTCTGGCGCAAGCCGAATTTGAGACACCTTCGGATATTCAGTAGCATTGCTTATGTGCATGTGCCGGATGAGAAGCAGAGGAAGTTGGATGCAAAATCGGAGAAATGCATCCTGGTTGGTTACTCGCATGAGCAAAAGGGGTATAAATGTTATAACCCCCAGACGAAGCAGGTCCAAGTTAGCCGGGATGTTGAGTTTGATGAGACGGCATCATGGTATGCCTTACCGGCTCCGACTTCGGACTTCCGATCCCGACCCAATACCGGAGGATGAGGCTAGTAAGCCTGAACCGGTCCAGCTAGAAGATGAAGACGTCGGCACTCTAGAAGACAGTCCGATCTCATTCCGGCTAAGTGGACCGAATGAGCGGCTGAGTTGGGATGACCAATCGGATGAGGAACCGGCGAGTAGTGGAGACTCTATCGTGCTCTCCCCGCCCAAGGAACTGAGGAGACGGTTCACGCGCAAAGAGAAGGGGAAGAAGAAGATGCTGGAATACGAAACCGGCAACGCTAAGTCGGATCGGAGCGAATCCGACTCCGTAAAGGATGAAGGCGGATCTTCGGGAGCGAACTCCGGGCCAGCCAAGAAGGGCCCCAAACCAGGTAACGATAAGTTACGCCGGTCTTCCCGCCAGAAGAACCCTATGAAGCGGTACGGGTACAATGAGCACATGGCGCATCACTATGCGTACATGACCAGAGTAGCAGAAGTGTGTGAGCCGGAGAGCTACGTAGAAGTGGCAAAGGATGCAAATTGGCGTACTTCAATGGAGGAAGAAATACGGGCACTTGACGCCCACAACACATGGGATCTAGTCGACCCTCCCCGACACTATAAACCGATCGGATGTAAGTGGGTGTACAAGGTAAAGTACAATACTGACGGTTCGGTTAACCGGCACAAGGCCTGGTTAGTGGCGAAGGGTTACGCACAGACCCACGGAATCAACTACAACAAGACCTTCGCTCCGGTAGCGAAGATGACGACGGTTCGTGTGGTGCTAGCAGTTGCAGCAGCAAGGGGGTGGCATCTTCACCAGATGGACGTGAAGAATGCATTTCTTCAAGGTGATCTTGAAGAAGAGTTCTTTATGACCCAACCCCCCGGTTTCCAGTCGGAGATGAACAAGTCGGCGGTATGCCGGCTGAAGAAGTCACTTTATGGCTTGAAGCAAGCCCCCCGAGCCTGGAATGCAAAGATCATGCACCGGTTCCATAAGATGGGGTTTGTGGCCTCCAAGTCCGACTCTTCGTTGTTCATCCGACAAGATTCGGACGGTCCAATTTGCATCTTGCTGTATGTTGATGACCTAGTCATCACTGGACCCGAACTCGATGAAATCAGCCGAGTCAAGTCCCAGCTGTCGGACGCATTTTAGATGAAGGACTTGGGGGACCTTCACTATTTCCTTGGGATCGAGGTGATTTGAACCCCCGATGGCATATTGCTCTCACAAAGACACTATGTGTTGAATATGTTGTACAAGTTCGGCATGACGGAATGCCGACCGATCTCCACACCCCTGGACCTGAACCAGAAGCTTTGTCCCGACTCCGGACCGACCTGCGATGAGAAGCAATTCCGACAAATTGCCGAAAGCCTTATGTATTTGACAATCACTCGACTTGACATCAGTTATCCAGTCAGCGTGATTAGCCAATATCTGTAGAAGCCAACCATGGAGCACCTTCTGTGCGCACATCGAATTTTGCAATATGTGAGCGGCACGAAGGACCGGGGATTGTTATACCGGCATGGTATAACCAAAGAGCTAGTCGGCTGCACCGATGCCGACTGGGCCGGCGATGCATCGGATTGCCGATCCACCTCCAGCTATATGTTTTCCCTTGGTAGCGTGGTTGTTGCATGGAGCAGCAAGAAGCAGCCAACAGTGACTCTGTTGAGCACTGAGGCTGAATACCAGGGCGCTATCGTTGCCACCTATGAAACCATTTGGCTTTGGCGACTGTTGCAAGACCTACGGATCGAGGTGCCGACCCCGATCCTAATCTACTACGACAACATAAGCAGCATGCAGCTCGCCAAGAACCTCGTATTCCATGCTCGCACAAAGCACATAGAAGTGCACTACCACTTCGTGCGTGAGCGTGTCCTGAGCGGTGAAGTCGAACTTCGGTATGTTCATACGGATCGGCAAGTTGCCGACATCTTCACCAAACCGCTCGGATCGGACAAGTTGCAGCACTTCACCGAAATGCTTGGTGTTCAGCATCTTGACATGCCACACTTGAGGGGGAGAATGGGCAAAGACAACAGAACGGGCAAATGCAAAGAGATTGTCGATTGCACCAGTAAGGGAAGAACTGACAAGGGGAGAGACAAGAAAAAGAAAGGAGCTGAGTCGACAAAGGAAGTTGACACATCCAAACATGTCGGAGCAAGCGGTAGTGGCGGCAGAGTCAAGAAGGACAGAGCCGAGTGGAAGAAGAAGGCCAACAGACGGATTCAGAAGAACCGGATCAATTCAAGGCCAAGAGGACGAGAAGGCAGCGAAAGTCGATGCCAACACGAAGGAATCGACGAATCGACAAGCGTCGAAGTCATAGCAGCAAGGGAGCTAATTTGGGCCTGTTGAGCAGACAAGCCGACCGAGGAGGTCGAGGTGCACAGAATCAGAAGGGTCGCAGCAAACGGGACCGGACCGGGCAAGGAGCGTGAGCGAGGCGGAGTGATGCCAGAAGGAGCCGGGTGGAAGGTCTGGCTGCCACGGAGGCTGACACTACGATCCAACCTCAAGTTGAGCTTGAGGGGAAGTGTTGAGCTGCAAGCTCAACCGGATCCGGATCAGCTGAATAAGCCTGAGCCGGATCGACATCTGGAAGGATGAGCCGGATCGGTGAGCTTGTGAGCAAGTGAGCCGGTGAGCCGGTGAGCTAGATCAAATAGTATTCGAAAGCCTAGTAGTAGCCTGGACTACTAGGTAGTTAATAGTCTCGTAGTTAGTGTCAGACGCTCGTATGAGCATTGACGTACATAGTACTTCTGTCAGTCCTCTTAGGACTTTTATAATTAGTGTTGTTGAGCACGTTTTATGTACAGAGAACTGTTATTGTTTTGAAATAGATTTAACTTATTCTGCTCTTTCTCTGTCTCTCCCGCATACTATCAAGCTCTCTATTAAACCTGCGTTTCTGTCATCGGTTTTCTATTGCTTCCGCACATAATCTTTCACAAATGTATTAAACAATGGAATATTAATATAAGAGAGTTTTGTTATTGTTATTTTGTTCATCTTATGTTTGTATTCCGTTCTGCGCTCAATGTATGGATCTTACGCGTATAATTGATGTGTTGTGGATCGGAATACCGAACCGGACGATAACCGGTTATAGTTGTTGGTATTGAATCTCTTACCGTAACCACCCTTTGGTGAAGTGATCTGAAAGGACACCTTGTGTTAGAGGCAAGTCCGGCCCAAGAGTAACACTGCTTATGCCAAAGGTCGATGTCTGACTCGACCTTCTGCCCTTTTGCAAACATAGCGGTGCCAACATCATTGGTTTCGGGGATGAACATTCTTCCATCCCAATGCAAGAATGCCAGAGGTCGATGTCCGACTCGACCTTCTGCCCTTTTGCAAACATAGCGGTGCCAACATCATTGGTTTCAGGGATGAACACCCTTGCATGATGATCTGATCTTCCTCCTCGATGAAACAATCACAGTGAGTAAATCGGACTTGTTGTCATGATATGGCAAGACTCGAACCCATGACCTTATGTTACATGGGTCGAGCTCTTGACCATTAGACTATATGTTGTAACATGAAGGATATTATTTTCATTTAAGTTTTACTATAAAAAATTGATGTATATTCCAGATTTCTCTAGAACATTCTAGAAACTTCAGGAGTACTCCTGAGAACATTATAAAAGGAGGCACAAGGCATTATTTCTAACCAAATCGGTTCAATGCCACTCTTAAGCCTCGTAGCTACTATTGTATATTCTCTTAATATAATATATATCTTTTGTTATCATCATTCTCTCTCTCTCTCTCTCTCGATCTCTCTCTCTCGATCTCACTCTTTCCTTCTCTCGAGAGTTCTACACCTCCCTTAGTACTAATCCTCATCTTTTAGTACTAATTCCTTCTCTATCTTAGTACTATTTAGGTTTCCCCAAGATTCATTTGGCATCTTGGTGTCCCGGATATGGTTGAGCAGTTGATCACTGACACAGACGTGAAGGAGTACATTACCCTGCTTGCCGGTTGTTCCCAAGCCGGGAAGTCCCTGTGTGCCGCATCGTGTCTGTATCATTAGCTCCGTCAACATAACTCTAGTAGTCATGCCCGAGTAGGTATTGGTGCATCTTGTACGACCAAGATTCATAGTTGGGGGCATTGCTCAACTCCTTCAATCGGAGTTATAGATTCTGGGTAGTGGTGCTTGTTGCGAAGACCTTTTTCAGGTTTCCCCAAGCTTCCTTTGGCATCTTGGTGTCCCGGATATGGCTAGGCAGCTAATCACCGACACTGGACACGAAGCAGTACATTACCCTACTTGCCGCTTGTTCCCAAGCCGGGAAGTCCTTGTGTGCCGCATCAGGTGCCGTATCGTTAGCTCCATCGACATAACTCCAACAGCCATGCCTGAGCAAGTACTAGTGCATCTTGTACGACCAGGATGCATAGTTGGATCAATCGAGCTTCTCCGTCGGGAGCGAGCTAACCATTCCTCAGTCCATTCTAACTTTTTTACATTCTGTTCTCTACCAGGTATTAGGGTTTGTCTTTGGAAATTGCTCGTCGGTTGTAGAGGTTCTCAACCCTCACGCTCTGATACCATGTAAAAGTGAATGTGTGGAAGCTATGACAAACCAGCTCAGCCAGATAACAACAGAACACAGAAATAATGGAAAGCTTGAATACATGGGAGAGACAAAGAGAGCAGAACAACAAAAAACTCGATATTCAAAAATATAAACACTCATCTTTTTTACAAATGTCCTACGAAACAGTTTTTATACAAGTGCTTAAAAGGACTGACAAAAATACTAACATGCACTTCAATGCTCATACGAGCGACTGACACAAACTCCCAAAAATATGCCTATGTACTAGGCTAGATCTGTAGGCCTCTAACGGCCTACCAGTTCATCCTGATACCGATTACAATCCGGCTCTTGGTTCCGGATACCGATCCGGATCCGGTTGAGCTTGTTCGCTCAACACCAAGCAAAACAACGAGCAAGTAGTAGGGTTGGAAGACCTACAACAAACATGCACAGATAAGGATAATGGTCTAGAGTCGACTCCGCATGCCGATCAACTACAACAAACAAAAAGTCAGCAAGCCCTGGATGACATTGACTAGAACGAAGATCAGTACAAGAAGGAGCCAAATTTGCTAGACATTTTGAATGAGCACGAAGAGGAGGATGTAAACGGAGACAAGGACGACTAAGTCACTGATTGTTTGGGTTCGACTGTGCAAGGCACTATCCCACAAGAGTACAATGTGTTAGTTGATCGGATCGACCAACTAAGCTAGCCAAAGTATATAGGTCGACAGACTAGTAAATGATAGTCAAAATAGGAGTCGAAGTCGTAGTCGTAACAGTACAAGTGTGAAAAGAAATAGTCGAATAATTATGATATAGGACAGTTAGTGGTAACTGTAGGTTCTTGGCAATTATATTTTCTTGGTAAGTCTCTCAAGTCGCCTATAAGAAAGGGTTTGGGAGCATTGTAAATCATAGATTTGTATTGCTATAGTTTTTAATATAAGTTTGTTACTTGGAGTATGTCAGGGTATTGAATTGTTATTCTGTGTATTGAATTTATGTTACTCTATAATTATAGCTTAAAATCGATCTCTATTATAATGGAATTAAGTATGGTAATTCTTTAAAGGTATATTTCTACATGATTGTGTTAAGTGATTATTTAATAGAGCCGACCAACTCCTATCTCCAACCACAATCCTCTTTGATAGAACGACTCTACAAGAGGGTTGTTCGACCCTTTGTGTTTGTCAACAAGAACAACCAAGACTCACTCTTTGTCGACGAAATGTGTTTGTTGAAGAAACACATATATTGAAAGGAGCAAGTCGAAGAAACGTGAATGTCAAATGGGAGGAGTATGTGAAGAAACGTGTAAATCGAAGACTCACTCTTGTTGAAGAAATGTGCTTGTCGAAGGCTTCGAGCAAACAATCACGGAGTATGGCATCATTAGAGTTCACCAATACGAACTAGGTCGTCTCAAATGCTTGATAGAGAGTTTGATCACGTGATTAAAGCGATGAGTACAAGTTTAAGACAAAATGATATTGTATTATGAAGTTGACGCTAGATTACATGTAGAGGACCCTTTATAGAATAACATTTACAAGTTACAAAAGGGGAAGGGTTACAATGGTGGCAACCTCGAGTTAACCATGAGCTCAAGCAAGAGATGGAAGTGAGAGAAGTGAAGCTTCCAGTGTAGGTGAGTCGAGCGGGCCGTCAAGACCGCAACTACCTCCCATGGTTATGATCCCTCGAAGTGGGGTAGAGTTCTTGCGCCACCTCGACCTCCTTACAAATGCTCGTTGTGTTGGATTGCCACCTCCTTATTTCCTCAACAGAATGAGCTCGAAGATATCGAAGACCACAGTGGGGAGCTCCCCTTTGAACGTTGTCGTGGCGTGGCTCGCCTAGAAGTTTAGGATTTAAACCATACAATATTACTTCAAATAAAACAAGACATGTAGTTTATACATACTACAATTATAGGGTAAATGTTAAGGTTTCAAAGTCTTAAGGTGGGGGTTATTGGTTCAAGTCTTCTCTTATCCATGTAATATAATATATATGTTTTATTTGCCTCTACATATAATGTATAATATTATCATAGTGTGTTTTTAATATTACCTTTATAAAACATTATCAAGATATATTTTATTTACGTATTTATCTTTTTGTAGACTTTTAATGTGAAGCTTTTCCTTCTTTTTTTCAAGTGGCATATAAGATTCATATTTTCTTCGACAAGTTCCTTGCATTCAATGGCTTCTCCTTTGTTTGATGGTTAATCTTTGATATATTTGAAATCCTAAAACGCATATCTTGTTTTGAAAAAGCCCTAATTTTTGCTTGACTTCTAAAACCATCATGCACATTCATGGAACCCTTGAACCCACTGCTTTATTTGAAACCCTAATCCTCGGATTCTCATTGAACTCTAATTCTTGCTCGATTTTTCAAACTCTAATACTTTTTCTTAATGGACCTCTCTAATCCATCTTCTTGATAGAATCCTAATTCTTTCTCAATTTTGACTAAATTGGAGTTATTTGGTTCAATCCAAATACCTTGGACCAACTTAGAGAGTGAAAATGGAATTGGATCAATAGTTTATGTCTCAAAATCCCTAAATGCTTTTGGAAAGAGATTGTTCATGAGGTCACCCATCTAATAGGTTCTCCAAATTTGTATAGTGATCCAAACTTGGAATTCTTAAATTGTTTAGTGAGCATGATCTCAAGCTTAGTATTTGAAAAAAAAATTATGGATTCCATGTTTTCAAGTCTTATGCAATGAATGTATTATTATAGACGATTTTAACCCACAACCTTAAATTGGTTGTGACATTTGAAGTCTCTTATATGATGTATAAATACAAATTTGCAAAGGTTGCACGTGTCATTTTTTGTACGCTACCATATTGTTAACTTTTACTTGATTATGATACTGTAGGCATGCACTTTTGAGCACAAGTTACACATTCACCATAAACTTAACAAACCTTTCAAACATAATATTGCTTTTGGTTAGCATATTGTTGGCAAGCTTTTTAATATTTCTATTTTGAGAGAATTCAAGAGAGATGCATAAGCATCCATGCCACATGCAATTATTTGTCTCATTTTGGGAGATCATGGCTCCCAACAAAATACATAATGTTTGATGACATGAGTTAATTGGATTCATTTATTACGAAAGAGACCACATTGAATAACTAATGATGCTTAGTCTATATGTCTTTCTATGTCATCGTTCAACTCAACGTTTTACAAAGTTTCTTCTTGTTTAGAAATTGCTCTCATTACATTGGATGAATATACGAGTTAATCTAGATAATACTAAGACAAAGTTGTTTGGAATACTCACCTTCCTCTTTCTTCTTTCTTTTTTCATAGATTGGAAGATCCATAGTGGAAAATTGCATCCGTTCTTGCCTCATAAACTTCCATATATGTAAGGCATTTTAATCTCCTTATTTTATTTGGAATACATGGATTGTGTATATATGTTTCTCCTTCTCATAATTGGAACACAAGGATTATCTCAATTCAACACCCTATATAGTGGTACAGTATGTCTCACATCAAAAATAGTAAGGCAAAGTAAAGTCAACCTTTTTACAATGCTTGGTTTTAGGAGAAATTTGACATCTTTCAAAGAAAATGTGTCTTTAGAAGAGCTTGTAAAAGACCATGATATTGATTTTGTGTTCCAAGTCTACTCTCATGAGTTGCTTCATGAGGTGAAGAGAGTTAGCTAGGCCAAACAAATATTTCAAGAAAGTAAATGCAAGTGGCTTCAAGAGGATTTGGAAACATGTCTTCTATGGTGTAATTATTGTAGGAGTGTTTCTTATTGCAATAAAATGGAATTACATTTGGAAAAGGAAATATGTAAGAAATGTTCGAGAATTACATAAATTGCCTCCTAGAAAATATAAATTTGAAAACTCATGAGATATAGTGATGTAGATGCACTAAGCACTTATTCAAATATTGTACACTAAACTTCATATGCAAAATTGTTGTGGATATCGTGTTAAATAATGGATGAGAACTCACATTGTAAGTTGAGAGGAGTCCAATCATTCAAATATTACTTGTCTTTCTACTAGCACACATTCTCTCAGTAAGTGCTCATATGTAGGCTTACTTTCTACAAAAAGGTTCTATATTGTCTACAACAAGATTTCCAATCTTTTAGTAATCCGAAGGCAGAAGGAATTACTCTTTTCTTTTCACTATGATACCACAACTAAGCAATAGTACAAAGGTAAATGGAAATTTTAAATCCTATAGATGCAACTAAGCCAACCTTGGTTAGATGAATGACGGCATCAACATTGAGAAGAATCGAGTGCAACCTTGGAACTTATAGAATGATAAATGGTAGCCATTGTTTCAACAAATAAATCATGCTAAAATATAGGAATATAAAGATCATTAACCATCCTCATGACTTATTCAAGAAGCTCAAGGGTGAGGTAAACTCAGATTGAGCTGGCAAGGTAAACTCGGCCTTCATTTTTCAATAGTTCAATACTGATGTTCACTTCTAATTATGTATTTTTCTTGATGCCTTAAATGTGTAATCTCAATTAAAACCAAATAAAGGAATTTTGTAAAACAGTTTTATGTATCCATTAAAGAGCTTGCTTTACAAACTCATATGATATATATTATAAAAGAGAGCACCATCTTCATATAAAACTAATTACCAAGCTCAAATCCAAATTCGTACAAAAACAATGATCATCGGTCGCATCAACACGACCACATTGTTTTACAGAATTATATGATATATACCATCAGTTGCATTATAAAAGAGAGCACCATCTTCATATAAAACTAATAATCACCAAGCTCAATGTCCACATTATCACAAAAACAATGTTCATCGGTCACAACACCACCATATTGTTTTGAAAATATCATCACCCATATGATTATTAACATTTCAGTACCCACAGATTATGACTACAAAGATCCCAAAAGCATCAGCAGCCTCAAATTTTTGATGTGTCACAAGCATGACCATGCTCATCAATATCATCAGTATGAACATTTTTTGCATATGCAATTCATATGCCCTTCGCGCTCATTTTTTGCCATCGCATTTTCGCATTTAAAACCACCAAAGCTGATCTAACCATTTATCACAGAAACATCCAGACAATGACCAATATTTGATATGTATATCATCAACTGCAGAAGTATTCCCATCATTTTGCAAGACCTTGCTGCAACTCAGAGAATTAACATTATGGCCATCATCATCCCAATCTGCAAACAGGTCCCCACCACCATCTTACTTATCACTTTTGACCTTGAACAACGATGATAAAATCTATCAGGGAAAAGCATCATATGACACAATATATCATCAAGAACACTAATCATCTCATCACTTCAGCAGCCATCTACATTCCAAGCATTAGCATGAACCAGTTGTTCAAAACATTCCCATCAGGGGCATCATAAACATAGTAATTAACGCATCATAGATCAATATCATATGTTTCAATACCATTCTTATCATTAGCTTCATGATTCATCCCAGAGTACTTTTTCCCCTAAATGAATCCAATCATTCTCAACCTTGCATAAATCATCACTAGCATTGACTTCATCTTCTACTACCTACAGTTCTTCCTTGTTCCATTCAAACACTTGAAAGGCAAGAAGGCATTGAGCGAGACATATTCCTGCAAAGTTGGCCCTCCATATCCAATGCAGTTAAGATTGTTCTTCTGGTTCCAATGCAGAGTCGTTCTTGCTTCTGCACAGGAATCATGATCTGAAGAATCCTAAATTAAACGCAGATAATGCATCATACACATGCAGTGCATTTAGGCCTGCCTTGCCCACCAATTTTTAATTAGAAATTCAAAAGATCTAATCTATGGACAAGTCAAAAAGTTTGGCCCTTGAATATCCCTAAAATACAAAAGGTTATGACCATATGTTGATTGGTATCATACACCATACCAATGATATTATTACTTATATGCAAAGACATTGCAGTTCTTTGCAAGCATCACAAAATCATAATTCATAGATATTAACTGGGATACTTACCTGATATATGAGCAAAAAAGTACCAACCAATTCCCACCTGATACCCAATGATAAAGGACGACACAGAAGTACACGATAGAAGGAGCATGCAACAAGGAATCTTACATCGCAAGCCAACATGAGGAAATCAAAACTAGACTGTGTAAATGATAACTGTAGCTAGAAAGAAACTAAGTCAGTTATGTACTAGTGTGGTATTATAATACAAGTTTATCAGAGAAAGGTTATATAGAAAGAGCCCAAAATGTACATTCAAATTCATGACATTTTGCTGATCTAGAAGCCATTTTAGCAATGGAAACTGGGAGATCAATCAATTATATTTGACAGACCAAGACATTTAATCAAACGAGTTGCATTGAAACCCACATTTTTATCATGAAAAACATGAAATGGAGATGAGGCTGGATGAATTAATCTCGATTCAAACCTCATCTGATCACTCAAGTTCAACACCAACCTGAAGTTCAAAATCTCTATTTATTATTATTTATGTTCATGATAAAACAAAATATCAATGTGCCAAGAGGTCTTAAGGTCCATTATTAGAGGCCGCAGTTCCTGATCTGGCCTATCCAAACCAGAGAAGCTATAGCCTGCTTTTATTTTTCATGTGCACAATAATATTGACTGAATCATGGATATATAAACAAGCAGCATGAATACATAAAGCAATACTGCAAGTGTCCAACATCAATATATAAACAAGATTGCATCTACTAGCCATAGCTGTTGGATTGAAAACTCAATATGGATGCTATTTTGCACGCATTCCAGGTTTTACAAACCAAATATTGCAGTGATGGACAGTCTTTACCTGAATGTTGAAGAATTTTAGCAATTTGATTTGGCCTCATCATCTTGGCAGAATCACTCGAGTCTAATGGCCTGTCATAGTGTATCAAGTACAAATCCCCAAATTTTTTACATTTTTCTCAAACATTTCTTAGATATTTCCTTTCCCAGAAAACTCATGTAATTCCATTTTATTGCATAGACATTTCAGCCTATTTAATATGTTTGTACTCTATATATGTACATTCTATATTAGAGTATACATTGAACCATTTAATGGAATTTCAACCTTGCATGCATTATATACATTCAACCTCTAATCGTGCATCTACCATTCATAATAGCAATTTAAATGAAGACCTTGCAAAATACTCTTTCCTTCTAGCATTGCCAGTTCTTACATTAATTCACATGAGAATCTTTGTAAATAACAAGCTTAGAATGCAGGCAATAGGCTCAAAGCCTATGAAACTAGAGAACTCACAACAATTAATTACATCATGATCTTTGTCATCTTTGAATAGGGATTACATAAGGCATCACCACATAGCCTTCTTGTACTTCGAAACCTCTCTGGTGACCCCAATTGTCTTTAAAATTATCAGTAAGAAAGTGAGGAAGCTGAATGAACCAAAGAAAAATAATTTGTCGGATATTCACAGACCACCTTTTGATTTGTGAGCAAAGAGTCAAATTCCATCTATTAATTGGATTTTGAAAGAGTCCATTGAAGTCAATGAACAGAGCACGGTCTTTGACTGTGCTCATATCACCTGTGAGCTTTTAGCGTGTAACCTCAATCATATCTTTCAGCTTAATGATTCAGTTTCATCTTCTGTGGATGTAATGATTTCCTTCATTAACAAGTTGGATTGAAGAAAGAATCCTTCAGCATTGGGCATTAACATAAAGTACCAAGTTATTAACTGCATAAGTACACTGATTAGAATCTGTTCTTGTCACAAGTAACAACTTATGTCAGGGACCATTAAGATATCGTATGGAGGAAGGGCATGACAATGATGTGCATAGACCCAGACCCTGCAAAAATTTATACAATGGATCAGCACATTAAACATGCCAAGTTTCATTATAATATTGCAGAATAAAGCAAAACATACCCATTGACTGAGCCCTGACTTCTTTGGCTTTCCAGTGTATTTATGTCCAGTTATCTTGAACCAATCATCCTGTATCTCTTTACGATTCAGAACAACTTGAAGTTTTGGAAGCTTCATAGGTTGAGGTGGTGATTCCCTAGTAACTGATGTACCCAACTTCTTTGCCAATATCCGGCTAGACCTTTTTGAGGCTCTTGTATAAGAGTGGTCCATACCATCATTTGTCTCACAAGCTGTGGATCTGTACAAATGGTTTTCAATTATCAATGACCTTATCATTGTGACCTTTGAAGAATCCTCAGTTACATGCAGCTCATAATCAAACACACAGAGAAATCCATAGAGCTAATCCTCTCACCAGAAAAGCCATAAAATAAAGACAATTACCTCCTTGACTGCTCCAATACTTGTTCGTTTGTTATTAGAACCCTTCGCCGTCTCTTGGCACGTAATTGATCAGGTTCATCGTGTTTCTGCTGATGTTGTTGAACAAGCTCTTCTGGCTTCGAACCATTAATGTCAATTTCTGGTTTCGAAATGCTAACCTTTTGTTTGGAATGAATATCGGAGTCGATATCAGTTCCAAGTCGTTTACAATCCAGAATTTCCTTTGATTCATGTTGCTCTAGTTTCTCTTTTCCCTTGGCTTTTACAACATCTGATTGCCAATCAGGACTCTCTTTGAATTTCTCGTGCTTACTGGTATGGCCCCTCCTTCCTCCATTGTCACTGCAATGCAGTAAGATAATAATTAAACAATTCTTCTCGTGGAAAACCCTACCATTTTTAGGAACCAGACAATAGCAAAGCCTGCCTTTTCCTTTGATATGTCCGGATGTCTTCATTCTTCTCGTCATAAGGTCCAAAAACACCAAATAATGATCGATTACTGCAAATTCAAAGAATGAGACACAAAAGTTGGCATCATTTGTATGACATGATAAGTGGTCACTTAACAACAATCACTGCTGCGATGTACACAACCAAATGATATGGCATCAAATATGTTCAAATGTATCATGCAAGTAGTGACATCTGTGCAAACAATCTATTTCCAGTAATATATCCAGATCTTACATGATGAAACTCATCAACTACACTAAAAAAGATCAGCTTCATACTCTGGTGCAGATGTGATTTCCATCAAACTACATAGAGCTTTTGCAGATGTATGTACAGAATCGATAACTCTGTACACGTTTCACAAATTTATGTACAGAATACATATGTATTTGCATCAAACCATAGTCACATTTTATCGATGTATGTCCAAATTCCCATATCACAGGAACCGTAAATAGATTTTACAGTTATATGAACAGAAACCTAATTAGTAAAAAAAATGCTCTATACAGATAACTCAACAAATATATCTAATTTAGGGTTTTATGGGTTCATAAATATAACAGAGCAAGAACAGTAATGTACCTGTTCAACTCACGCTGCCATTGCATGAACCTCTCACTTCGTATAACAGCTCTTCTACTACCTGCACCCGTAGCCTGCATTACCGATAACAATGGGGTGATAAAATGATCAAGAAATAGAATCACACAAAAATACTAGCATATATTGGATGGGGATGATCCATCACCACCATCATCCTCAACATTAAGAACATCACCACCAACACCATCATCATGAGCATCAAGAACTACTTCTCCTTCTTCATCATCATATTCTTCTTCTTCTTCTTCCCATCAAAAGAACGTGGTCCTCCATTCCCAAAGCAGTGAATTGAGGCCTCAAATGTGTGCCATTTTATATGAATCAATGGGCAGAAAATTTAAACATTGAGCAGAAAAAGAAGACAAAAAACATGAGGGGGGGGGGGGGGGGGGTGCACTCTGAGATGCAACAATTTCCTTTCAAACAACAATGCCAAGGAGAGGAGAAAATGGATAAAGAGAGATTGACAGACCATATCTGTTGCTGCAGCCATGCGTGGGCCGATGGCTTGCAGTGAAGGAATCTGGGGGCTTTTTTCTGGGACGTGGGGTTTCCCTTCGTAATTCTGCTCGCAAAGAAGGAAGAAGAAGAAGAAGAAGAAGAAGACGGAAAGAAGAAAATATTGAAGCTTTTGTTTGTAATATATATATATGTACATATGTATGAACTGAATAGAACAAAAAATTATATAACACATTTTGGTTCATATAGACTTCTTCTTCTTCTTCTTCTTCTATTACAATTTACTACTACTATTATCTATCTATCTATCTATCTTTATCTATCTATTTGTGTCTATCAAATCTCTTCTTCTTTCTCTTAAGCCTTGCTTTGGCAGGGTTAGTCCTTTCCCAAGGCAATTGGGCAGAGAGTTGGGCGGATGGACATGGAAGGCCCCCCTCCTAGAGTGTTTTTTGTGTTGTTCCCTAGTTCGATCTCTTGAGCAATTGAGTCATTCGATGATTGGATCCCCTCAGCCCAGCAGATGTGGGGGCATTCATGGGTTAGATTTCAAGAACAACATGGCATCCCTTGATTTGATATTTCCGATGAAACTCCCTTCATTGTTCACTACACACTCACGCGCATAGAATTCAAACATGAACATGATTCCCTCGCCCCAAGACATGTGGGGCATTCATTGGTTAGAATTTGAGAACAATATGGCATTCCTTTCTTTGATCTTCCAATAAAACTCCTTCCATTGTTCACCGCAGACACACACACACGCACGCACGCACGCATACAGCGGGTCCAAAACTGAACATTCCAATACCAAGTCTTCACTTTTAGTTATCTAGACTCCATCAATCATGATCATGACCATAACAAGATAAAATTCCCTAGTAGGTCATATGTCAACATGTGTATATTGTATAAGTGGAGCTTGTATGACAACACATGCACGAATCAACTAGACTATGTGATTATGTTATCAATATCAAAACATTTAAGAGTAGTTCTTTTAAAAATGCATGACAAAGTGCAGAAGGCCCTTTGTGAGGCTTATGTAGGCATGTTGATGCCCCGTAGGACAACGTTATTGATGTACACACATGGATAAGGCCAATCATTTGTGTGTTGTTGGTACCTAAAATATGTGAGTTCATGGACATTCATCTACTCGTGGGTCAAAGGGCACGTTGATAATTAGATCACCCACCCCAACAGATGTGACATTCATTGGTTAGATGTCAATGACAACATGGTATTTAGTTATTTGATCAACCATTCACCGCTCCCACACACCTAGAATTGAAAGTGGGAAACTACTTTCAAATGAACATTCTAATATCAAGGCTTCCCTAGAATATGTGAGTTCATGGACATTCATCTATTAGTGAGGTGGAAGTGCACACACTTCAAATCAACTACCCTATGAACAACAATCTCTCTAGATAGACACTTTGAACATGAGAGCCAATACAACATGGCATGTCCAAGTTTTGACACCAAAAGTCTCACAACGCATAAACCACATTCAAGAAGATACTTCATAAACGTGAAGTTTGGAATATAGCCCTTTTACCAAAGAATTCCACTTTTTAAGTAATTATTGGTGGGAAACCTCAAGGTGAGTAAAAAACCACAAAAAATATTACAATTATGCATTGTTGTAATCAAAGCACTACATGAAATTTCGAGGGTTGTCGAGGGAAATATTTTGGAGCTAGAAATAATCATGCAATGATTGCTTGAGAAACCATCACCAAAGAATTCAATTCAGATTATGACTAAACAAAATTACTATATCCTCTTTGCACTTAAGTAAACTCACTCACTCACACCATGAGGACATGTACAAGTTCTGGTCATGAAAAAGTTCAGAGAGCTACATAGATTTAAACATAACTTTGTATATTACTAATTTTGTGGGATGTCATTTTATATTAAGGTTTCCTTCAAGTAGGGAAAATTTAAGAAATGCCCCTTATTTTCTTAAGTTCCTAGAATGCCCCTAGGTTTTTGTGATTTTCTTGAATTAAATTAGTCAACCCTTAAAAAAGAGAGAAAGTGGATGAATAGACCACCATATATGTAATTGCTCGAATTGTACATATCATCCAAATATATGACCTACAAGACCAAAAATATAATATTTTCACATAATGCATGTGAAATGGGTAACAGTTCTCGATGTTCAAGAACTTTACTAATGAATGTCACTATTGATTGTGCACACTCTGAATGTGAGGATTTTTTGTTCAAGGATTGGGTTTGATCAATGATACGTGGAAAACATAGTCAAATGTGATCAAAGGTAGAGCATTGTATCAAAGTGTGATACCAAATTCTTGAAATTGTTTAGGGCAAAATGTGCATAGTTGACTAGACTTTTCACCAATACTCAAATGTCTTGTCTCACTTCAAAGTGAGTGTTAATTAATCAATCAACATGGAAGCAATGATTCAAACAACACGGGATGTGCTCTAACATCTATTGATGTGTCTGTTTTCTTTCTTCAGCAAAGAGTATGGTTTTGTAGTTAGGTGCAACATACGTAATATAATGTATGAAGTGTGAACCCCCAATTTTTTCCCATGTCATGATACTTTGGGGTTGTAAAACGACCTCATTCATAGAGAAATCTATTAATGCATCATGAAGCAAGTGTTTTGCACTCGATTTTCCAAACCATTTTTTCATATCTTGCATCCAAGCGGGGCATGAGAAAATATTATATTAATTGAACTGAGGGATGCATTGTTTATATAGAACATTCTATATGTATTTCACAAATAATCATATACTAGTTCCTTGTGACAAGAGAGTGGTTTGGCATATGATAAAGTATCCATTGTCCTTACTACATAAGGTATCTTCCCTTACACTTTTGACATAGGTGGACTTGAATTGTGTAGTTGACATTGATATCTCTACACATTTTTCTCATTTTGCCCTATCAAAGAGTAATGAATCAATTTTGCATTGTGAAAACCAAGCCTTTTGTGGAGTATCCAAAACATTGGGGGATTTTGAATCTTTCATCTATGGTTCTTATATGCTCTATTTGGAGTCTTCATATACAACATTTTCTTTGGGTTATTGGACCATATGAAAGGGCGAGACTTAAAAAGTAAAATATCTGTTATGTATGTGACTCATTCTCATGTGCAAATTGACATAGACTACCCAAATTATTCATGCAACATGTAACTATTAACTCCCTATTAAAAAATTGAGGAATTAAATTGCCCAAAATACGTGTTAGTTCAACTAGATTACAATTGTCGTTTAAAAATATTTGAGACATTTTTGTTGCATTGTTGTAAACAATAATAGTTGGTTGCACATTGAAGCCATTATCCCACATGTATCAAGCGATAATGGTAACCAAAATTGCATGTTTTTTTTTCCCAAAAGATTTTCTTCATTAGTATTAAGAAAAGTGCTAGAGCGCTACAAAATGTATAATTAGAGAGTGTTATATACAAACAAAATGGTCAGGGCAAGACCAATTGGTGATGATATTTCCATATCGGTCCTTGAGAGGAGACTGTGAACAAAGGCAATTTCCTCCATAATTGCAATAATTTTTTCCTTTTCTTAAGAACAACCTCTGAAGAGCCTAACATATTGTCATATTGCCCCCGCACAATTGTCAATAAGTTCCCCCATAATTCTGGCAATATATCTAAGAGAAGATGAATTGTGGAATCATGTTGTCTTTTACAACGATACTTCCATAAGATCCATAATGTAACCATTGATACGATTTTCCATACAAGGGCTGCACGCATTTGCTTGCGTGGTTCCAAAATTGCATGTTGTGCTTTCCGTATGACACAATATTTGTGTCCAATAACATAAGTTGGATATTGTATCATTACCATAGATTTGCAAAAAATTAAAAAATTGAATGCTACTTGATTTCACATTAGCTTTTTGATTGTCAATAGAACATTGTTCTTTGTAATGCATGCATCCCGACGTGTAAATCTATGATTAAACCGAGTTATTCATATGTTAGCTTTTATTCTTCTCCTCCAACAATGTTGTGATAAGGAATTTATGCTCACCTTGGAACTTGACATAATTATTCACATAACAAACTCTTGAATTTTACAATTTCCAAAACACGTGGATATCATCATCGATGTGTATGTTATTTAAGAATATGTGTATAGTCTTCCCATGCTCAATACTTACATGTTAAAATATTGACTTATTCTATAGGCATTTTTGTACATGACTTTCAAAACTTGAAAGTGTAATTCTCGTAGCCCTTTGTAGCGCTCTATTTTATACACATGGTTAGTTTGAAATGTATTCCCCATTTAGAGAATGTATATTGTCTTTTGTTGCTTCGTACTTACCTATTTAACTTTTGACTTAGTCCATAGACATTTTTGTACGTGAGATTCAAAACTTAAAACTGTAATTCTCACGGTGGTTTGTAGCACTCTAGATTTTATCATCATCCCCAAAGGTTAAATAATTTTTAAGGAAAAGTGAAACGCAAAATATTAACCCTTTCTTGATTTTTATATCATCTGTGAAGCACATGGTTATGCTAATCTTCCTTGTATTGTTCAAAAGCTATTGAATGTGTCCACTCCCTACACACACACACAAGAAATTTGTTAGGGAAGAAATGTTAAGTGATCCAGTATATTAGAACAATGAATCTAATAAAAATGGGAAATTGTGGGAAATAGCGCGGAATATTGCTCGGCCACAACTGAGTCTTCAATCACTTCTTTGAGAATCAAACACAGAAATGGGAAGTAGGGAGTGAACGCAAGTACACACACAAACAACGATAGAGAGTACACAAGATGTTTACGTGGAAAAACCTAATAGAGAAAAACCACAGGAGCCCACAAACTCCAAACTATCACTATATAAGAAAGGTACAATCAGAGACTCAGAGGCAACGACCTCGAGATTTGTATCTTCGCCAAGCGGCGGTTACAACAGAGTATCACTTTGTATCTCTCTCTCTCTCTCTCTTTCTCTCTATACAACAGTTATGCACATACAATAATATGACAACACCCACACTTTTGTGATTGCCCTAGGTCATATTTATACTCATATTAACTTAGGGCTATTTACAAATATGTCTTCTCTTCCGGTTCTCACCGAGTCCTCTCTTCATTCATAATCGGATCACATCCGGAGGGACCGACTTCCCAACAATTTCCCCCTTGACTTTGGCATGGGATGTCTCGTCAATCCAATCCGCTTTCGGCACACGTCCAACTTGTCGGTTATCAACACCTTGGTCAGCATATCCGACCCGTTCTCCTTGGTGTGGATCTTCGTCAGCACGAACTCTTGATTTTCTACTCTCTCCCGGATCCAGTGGTACCTTCGTTGGATATGTTTCGTTCGGGAATGGTAGGCCGCGTTCCTCGCAAGGTGGATGGTACTTTGACTGTCACAGTAGAGCCGGTATTCTTCCTCTTGGATCCCTAGCTCTCTGATGAAGTCCTTCATCCAAATTATCTCCTTGTCGGCTTCCAGAGCTGCCATGTACTCCGCCTCTGTGGATGACAATGCAACCGTCTTCTGCAACCTCGACTACCACGAAACAGCTCCCCTGCATAAGTCATGACATATCTGGATGTAGACCGAATGGTATCCGCATCAGCCAACATATCCGAATTGGTGACGCTTCCAAGAGGGATTTACCGGAGCCGAATCAGAGGCACATACTCGAGGTGCCTTTCAAATACCAGAGTACCCACTTTACCGCTTTCCAGTGCTCTCTTCCGGGATTGCTCATGAACCAGCTCACTACTCCGACTACATATCCGATATCTGGCCGGGTATATACCATCGTGTACATCAAGCTTTCGACAACAAAGGCATATGGTATCTTCATCATATCCATCTTCTCCGCCTTTGTCCTCGGGCTTTGTTTTCCGGATAGTTTGCAGTTTGCCGGAAGTGTCAATCCGACCAGTTTCGCCTCCGACATGTTAAACCGTTGAAGCACCTTTGTCACGTACTTCTCCTGTGACAACCACAACAACTTCTTCGACCGGTTCTGGATGATGTGCATTCCCAATATCTGTCTTGCCGGACCCAAGTCTTTCATTGACAAGGTCCAGTTCAGAGCCTTCTTCAACATCCGCATCTGGCCTTGGTCTCGTCCGATGATCAACATATCATGCACATATAGGAGTATCAAGAAATCTCCTCCGTCAAATTTCTTCATAAACACGTAGTGATCGGCCTGCGTCTGTGGTACCCTTGGTCGGTCATGAAGGAGTCAAACTTCCGATACCATTGCCGGGGAGCTTGCTTCTGTCCGTATAAGCTCTTCTTCAACCGGCACACCAAATGCTCATTCCCTTTCTTCACAAATCCTTCTGGCTGCTGCATGTAGATATCCTCTTCGAGGTCACCATGGACGAACGCCATCTTTACGTCTAGTTGCTCTACCTCGAGGTCCATGCTTGCCGCTATGCTCAGCACCGTCCGGATGGAAGTCATCTTAACTATCGGGCAAAGATCTCATCGAAATCCACTCCTTTCTTCTGCTTGAACCCCTTCACCACGATCCGGGCTTTGTATCTCGGTGGGTTTCCGGCATCTCCCGGTTTTAGCTTGTACACCCACTTGTTCCGGAGTGCCCTCTTTCCTTTCGGCAACTCCGTTAGTTCATACATGTGGTTCTTATGCAGGGAATCCATCTTGTCTTGCATTGCACTCAACTACTTGCGGCTGTTGGTGTCTTTCTTTGCTTCTTCAAAGCTTTCCGGCTCCCCCTCATCTGTCAGCAATACATGCTCTACATCCGAAAATCTCTGGGGACTCTTCTCTCTCGGAGAGGATATCTCCGTCCTTGGTTTCTGGCTACCGGTTCCTCCATTTGTTCCGAGTCTGAGTCTGATTTGGGATCTTGTCCAGATCCGGTGTCTTCTTCTTCTTCTTCTTCTTCTTCTTCTTCGGTCGGTTCGGTTTCTTGTCCGTATCCGGCCGGTTCGTCGAGTGTCATCCGGTTGCCTGCCAACATCCGGTTTTCAACCGGGTAGGTCCTTGTGTCCTCAAACCGGTTTTCATTGGATGATCTGGAGTTCATCATCTTCTTCTTTGACTCCCAGTCGGCAATGGTCCTGTCTTCCATGAAGACTATGTCCCGACTTTGGAGCAACTTCTTGTCGATTAGATTGCACACCCGGTAACCGAACTCATTATTGCCGTATCCAAGGAATATGCATGGTTTGGACTTCGGATCCAACTTTTCTCTCTTGTCCTTTGCAACATGCAGATATGCAAGACACCCGAACACCTTCAGATGCTAGTAAGACACGTCTTTACCGGTCCATACTCTCTATGGTGTGTCTCCATCCAAGGGTACTGAGGGTGATCTGTTTATCACGTAAGTCGCCGTCATCAGTGCCTTAGCCCAAAACATGTTGGATAACTTGCCACGTGCAAGCATGCTCCAAACTCTCTCCATTATGGTTCGGTTCATCCTTTTGGCCAGCCTGTTTAGTTCTGGCGTCTTCGACACGGTAAATTCGAGCCGGATTCCCTTCGGCCGACAGTACTCCTCAAATTGCCCCCAATATTCTCCTTCGTTGTCCGCTCGAACCGCCTTCAGCTTCCGACTGGTTTCTCTTTCCACTCTCGCATAGAGCTCCTTGAAGACGGATAACACTTGATCCTTGGTCTTTAGTGGTGAGACCCACAACTTCCGGCTATGGTCATCTATGAATGTCACGAAGTACTGCGATCTAGCATGTGACTTCGTGTCCACTTGACACACATTGGTATGCACCAGCTCCACTGGTGCATTCTGTCTCATCGGTGGTCTTGACCAGAAGGAGGTTCGGTTTTGCTTGCCAGCTAACCAATCAATGCACTTCTCAAGATGCACATCTTTCACCTCCGAAATGAGGTTGTCTTTGGCAAGTCTTCTCATCCCCTTTTGGCTCATATGACACAGTCTCTTGTGCTACAACTCACCGGTATTGTCGGATGCTACGTTCACTTCTTCCCTGCATATCCGGGCATGCATCAGATATAACGTGTTGATCTTCCGGGCTCGAGACACAATCAAGCTTCCTTTGCTAAATTTCATGACTCCGTTTCGGATGCTACCCGTGTAGCCTTCATCATCCAGCCGATCGGTTGATATCAGCTTCAGTAGAACTTCCGGAATGTGGCAGACATCCTTTAGCAGCAACTTGCATCCGGTTGATGTCGTCAACAACACATCTCCAATGCCGACAATTCGGCATGTACCTTCATTCCTGTTGAGCGGCAAGCTCAACCGGATTCAGATCTGTTGGATAAGCTTGAGCCGGATCAACATCCGGAAGGATGAGCCGGATCGGTATCCGGAAACAACCAGCTGGAGATGGATTCGAGCGTGAAATAGAAGCCTAGTTGTAGCCTAGACTACTAGGTAATCATTGTCTTGTAGTTAGTGTCAGTCACACGTAGGAATATTGATGTACTCTACTTGTATAAATAGTGCTATTGTAGCACATTGTATGTACAGAGTTTACAGAGTGTTATTTTGAATTGAGTTTGTGTTCTGCTCTCTTTCTCTATGTCTCTCCTGCGTACGCGTACTTTGTGTGTGTGTTGAGTTTTCCTTTCATCTTTTGTTGTTATCCAGCTGACCCGGTTTGTCAAACGCTTCCACATGTTTACTTTCACATGGTATTAGAGCAAGAGGGTTGAGAACCTTTGCAGCTGACAGACACTTTCGAAGACAAACCCTACTACTCGGTAAGGACAGGCAGGGGAAGATATGGACAGAGGTATGGCGAGTTCACTTCCCATAAAGAAGCTCGACCGGAGCAACTATGCATCTTGGTCATATAAAATGCACTAGTACCTGTTGGGGCATGGATATTGGAGCTACGTTGTCATAAAGATTTTCGCCAGCGGTGTGAAAATTGAATGGAATGTACAAAATCGAGCGTGGTTCTTTACACACAACATAAAACAATTAGTGAAGATACTATTTTATACTAGTTTAATATCTTGGTACAAAAAGATGGAGGTCTTCAAGAGCTTTCGAACTAAGAAACAAACAACTAAGTGGCAAGTTATGTGGGTATGAAGTTTGCGAAGAAGAAGAGAAAAAACAAAACTACGAGATATCCCACATAGACAAGACAAATAAGGATCCCAGAGTATATAAGCAGGGCCAAAATCTATTACTTTGTATTTATGAGTGGATCATAGAATGTTCAAGGTGACTTGAGCTAAACCGGCCGGATGAATGGGTGTGGCCTAACTACTTGTAAAGGTTTTGGTTGACTGGAATCGGACGGCGACCGGACGGATCCGGCAAGACGGCAACCGGCGACCAGACCGAGACCGGATAATGACGGACAACATCGGATTGAACTGGACCGGACAGACGGATCGGTTGATCGCGGTGCATGGTGTTTGAAGATTTTCGGTGTAAATACAAGACCAAAAGCCTAGTAGTATTTTGTGTTTTAAAAGGGATGTGAGCAAGGCTTGAACCTTGCACCTCCAAGATAGGAAGTAATATACTTACCACTAAGCCAAGTCATTTCCTTAAAACTTATTTTTTTATCATTATACTTTTACATGTAAATTCTTATACATGAGAGCTTAGATGATGACATGGCAAGCATGCATTGCATGCATTACGTGCATTACATGCATGTCTTGCACCCTCACATGCACCATATGCATGGGGGCATCTATAAAAGAAATGAAACTAATGAAAAAATTTGAGAAAAATAAGAAACTTATAATCCTATTGTTGATGTATCTTCTCTCTTAAATCTAAAAGTTAAAAGTTCAATCTTTATCTCAATCTCTCTCTTTCTCCATATCAATCTCTCAATCTATCTTAAATACTTTCTTGCTAAAGCTAGTACAAACTTCGAATCCTTTCGGTCCAGGACCTCGGTGGTTCCGCCTCATGATCCGCACGTAGTGATGGATCTTCACGACAACTTGGAAGGAATCAACGAGGTAGTGCCGGACCCGACACACAAGGACTTCCTAGCATGGGAGCAAGGAGTGAGCCAAGTATTGTATTGCCTCGCATCTTGTGTGCACGATTAGATGTTGGGCTACATCAAGGATGCGAAGACGCCGAAGGAAGTCGGGGAAAATCTTTGGAAGATTTATAGCCCATAAGTTGCAGCTCCGACAAGAGCTAAACAACATCCGGCAAAGAGATATGTCGGTTACGGACTACACCACTAAGATAAAGGAGATTTGTGACGCGCTCGGGTCCATCAACGTGACAGTGGACGAACACGAGATGGTCCAAATCTGCCTCGGTGGTCTAGCACAACGGTACGGGCCAATCCGGACAACGATCTACATGTGGGAGAAGCCACCATCCTTCTTTGACTTACAATCAATGTTGATGGTCGAAGAAAACCACACGTGAGTGGGTCGAGGACCACTCAATAAGACAACCGGATACTGTACATGGAGTCGGATTGGACTCGTTGACGTGGAGGACGAGGTGGGTTAGCACGCAATGGAGGCGGACGACAAGAGCAAGATAGAAGGCACAAGGACAGTGCCGACAGTAGTTCTGGACCCTCCACAAGCAGGAGGAGTCAAAGTGGCGTTGGGAACTGGCAAGGAAACGCTGGCACAGAATGCTAGTACTATGGAAAGAAAGGCCATAGGGAAAGCGAGTGCTAGAAGAAGCACGCCGATTCGGAAAAATCCAGATCCGGCAAAGCCAGTCAGGAAAATCGGCAAAGCTCGCACTACGCGGAAGGATCAGAGATCAGAAGGATTCGGAACTAGGAAGACTGGTAAAGGGCTGGCCTTCGTGATGAAGCACGAGGCTAACTCGATGAAGAAGACTACTTCCAAATCGGAGGCAATAAGACAACCGGATGCTGTACATGGAGTCGGATCGGCCCCGTTGACGTGGAGGAGGAGGTGGGTTAGCACACAATGGAGGCGGACGACAAGAGCAAGATAGAAGGCACAAGGACAGTGCCGACAGTAGTTCTGGACCCTCCACAAGCAGGAGGAGTCAAAGTGGTGTCAGGAACCGGCAAGGAAACGCCGACACAGAATGCTAGTACTATGGCAAGAAAGGCCATAGGGATAGCGAGTGCTAGAAGAAGCACGCCGATTCGGAAAAATCCGGATCCGGCAAAGCCGGTCAGGAAAACCGGCAAAGCTCGCACTACGCGGAAGGATCAGAGATCAGAAGGATTCAGAACTAGGAAGACTGGTCAAGGGCTGGCCTTCGTGATGAAGCACAAGGCTAACTCGATGAAGAAGACTACTTCCAAATCGGAGGAAGTATGGTACGTTGATTCCGGAGCGTCCAACCACACGACCAACCATGAAGAGTGGTTATCTTTTTTGGAGAAGCCAGAACAACCGGGGATTGTCGAAACTGGAGACGACACCCCTCACCCGATTGTCATGTCGGAGAAGTCCCTTTAAGCCATGTTGGAACAAAAGGGAAAGCTGATGAATGTGTTACACATTCCGACTATCACAAAGAACCTGGTATCGGTCGGACAATCATCGACCAAGGAATATAGGTGCGGTTTATGCACCTCGGGTGCTTCATCGACGAAGAAGGCCCCATAATTGCGCAAGGGCACAGAGAAGGGACAATGTTCATCCTCAACACTAATGACGTCGACACTGCCATCTTTGCCAAAGGACAGAAGATTGAATCAAACATCAATCTCTGGCACAAGCGGATCAGCCACATCAATTACCGGAGGCTTCAGGACCTACAATTGAAGCAGGTTGTGTTCGGTTTGCCAAAATTCAGTGGCCGGAAGGCCCAGGTTTGTGAAGCCTGCCAACTCGGGAAGCTACACCGGCTTCCATTCCTTACCGAACGAAACCAGAGCTATAACAAGCTCGATCTAATCCATTCGGATGTATGGGGACCGACACAAAATGTTAGTCTTGGCGGGTGTCCGTATTTCGTCTCCTTCATCGACGACTACAACCGACACACGTGGATCTACCTCATTGAGAAGAAAAGCGAAGTGTTCGATTGTTTCCAGAACCTTCAAAGTTTAGTCGAAAGGGAAACGAAGAGGAAGATCAAGTGCCTGTGGTTGGATGGCGGAAAAGAATACTTTTCCGGCCAATTCAACAGTTATCTGTAGCAGAACAGAATTCGGAGAGAATTCAGCTACCGATACACACCAAAACAAAATGGTGTGGCCGAGAGAAAGAACTGGTCGATTGTTGACGTGGCAAGGGCAATGCTGGAGGAGAAGAACATGCCCCAATTCTACTGGGTTGAGGCGGTTCGGACGACCGTTTACATCCAAAACCAGATCAGAGACAAGGTGTCAGCACATGAGATGTATTTTGGGCGGAAGCCGAATTTGAGGCACCTTCGGATATTCGGTAGCATAGCATATGTGTATGTACTGGATGAGAAGCGGAGGAAGCTGGACCAGAAGTCGGAGAAGTGCATCCTAGTTGGTTATTCGCATGAGCAAAAGGCGTATAAGTGCTAAAACCTCCAGAATAAGTAGGTCCGAGTAAGCCGAGATGTCGAGTTTGATTAGATGGCATCATGGTACTCCTTACCGACTCCAACTCCCGACGAAGACTTGATTCCGGAAGATGAGGCTAGTGAGCCCAAGGAGGTCCGGGTAGAAGATAAAGACTTCGGCACTCTAGAAGAGAGTCCGATCCCATTCCGGCTAAGTGGGCCGAATGAACGGCTGAGTCGGGATGACCAATCGGATGAAGAACCAACGAGTAGTGGAGACTCTGTCGTGCTCTCCCCGCGCAAGGAACTAAGGAGACGGTTTACGTGCAAAGAGAAGGGGAAGAAGAAGATGCTGGAATATGAAACCGGCAACAATGAGTCGGATCAGAGCGAATCCAACTCCAGAAAGGAAGAAGATGGATTTTCAAAAGGGAAGTCCGAACCGGCCAAGAAGGGCCTCAAACCGGGTAACGAAAAGTTACGCCGGTCAACCCATCGAAAGAAAACCGTCATGAGGTACGAGTATAATGAGTACATGGCACATCACTATGCGTACATGATTAAGGTGGCGAATGTGCGTGAACCGATCATGAGGTACGAGTATAATGAGTACATGGCGCATCACTATGCGTACATGACTAAGGTGGCGGATGTGTGTGAACCGAAGAGCTATGTAGAAGCAACGAAAGACGCAAATTGGCGTGCTGCTATGGAGGAAGTGTAAAGGATTGCTTGCGGAAGCGTTAGAAAGAATAATACACAGAGAGAGAGAGAGAGAGAGAGAGTACGCGGGAGAGACAGCGAGAGAGAGCAAAACATACTATTTTTCAAAATTATATGAATACTTTGTGCTCTGTATCTACAACGCGCTCATCAACGCTATTTATACAAGTCCACACGGGACTGTTAGAAGTACGGTGTACTTCAATGCTCACACGAGCATCTAACACTAACTACGAGACTATAACTGCCTAGTTGTCTAACCTATACTAGGCTTCCGGTTACGGATTGGATCCGGCATACCGGCTCCTCTCGCTTACCGGTCCTTACTGCTTACCGGCTCGGTTGCTCACCGGCATACCGATTCCTCTCGCTTACCGGCTCATCTTATTCAACCGATTCGGCTCCGGTTGAGCTTGCCGCTCAACACTGCCCCTCAAGCTCAACCCGAGGTAGGGTCGAAGTGTCAACCTCTGTTCTTCCAACCAACTTCTCCTAGCGTCGCTTCACCTTGCTCACGCTCCTTGTCCGGTCCGGTTTTGTTTGCCGCGACCCCTTTGGTTCTGCGCGCCTCGACCATCGGCATGTCTGCTCAATAGGCCCATCTCAGCTCCTTCGCTGCTATGACTCCTCCGCCTCCGCCCAATCGAACTTGGGCATGCTCTTTTCCTCCAGCATTGCCCTAGCTGCCTCAATCAGCGACCGATTCTTCCTTTCGGCCACACTGTTCTGTTGCAGTGTGTATCTGCAGCTGAATTCTTGCCGAATTCCTTTTTGTTGCAGATAGCTGTTGAATTGGCCGGAAAAGTACTCTTTTCCGCCATCTAACCGTAGGCATGTGATCTTCCTCTCCGATTCCCGTTCCACAATCTTCTGGAGGCTCCAAAAACACTCGAAGACTTCGCTCTTCTGCTCAATGAGGTAGATCCACGTATGCCGTGTGTAGTCGTCGATGAAGGAGACGAAATATCGACTCCCGCTAATGCTAACATTTTGTGCTGGTGCCCACACATCCGAATGGATAAGATCGAGCTTGTTACGACTTCGATTTCTTTCGGTGGGGAATGGAAGCCGGTGTTGCTTCCCGAGTTGGCAGGCTTCACAAATTTGGGCTCTCCGGCCGCTAAACTTCGGCAAACCGAAAACGACTTGTTTCGTTTGCAGGTCTTGAAGCCTCTTGTAGTTGACGTGGCCGATCCGCTTGTGCCACAAGTCGATATCCGACTTGACCTTCTGTCCTTTGGTGAACATTGCGGTGCCGACATCATTGGTGTTGAGGATAAACATCCTCCCATCTCTACGCCCTTGCGCAATAACTTCGCCCTCATCCTCAATGAAGCACCCATTGTGTGCCGACCTGCCTCATCCATCACGCCCGTGGGACCGATCTGCTCCGTGTACAGCATTCGGATGTCTGGGGATGCACTGGTAGATGCATCGGTGTGGTTCTCCTCTACAAGGAGCATCGACTGTAAGTCGAAAAATGAGGGCCTATTCTCCCTTGTACAAACCGCAGTCCGGAAAGCTCCGAACTTGGATGCTAGGCCTCCAAGACAGACTTGCACCATCTCGTCTTCCTCTACGGTGACGTTAATAGAGGCAAGCGAGTCACAGATCCCTTTGATCCGGGCTGTGTAATCTGCCACCGACATGTTCTTCTATCGAACATTACTCAACTCCTGTCTGAGTTGCAGCTTCCGGGCAATGTTGCTTGCGGCAAAAACCTTTTTCAAGTTTCCCTAAGCATCCTTCGGTGTCTTGGCGTCACAGATATGGTTGAGCAGCTGGTTATCGACACTGGACGCGAAGCAGTACATCACCTTGCTTGCCGCTGTCGTGTGGTTTTTCACACACGATATGAGAAATAGTAAAATAATTATTTACGATTAGCTTAATATATGGATATGGAAAGATAGATGTGTCAAAGAGCTTCATAGCGTATTTTACTACGCATAAAACGGATAAACAAGTATTAAGTTATGTGAGTGTGAAGTTTGAAGAAAAGAAAAGAAAAGACAAAATTGTGAGATATCCCACATAGATAGGACAACATTGGAACCCAGAATATATAAGGGAAACCAAAACATATTCATTCTATCAATGTGAGGAGCATAGGATGTTCAAAGTGACTTGGGCTACACTATGTGGTGTGCACGCTTCGGGCGTACGCGCGTCTACATGGCCACGTGGACATTTTCGGAAGTACACGTGCATGGACGTCTTCAGATGTACGCGTGTGTGCAAGTTTCCAGCGTACGCGTGGACGTTTCGGACGGACGCGTATGTGTGGATGCACGCGTACAAGTTTCCAGCGTACGCGTGGACGTTTCGGACGGACGCGTATGTGTGGATGAGCGTGCAGACGCGTGGATGTACGCGTGGACGTTTCGGACGGATGCGTATGTGCGCCGCGGATGCGTGTGTGCGCATGCGTGGATGCGTACACTACGGCGCGGACGAGACTTTTGTGCGCGGATGCGTATACGGTGCGGGTTGGACGCGCGCACACGTGGATGCGTACACTACGGCGCGGTCGGGCGGATGTCGTGAAGATTTTCGTCCACGAGCGGAAACCAGAGCAATGAGAGCCAAAGAGCGATGTGCAACGTTGCACACGTACATAATGTATTTGTAATAGTAATAAAGGTATAAAGGTGATGTGGTTGTACGCACATCCACGCGAGAGAGAGAGAGAGAGGTACTATGCGGTACATAGGTACCTAGTTGTTTGTGAGGAGGTGGGAGTTAAGGGGCCATCAATCTCACCCTTCCCCAAATCAAGGCAAATATCCCCTTTGAATGAAAGGGGATATTTTAGTCTCACTTTTGTAAACGGTCTTCCCTCCTTGTGCTATAAAAGGAGAGAGAAGGCACCATTGTGGGGGTTGCCTATTTTTGAGTGTGCGAGGTATACCACATAGGTCGAGCGTTAGGGTTCGGTTAGGGTTTTCTTCTTGGGTTTTCCTTTAGGGTTTTCTTATAGTCGTTTGGTGCGGCCATGGCGGCCACCATTGTAAAGCGTTTATGTTTTCTTAATCGAACTTCTTGTTGAGTATCTTGACTCCATCTTCTTCATCTTCTTCTATCATAATGTCATATTCGTTCTCTTCTCCTCTTGAGCTATGAGCTAATCTTCCATTCGTTGTCTTAACCTTTCTCCTCTTCTCCCTAGTCCAAGATCCCCGTGGTCCCGCCCCTTCCACACGCACGCGCGTAACAACGCGACAACGTGCGCATGCGTGGATGCGTACACTACTACGTGGTCGAGACTTTTGTGCGCTGACGCGTCTACGGTTTGGTTGTGATGCACGTACGGATTTCTCACGGGCTAAACTTTATGGATGATTGTTTCATTTGGCCGAATTATACGGACAATCGCATGCAACCAAAAGCCAAGGCCATGCAACTAAAAGTAAAAGGGCATGCATCTAAACATGGAAGCATGCGACTAAAAGCAGAGGCCATGCAACTAAAAATAGAGGCCATCCGACTAAAAGTGGGCATGCAAAGTAACATTGGGGAGGAGGATCAACGAGGAGCTTGATATATGTCCCATTTTTTCCCTCCTAGTTTTTTTTTCTTTTTTTTTCCCCTTCTTTCTTCTTCCCTCTCGGATTCAAGAAGAAAATTATCTCACATATTGATATCAAACTCTTAGCTTTGTTGACTTGAGCTTTCTGGTAAAAAAGTATCTCTCGTATTCATATCGGACCACTCCTTGCATGGTTGTTGGCTCCTTTCTTTGAAAAACTAATCTCTCATTTCCATACCCAACCCATTGTAACACGATTCTGAAATTATAAAGAATCGATTTTCTTTTGCAATAAACAAATGATTTGTCTCTCCCACTTGTCTTATGCTTAAAACTTGCTTGTGTTGTACGTGTTGCACTAAATCCTTCTAGTCCAGAACCTCGGCGGTTCCGCCTCATGATCCGCACATAGTGACGGATTTTCACGACATAATTAAGTGGTGAACCCGACGTGAAAGAGGCGGTAGGAAGGATATCAAGTGCAACAATGGCTTCAACAAGCGGAACTCAAGGAGAGGAATTAACGAAAGGTATGGTGTACATAGTGGAATACATGCTGAAGGTGAGAGATCGAGAAGCTTTAATCGACAAAGCTGTTGATCGTACGGTCGAGATAGCTGGATGATTTAGTGGCAAGAACATCACGGATCTTCTCGCTACCTATCGGAACGAGATGCAACAAAGGGATGTCAACGATCTCAAACAAATTTCTAGCTTTAAACGTGTGGTGGAACCACAGATCTGCAACCGCATCATGGAGATTCAAAGCGAGCATGCAACTTGGGCGGAGTTCGAAAAGGCGCTTCTCGCCGAATACATGCTTGAAGACCCATCACGGATGACTCGACATACGCTAATGTCTTGGATCGAGAAGAAAGGGAAGAATATGTGTGCGTCTGGAGTATATGCCGAATTCGACCAGAAGTATAACCGACTTCCGAGTGTTGATCAACGAGTTCTCGGTGGAGATAAAGTCCTACTATTCCTGAAGGCAATGGATGCAAAAGATCGGCGTGAATTGGGTAACTTTTTGGAGGATGAAACATAACCAAATGGCTTGGTGGCGGACTGGGCGGCGGTGAAGAAGGCTTGGAGCCGTCTTGATAAGCGTCGACAATGGCAAGAGGAAACTGATATGGAGAATCCACAATCGTGGAGAAGGAATGCACCTGTGACGATTGAGTCTAACAAGCCGATCAACAATTTCGACAAGAAAGCGATGGAGGAATCTATAATCGAAGAGCTCTCCAAGAAGTTTGAAGTGGTATCATTGGCCAACTTAGGTCGACGCGGGCAAAAGGGAAAAGAAGCATATAGATGTGTGTGGTGCGACAACTTCGAGCACTCACGAAGGGAGTGCACTGACTTGCAAGACGCGATTTGCAAGAATGTCGTCTATTTGGACGGCAACATGATTCACTCGAGCGAGACCCGAAAGCCGCTACGAGTGAACTTTGGAAGAGGCGGGCTGAAAAAGATTGTGGAAGAGGAAGTTGCAAGGCATGTGGAAGCCATGCACTACGCCGCATCGGCGGGAATACGAGTCGGAAGAGAGAATCTAAAGACGATCAAGCCGGGAATTGGGTTTTGGCCAACGGTATTCGAGTGTGAAAAGAAAGGAAAAATAGATTTGGAGGATCTCAAACATGCTGATCGGAATGTGCGACAAGTAACCGGATGGTCGGATCCAGTCGACGATAACACAAGCTTTGCGGAGGTTGTGTGCGACAACTATGAGGCTCTTGTCGAAGAGAAGAGGAAAAGAACCGGTGAAGAAGATGGCACCTCAAAGCGTCACAATACAAGGAATGCAGGGAAAGAAGTGTCGAATACAAGTGTATAATGGACGTATTCACACTATCCCCTTCTATAGCTCAAGTTTGGGCCATTTGTGTAATTAGCATAAAGGGTAGTTGCCCTAAGTCGGTCACTATATATAGTGACCTTGTAACCTTTTTGTAAGGTTGGGTGTTGTACTATTGCTTTGTGGAATAGAAAGTCTTTTGTGCCTCTCTCTCTCTCTCTCTCTGTGCAAGATCGTAGAAACTGTCATACGCAGGTACTCAGAACAGAATCGAATGCTTCTTGATCTTCCGCATAGACGACCTTGATCTCCAACATCTGGTATCAGAGCCTGCACAGTATTCGGTCCTTCAATCCGCTGTCGGACGTCGTCTCAACCTGCACAGCATTCGGTTTCTTGCGTCATTCGAAGAAGAGAGAAGAAGAAGAAAAACGAGGCTCGCACCTCATCGCGTTAGATCATCTTCGCTTGGAGTAAGCCAACAGGTTGTACTCTATTCCCTGTGATCGTAACCGCTCGAGGTGAAATCCCCTTGTGCAACATTGACACGATCGTGCTCCACTCGGTTAAACGGCATCCGAAGAGGTCATCAATCGCTGCTCGCCGCTCATTGTAACCACTCGGTGCAGATCGGTCTCAAGACAACAACCCCAATTCGTGCTTCATCCGGCTGATCGACATTCGAGAGGATCAGTTGGATCTGTCTCTCTCGTCGCTGCAGCCACCCAAAGCAGAATCGGTCCAGACAATCGGTTTCAATAATCGGTATTCGGCATATATATCCGAAGCGAACCGGGCTCACCCAGACTCGGCAACTTTCGGGAAGACCAGTCGGTTCTGTCCCTCAAGTTACCGGAGTCAATTCGAGCAAGTTCAACAATACATATATCCGAAGCCGAACCGACTCGGGTTCAAATCCGACTAGAACGATATCGGGTGAGCCAACCGGCTGCACTCCCACAAGGTTCGTAGTCAACTCCGAACCGAGCTTCGTCAACCGAAACCAAATTTGATGGCATCAACATCCGGCTCGTCAGAAATGAGTCTACGAAAGTTCGATGGATCGAACTTCAACTTCTGGAAGGAGCAAATGCAGGACTATCTCATAGTCAAGGGGCAAATCGATCCCATCGAAAATGAAGAACCTCCAGAAGGATACAAACCAATTGAGTGGCAGAAGCTGGACAGAATCGTCCGCGCCACGATTCGGATGCACCTATCGGAATCGGTATACTTTACGGTGCAATCGTGTACGACAGCATTCGAACTGTGGAAAACACTGTCGGACACTTACGAAAAGAAGGTCGCCGCAACGAAGATGTTTCTGATCCGGCGCCTCTACAACTTGCGGATGAAAGAATCCGATTCGGTTCAAGCACATCTCAATGAGTACGAAAGCATAAGCTCCCAAATCTCGTCACAGGGGACGGCAATCGAGGATGAACTCAGAGCAATGATACTCATGAGCAGCCTTCCCTCATCATGGGAAACTTTCGTCACAACCGTGTGCCACGGCTGTTAAATACTCCGAAGTCACGAGCGCAATCCTGACCGAAGCAGCTCGGAGAAAGTCTTTCGCCAAAGACTCAACAGACGACGCTTACGTAGTACAAGGTTCGAGAGACCGATCGAACACACGAGGAAGAGATTCCTCACGGCCGCCGAACAATCAGCGAAGACGGAGCCAGTCACGGGATAACCGAATCTGCAACTATTGCAAGAAACCCGGACACATCAAAGCCGACTGCCGTGCACTCAAGAACAAGAACAACAAGAAGAGTGGCTGGCATGAGGAGATCAATTACGTCAGCTTCTCAGCTGATGTGCTACCAAACGACCCGAATATACTATCAATCGAAAATCCAATCGGCTCAGAAGTTTTGCTCACGACTGAAGAATCAAGCACATGGCTCTTGGATTCGGGCGCGTCATTTCACGTGACTCCTCATAGATCCCAATTTCGGCAATATACGATCCGTCACTCCGACTCAGTTCGAGTCGGCAACTCACAACACTGTGACATCATCGGAATCGGCACAGTAGAGCTCAACCTTGCAGGTGGCTCTACACTTGTACTTCACAATGTCCGACATGTACCCGAGCTCTCAAGGCCATTGATCTCAGTCGGACAACTAGATGAAGACGGCATTCGTGCCGGTTTTTCTTCGGGAGGGTGGACACTCCACAGGGGGAACCTCCTGCTTGCTAGAGGACCCAAGATACACTCACTGTATCCGCTACATGTTACGCTCAGAGAGGGTAACCTGTTTTTGGTGGATATTCCTGTGTCATCACTATGGCACCGAAGATTAGGACACCTCAGCAAGGCCGGCATTACGCATCTATCTAGAGCCGGATACATCCCCAAACTCTCCTTCTCCGACCATCAATTCTGCGAGCATTGCCAGTATGGCAAACAAGCAGCCGCATCACACCCGACATCAGCACCAAGAGAAACGAGACCTCTCGATTTAGTCCACTCGGACGTCTGTGGCCCAATGCCGCATCAGTCTCTCGGCGGTGCCTCTTACTTCGTCAATTTTATTGACGATTCGACTCGAAAGGTGTGGGCTTATCCAATTCGCACCAAAGATCGTGTCTTCTCGATCTTCACCGATTGGCTCGCTATGGTAGAAAATCAAACCGACCGAAAGCTGAAATGCTTTCGGACAGACAATGGGGGAGAGTTCAAATCCGAAGAATTCGTCAAATTCTGCCGACAACGCGGCATCCGACGTGAATTTACGGCACCACACAGCCCGGAGCAAAACGGGATTGCCGAACGCATGAATCGGACAATCCAAGAACGGATAGTTTCCATGCTCCAACACTCCGGATTGTCGGATGGCTTCTGGGCAGAGGCTCTACTCACGGCAGTACACATAATCAATATGTCGCCAAGTAGACCTCTAGGACTTCAAATTCCTCAGGAACTATGGATCGGCAGTAAGCCGAATTACGACAAGCTGAGGATCTTCGGATGCGAGGCGTACGCCCTTATTCCGAAAGATGATCGCCGAAAACTTGCACCTCGGTCCAGGAAATGCATTTTCCTTGGATATGGATCCGACGGCGAAATGGGATACCGACTCTGGGATCCCGAACGCAGACAAATCGTCCGAAGTTCGGACGTTGTGTTCAACGAGTCGGCTATGAATCCATCAGTCGAAAAACCGATCGAAGTCCGAAGGGTAACATTTTCCGATGTGCCGACCCTTCAAGAAGGCCCCACTCTTAACACACGGTCAGCTTCACGGGTAGCTGAACCTTACACTACCGATTCAGACAACTCTGACTCGGCACAGCAGCTTTCGGACCATCCGACCTCGATACCCGATGCGACCAGTCCAATCATACCTCGACGATCCGAGAGACTGTCGCAACCTCCGGAGAGGTATTCTCCTGGAATTTTCTTCACCGACGCCGGCGAACCGACGTCTTACGAAGAAGCATCGACATCTGTCGATTCAGCCACCTGGCATCTGGCGATGGAGTCGGAAATGCACTCCATTCGGGCAAACAAGACTTGGGATCTGGTCGAATTACCTAGGAACCGACGTGCTCTTCCTTGCAAGTGGGTTTATCGACTAAAAGAGACGTCTGATTCGACCACCCCAAAGTACAAGGCCAGATTAGTTGCGAAGGGCTTCCAACAAGAATATGGCGTCGACTTCGACGAGATTTTTTCACCAGTGGTGAAAATGACAACCCTTCGTTTTCTACTCGGCGTAGTGGCAGCCGACAACTTGGAGCTGATTCAGCTAGATGTCAAAACAGCCTTCCTCCATGGTGATCTTGAAGAGGAAATTTATATGGAGCAGCCAAAAGGCTTCGTGGCACCTGGCCAAGAACATCTAGTCTGCCGACTCAGGAAGAGTCTATACGGCCTCAAACAGGCACCGCGACAATGGTACAAGAAGTTCGACGACTTCATCCAATCGATCGGCTTCTCAAAAAGCGATGAGGACCATTGTCTTTTTACCAACACAGCTCAAGATGGATCACCCATCTTCCTCATCATTTACGTGGACGACATGCTAATTTCTGGACGCCACGCGGGCGAACTTGCCGATCTCATTCGGCAACTGCGGTTGAAGTTTGCCATGAAGGACCTCGGTCCGGCACGACACATACTCGGCATGAAGATTAGTCGGCATCGCGATAAACGACATCTTTTTTTGTCTCAGACCGACTATATCCGACGTGTCTTGGAACGCTTCAACATGCAATCAGCCAAATCTGCTTCAACCCCGCTCCCCATGAATCTTCGGCTCTCTCAGCGAGACTGCCCGACATCCGGTCCGGAGGGGGAAGATATGAAGTCGGTACCGTATGCACCGGCAGTCGGCTCCCTTATGTACCTGATGGTCGCGACACGGCCTGATATTTCTCACGCCGTAGGAGTCGTTAGCAGATTTATGCACAATCCCGGCCGATCGCATTGGAACGCAGTCAAGCATGTGTTCAGATATCTGGCTGGCACAAAAGACCACGACATTCTTTTCGGTCCGAACCGAACCTCAGGCGTAGTCGGTTACACCGACTCGGACTTCGCCGGCTGTATAGACAATCGGAAATCAACAACCGGATACTGCTTCAAATTCGGCAATGGAGCAATCTCGTGGAAGTCGAAACTTCAGGAGTGCACAGCGACCTCAACGACCGAAGCAGAATATGTAGCTGCGTCCGACGCAGCAAAAGAAGCTTTGTGGCTCGGTCGGCTGGCGCACACGTTTCGACAAGTCGACCATGACTCGGCCCCAGTTGTCTATAGCGACAGTCAAGGTGCTGTTGCCTTGTCGAGAAATCCGGTTCACCACAACGCCTCCAAACATATCGACGTTCGATATCACTTCGTTCGGGACTGCGTCATTTCAGGGAAAATCGGTCTAGAGAAAATATCCACAACCGACAATGTCGTAGATGGAATGACCAAGTGTCTTTCGGCAGACCGCTTTCGGTCTCTTCGGCATCAGATGGGCGTAACGACAAACCAGTCCGGTTAGAGCCGGACACAGCGCAGGATGGTTTCCGACAACCGACATCAGTTCCTTAATGATCGGCTTCAACTCTTCCGACCCGACCAGTTCGGTCTTCTGCCTCGGACCCTGCCGACTCGAACAAAACTGATATGTCCGAGAACCTAAGTTTATACCTGTAATCTTAGATAACCCATGTATACGCCCATTACGGGGGAGTGTCGAATACAAGTGTATAATGGACGTATTCACACTATCCCCTTCTATAGCTCAAGTTTGGGCCATTTGTGTAATTAGCATAAAGGGTAGTTGCCCTAAGTCGGTCACTATATATAGTGACCTTGTAACCTTTTTGTAAGGTTGGGTGTTGTATTATTGCTTTGTGGAATAGAAAGTCTTTTGTGCCTCTCTCTCTCTCTCTCTCTCTCTCTGTGCAAGATCGTAGAAACTGTCATACGCAGGTACTCAGAACAGAATCGAATGCTTCTTGATCTTCCGCATAGACGACCTTGATCTCCAACAAGAAGGACAAGCCCAACCTACGCCACGAAAAGAGATAGGAGAAACAAGCATGAAGCCCGGTGGATCGAGCCAACCTTCTCGGATGGAAGTCGATGAATCTGTGAAGAAAGGAAAGGAACGAGTGGCGCCGACTTACAAGCTAAGGTCGGACATAGAACAAACAACCAACTTGCGGAAGGTCCTTGAGGAGAAGGTTTTAGACAGTCATGTCGACCTTACTTTGAGAGAGCTACTTGGGATCGCTAAGAAGGAGTTCCACGATACTATCGTGGACTTGATTAAGCGGAAGCGGCAACAATCGGATGAAGAAGAGGTGAAAACAAGTGCCATAACCATGGCAAGATCCGAAGAGGAGGAGGAAGAAGAAGTGATGGCGGACAACCATTACTCTCGGCCTCATTAGGCAAGAGCGACAACAGAGACGCCGGTGAAGATCGGAGAGAAGAAGGAGACCGTGGTAGCCTTGATTGACCATGGTTCGGAGATCAACCTCATGTCCACTAAATTCTACAAGAAAGGAAGATGGCCGATCAACACAAACCACGGATGGAAGATACGAGCGGAAACGAAGGCCACGGAAGACCTGTACGGAGCTTGCCCCAATGTTAAAGTCACGATCGGAGATGTGGAGATGGATCAACACTTCTTCGTGCAAGACTCGGCTTCACATCCCATCATCCTAGGACAACCATATATCACATCGTCCCGGATGGAGACTAAGGTGTTCGATAACGGAGTGGCCTTCACGCGAGTCAAGAGCCTTGACAATCAAAGATCTATTCAATTCCTTACGGTGCGGGCTAATCACGAAAGGAACCGAGATAGCCTTGGAGGCGAATCCTCAGTTTTTTAGAGCGGACTATTGAAGCGTGGGGCACAAATAGTCCGAGCAATCATAAGTCCCCACAAGGAAGCGAAATAAGTGGATCGCAAGGAGAAGCAACATGTGTGACACCTAGTGGCGCATGTAAACTAACAGTACTCAACAAGAAGGACAAGCGTAAGATACAAGACTTCGAGAAGATGCTGAAAGAAGAAAGCATAATCGAAGAAGAAGAATTCGTGTCTCATATTCTAGAGGAAGCCTCATTTAACGACACCATCGGTGAAATCGAGGAAGTCGTGGACTTGAGCTACCCTCATGATCAAAATGTGATTTCGGTTAACTCCGTCAACATGTACGCTATCATCGATGAATATCATCGAGGCATCTTGATGGAGGAAGCTGAAGTCAACACAAAATATAAAACGGTGGATAAGAAGATCAAGCCAGTTGCGGTTCCGCTACCGGAAGATAGCTGGCAGAAGATGAAAGAAGTTGCCAATGACCCGAGCTTAAGGGATCCAAAGGCAATAGGTCATGTCTTCACCAAAGAGACGAAAGGAAAGCTACAAGTTGGAAGGGAAGATTTCCTTCTCCCTGAAGAGGAGAGAATGTTCCGCGGAATGCTTGAGAGACATGGGAAAGCCTTTGCCTTCTCTCCACAAGAGATCGGATGTGCCGACCCGAAGATGATAGAGCCGATGGTGATTTTTATGGTGCCACATGTACCTTGGAACCTCAAGCCGATACCGGTTCCAAGAGCTCACATTCCAAAGTTGATTGAGCTTCTAAAGGAAAAGGTTAGGATGGGAATTCTTGAGCCATCCAATGCTCCCTACTCTAATAGATGGTTTACGGTGCCGAAGAAGAACGGGTCCTTATGCTTTATACAAGATCTCCAACCTGTCAACAAGGTGACGATCCGAAATGCCGGAATTGGTCCAAGCGTGGATGAATTTGCCGAAGCCTTCGCGAGAAGATTGATCTATTCCATTGGAGATCTCTACTCGGGCTATGATCAATTTCAATTGGCCGTCAATAGTAGAGACATAACGACAATGAGGATGCCGATCGGGTTGGTAAGGATGTGCACCTTACCCCAAGGTGCAACAAATTCCGTAGCCCACATGGTGAATGCCATGAATAAAGTGTTGAGGGATTGCATCCCCGATATCACAATGCCCTTCTTAGATGACATTCCAATCAAAGGATGCTTGATGGAAGAGAAAGATGAATCGAAAGATGAAGATGGTTGTCGAAGATTCGTCATCGATCATATAAAGGATAGCGAGAAGGTGTTGCAAAAGCTTGAGGATGCGAATCTCACGCTTTCGAGAGAGAAGTCTACATTCGGTCAACCAGAAATATTGGTAGTAGGACACTTATGTGGGTCTTATGGCCGGAAACCATCTCCATCCAAGGTGAACGCTATTCAAGAGATGAAAGAAGAATGTGTGTCTCAAACGGAGGTGCGTAGATTCTTGGGAGCATGTGCATTCTATCACATATGGATTCCACATTATGCCCATGTCACTGAACCATTGTATGGACTATTAAAGAAAAGGAAGAAGTTCGAATGGGAAGATGAGCATACCTACGCGATTTGAAAGCTAAAGAAACTATTATTGGAAGCTCCAGCACTGTGCAAAGCCGACTACACCGATGGTACCCCGATATATGTGATGGTGGATACGAGCCCAACCGGAAGTGGATGAGTGATAAACCAAGAAGACAAAGAAAAGAATCGGTAAGCAATCCGATTTGGTGCGAAGGTGTTAACCGAAAGACTAAGGAAGTATGCTCAAGTAAAGAGAGAGCTATGGGGAATAGTATCCGCGGTTAAAACCGACTGTGACTACCTTATAGGATTAGAGGTCATAATCGAAACC